>NC_092863.1:52946857-52972048 GCF_032062135.1 Pyxicephalus adspersus | reverse complement strand
TCTCGCCTCTCCATTCCTTGCCTCACCTCTCCACTCCCCTCCTCTCCATTCCTCACATCTCCTCTCCACTCCCATCCTCTCCCCTCCCCTCCTCTCCATTCCTCGCATCTCCTCTCCACTCCTCTCCCCTCCCCACCTCTCCATTTCCCTCCTCCACTCCTCTCCTCTCCCCTCCACTCCTTTCCCCTTCCCTCCACTCCTCTCCTCTCTACTCCTCTCCATTCCTCACCTCTCCACTCCCCTCCTCTCCATTCCTCTTATCTCCTCTACACTCCCCTCCTCTCTTCTCCATTCCTGGCATCTCCTCTCCACTCCTTTCCCCTCCCCACCTCTCCATTTCCCTCCTCTCCTCTCCACTCCCTTCCTCTCCTCTCCACCCCTCCACTCCTCATCTCCCCTCTCCTTCTCTCCTCTCCCCTTCCTTCCACTCCTCTTCTCTCTACTCCTCCCCTCTGCCCTCCACTCCTCTCTATTCCTCACCTCACCTCACCTCTCCTGTCCACTCCCCTCCCCTCCTCTGCATTCCTCCCATCTCTTCTCCACTCCCCTCTTATCCTCTCCCCTCCATTCCTCACATTTCCCCTCCTCTCCATTCCTCACCTCCTCTCCCCTCCTCTCCCCTCCATGCAGTATATGTGGGGGCAGCCTGGTCCCGCACACATGTAGCAGCAGATCGCTCCAGTTCTCTAGTAAAAAGTTCCTTGTGGCTGGGAGTGACATGAGAAGGGAATACAAGTATTAGTTGCAGCATTGCCATTTACTTCTCCAATATAGTAAGTTTTAAAGCAATCAATAACTGCGGCTTTCCTATTATTATTATTAGATTTACTATTATTATTATTATTATTATTATTAGATGTCCTATTACTATGTCTAGGCTACCCCCTGTATAGGTCACCCATTGCAGAAACTAAAACACTCAGGAGCGGCAGCATGGCATCTACATGGCACTGAGCTGCCATGGCAGGAATAGCCATCATTAACCCCTGAGTGCCCGTGCCGCTGTAGATGAGTGCCACTGCTCATCTCCATCCCAGGCACATCACCCACCTCCTTGCCAGGCGATGCCCACTCCTCCCAGCCCCCACCACGTTTCGCTAGTGGTACACACGAGCTGCCAATCCACTCAGCCCGCCCACTCTCACATTCAAGGAGTTGCAGGGGAGTTCTCCCGGCCAGATCTCTGTGACTGGTGGCCGTGGGAAGATGCTGATCAGCAGAGAGCACAGAGGTGAAGCATCGTCCTTACTATCACAGCAGGGAGCCTCTTCTATAGCCAATCTGACTAGCATGGCTTAGAGAAAAGTCATCAGGACTGTGGATGGTACTGGGCTAAGAGCTAACTTACTTCCCAGCCTCCTGACACCATGCAAGCTGGCACACACTGGGATTACCAAGGGAGCACAGTGTGATCACTCCAGGATATGTCACTGGTCATCTCCGACTGGGAACCCCTAAAGATGACTTGGCTTGGACATCACAGCATAGTGTCCTCTGCACCCCTCTACCTGCTGTCACTTGCCCTGCTCTGGAAAGGTTAGTGAAACTTTCCTTGCTTCCATCCCCTGGCTGGGGACTTTAGCGATCCAACAATACATTGCAATTCTTTCCTTTTTTCCCCTCTTCATTTAAAAGTAATGATGAAAAGCATTACAGATGGGAAACATCCTTTTAGAGATTTGCTGCCTGCTTTATTTAAGGCTAGGAAGACCAGATCTGTAGGATTTCACATAGACCCAACATGTGCCTCCAGGAAAATGGGTTAATTGCCGCACAATATGCTTGATAAGATCAGGCAGCCAGCATATGTGTGCAAAATCATTTCTATAATCATCCCATGGTACAAATACTGTGCTGCTGCCTTCTATAGAGATCCTACAAATAAAAATAAGTATACATCCTTAGGGCATGATTGGACAACTAGGTGGTAATTTAGGTTTAATATTAATAAATGGAAAGTTATGGATGCATGCTTCATATATTCTAGTGGGGTGCAACTTCATTTCAAAATGATTAAACTCAAAAAGTATTTATATATATATATATATATATATAAGTGCAAGCTTCTGGCTCCCTCCTGTGTACAGCAACTTATAGATCTGCAAGTACAACTGTAGGGATCAATCTTACCCTGATGCCTCTTCTAAAAAAGACTAATCCCCAATTATTTATAAATCAGCCAGTGCCAGAGGAGGAAAGGAAAGTTGTCTTACTTGCCTACTTGGCAAGTATTCACATGTGCTTTTCCCTTAACATTTCTTATCTTTTATTAGGTTCACAGGGAATAGTTAATGGCTGTCCCCTGCCATACCAATCAGAGCTGTTAAATGTTTGTATTATAACCCATCAGGGCCTGTTACATTAACATTTTCAGTGCCCTTTGGCTGAGGAAGAATTGCATTTTAAAGGGGCAGGGGGCATATTCATAACCACAGCCATCCAATTACTCCATTCCACCGTGTTTTGGATGCCGATAGCTGCATAATGTACCAGTCAAAGCTGCTATTCTTGGAGCTCTTGTCTATAAAGCATCTGTAGAATTTATGAGATTCAGATTTACAAATGAGAGGATTTGAAGGTCAAATCCGTGTTTGTTTTGAAATTTTGCATCTATTTTTTTTGTTCTATTGGTTGAGCTGCATATAAAATTTGGAAGGAATATGACAGGCTGTTGAGTTTTTTGTCAAAGTCTGCTTTGACTGTAAATATTGCGATTATGTAAGTAGCTTTATCCTAAGAATGCATTCAGTGCAGAATTGTTAGAGAAGGGGAAGGTAAGGGTGAAGTACTAATGACTAAAGACTGTCAGTCTGTGACTTTTGCTCCAATCAGGTTAAAGGAGAATTAAGTAAAAAAAAATTTGGGATTACTTCCCCTAATTTTGTTTCTTAGGTTAATATTAATAAACAATATTTAAATAGCACCAACATTCCACAGCACTGTACAATAAATAATGGTTGTAAATGACAGACAGATACAGACAGTAACACAGAAGGAGGAGAGGACCCTGCCCAGAAGAGCTTACAATCTAAGAGGTGGGGGAAGGTGGGGTTTTCTGATTACTGTTGTGGGGGACACCAGGTTGAGGTATCAGAACCCTAATAAATAACCAGCCATGAGGATACTCCTAAATTCCCACAACATTACTTCTATATTCATATTAATCCTAACACAAATTCCAATGATTATCATTAACCTCTGGAAATCCCAATGAATAACCCAAGAATGGTCTTTGTATGCACACAGTGAATACTCTTAAATGAAGTGAGGATAATAGAGATTAGGGAGTCATTATAATGGGTCATAGTAATGTGGTTATTATTCTCTGTAATGATCAGAGGGCAGAGATTATATAAAATAATCAGTGACAGTTTATGTTGAAGGACGGGGAACTTTCCATGCTGGGGATGGGTGAAGATAGCTCTAGTAGGATAATGCAGGAATAAGAGCAATCCAGTTACCCAAAGCACTCATGGCAAAACCAGCTTTGATGGGTCTGACCATACTATACTTCTAAAACATTGATTGGGTACTGATATTGGTATGAAAGAGAATAATATGGAGCCTATTACTGCTGACCCTTCAGAAAATGCTAATTGACTGGCTGTCATGCTGATTTTTTGGCATCAATACATTGTATAAAACTGATATGAAACACGCATGTAGATCATGAGTTTGACTATTTTGCCTGTCACACCTATAAATTTGCTCTGGCTCATTGACTCGGGAACAATAGAAGCATTAAAACAGCCAGTCAACTAGCATTTTTAGAAGGAAATTAGTATATTATAGGCCTATAGCATGTCTCCCCTAGGTTTCCTCTGGCTCTAGAGTTGTGTGACCAAAACATTGACATTCAATTTATTAATCCTAAATACCAAAGTAGCTTTAAGTCCATAGCTTCTCCATAAAGGTCCACACTTTCCGCAATATACGGGTAGAAACTTCTCTACTTTGTGTCCATGTTTCCTCAGTACCTTGTCTGATGCATTGCCAAGCTTTGCCAATTCATTAAAACCTCTGGGCAGACTTCTAAATAAATATACATCTATTTACTCATGGTCACTTTGAAGTTTTGCATTATTGATACTGAGACTTGTTCACTAATGTGGAATGAATCCCGCTAGCCTAAATACCATAATTACTGTGTAAATGACTGTGCATGGCAAATACATAAACAATGATTCACACGTGACACATAATCAGATATACATAATTCACTGACGTGTATGTAATTTGTATGTGTTATGCCCTTCTGTGTGCCTGGCAGCTGGGCACAGTTGGTAGGAGTTACTGTTGTGCAGTGAATGGGCCCTTATTGCTTTGCCAACAGATTCACCATCTTGAGGCTACATTATGACAGCACAATACAGGCATTTGGCTTTGCAAATGACAAGCTCAATACAAACATGCTGTGATTCATTAGTTTGTTGGGGACTGTGATATTATAGCGGAGAAGCAGGCTTATTCTCCCTGGATCCCTGGATTCATACCTCCTTAAATCTATATTGTCTTTTATTACCAACACTATTTTTAAAGCAGCTCAGACATGTTGGATGACAGTCAGACAATGTAGAGTTTTGTTCAGGTGACATCTATTTTTTATAGAAATCCCATGATTTATTATACACATCTTCTCTGCTTAAATCCTAGAAAGCAGATATCCAGGTTTATTCAATACTGCTAGTAACAATACGCAAACTGCTTAACCCATAGCAACCAGGCAGACCAATAAAAGGTAAATGCTGGGGATTGCTGTTGCTTTGTTGAGATTGTCCCAATATCTTATTACAGTAACCATTGGCTACTGATCAGAAAAGAGCTTTTCTTTGTTGATAGTTGGCAGAATAATGAAAGATGCTTTAGAATTTAGTTGCACACCACTGTTCTTTGCACTGTTATTTATTAGGGCATTCTATGCTATTTTAGGACAGCCATTGTGTACAGGGAGCTCAAGTGTAGTGGTTGCATCAATAACACCTTCATTTTTGTGACCTATTGAAAAGGATTGGCTGAATACATTTGTATTTTAGGCTTGGACACAAAACTAGAACACAGCAGATTTTGAGTCTTGAAGCATTTGGCTTGTATAGTAGCAGATATTAGACTTAGTTTTCACCTTGACGTGCTAAGAAATTAGATCTGTGGGGGTTAAAAGTGACATCTGTACGCACCTAACACTTCTCAGTCTCTTTGCCCCCTCCCATTCTGTCTTTTTAATCCTATCTGTTCTTTCTCCATATTTGCCATGTCCCTTGTGTGTCCCTGCCATCCCCATACATCCCTCCCCCATTTTTGCTTCTGATCCTCTTTCTCCTTCATTTGTTTCCAGCTAAGTTTTTATTGTATTGTTTTACTAACATATGAGAGGAGATGTTACACTGTTGACTTTTATTGAGGTGTCTATTCATAGGTAATGCTAGTTATAACTCTCTGGGGATCCAGCTGGAAGCTTTATTTCCTTTTATATTTCTATTGTAGAAATAAGGCCAGTTATCAGACAGGTCTATTGTTATAAGTCTATAAAGAGGCTGCTATATTTGGATTTGCAGTGAAAGTGTCTTCAGTGTTTTATATGAGCCTCAGCCCGGGCAAGATGAAATCAATTGTTGTGTTTTATTGGGGAGCTCTGCCTGCGCTATGGAAAATCGACCCAGTCTGTTTTTAATTGCATAGGTTTGATACATTAACCAATTAATGTAAGTTCCAAAGCATTCCCTGCTACAGCATTCTCTTCAAACACAATGACATTTCTTGTACCATTCTTATTTCAATCGGTTTATTATACATTCATGCCAGTAACCTTAAAGACCAATGGTGATCATACTGTAGTGTTTATGTGTTCATCACCACATTGATAGATTTTTTTTTTCTAAGATATATAGGTTAGGGCGTGCTGAATGGTGTAGTTTCACAGTAACTAGATTGCAGTTAGAAATAGAAGTGTAAAACATTTTGTGTTAGAATAGTATTACAATAGTGTTTATACTTCATCATATCTTTTGTATATTGAACAATAAAAAATAAAATGGATATGTGCAGTAAGGGCACAGAATTGTGGGTTGAAACCCAAGTGGATCTTTTGAGCTCCCCATTTGATCATAATATATTTACCTTTTTTCAAGAACCAAAATATTTTAGGATCTCATATCAATGTTGCAGCTGAAATCTGAGAACCCAATACAATGGCATACTTGAGATTCCAAATTGTAATTATCACAAAGATCACATAAATAACAAGGCTGATTACCTGTGATGTAAAAACATTACAAAAGGTAGATAAAGCATTTGCTCCAGATACGTATTGCTTCTGCTAGGGTTTTTATTGTAGAGAGCTACAGACAAGCAATTACACCACATCTGGAGTCATACCTTAGGCAAGTTGTACGGTCTTCCTTTAACTCATTAATTCTTGGGTAGATTCCCTGCTATGTGCTCTTCTGCCTGGAAAGAAACCCAAAAGAAGCAGAAATAGACACACCATCCATCACTTAGTGATTTCATTAGGGGCTGTGCCTGTCACAAGACAGATGATGCTCCGGGTTTGTGATGGGTGACTTGGCCTTGGTTATTCAGGGATTTCCTAATAAAATTACAATAAATGTCATTTTAATCCTAAAAACTATTATCTTTACATCTGTCTCAGATTCTAAGTTCATTCAGGCTTTTAATTTGTGACAAAGATGTAGATTTTAACAAAATTCCATTATTTTTAACAAGACTTTGTTAAAAGAGCAAAGGCATAATTCTCTTAACATTGTAAAACAAATGTAGGTTACTGAACATTCACATCATGGAAACACTGTTATCTGGATGAGATGTTAAGACAAAATGTGTCACAGTTTGAGACAGGAGTTTTATTTTATGAGCCCAGTGCTTTTGTTTTATGTATTTTGCAAGTGATGTCTTCTTTATTCTTTTGATTTTTAATGGACAGATTAAAATGGCTCTGTGGTACATTGACAAGACATACTAAGTCTGTCTTCTTTGTTCATAACTAGCGATACATCAATTCCACATCTGCAGTGTTGATTGGGCATCAAACAGAATCCTAATTTTAACAATAAATCAAACAGGAACAGTCTATTTTTGTCATTGGAAAACACTAACTCCCTGTCCTGCCTTCAAATTAAAACTCCATGGAAGATTGGACCTGTGTTGGTTGACTAAACCTTTCTATAAACATTGCTTTTATCTCTAAGGATTCTGCTAAATCCCAAACTGAAATCGACATCTTTACTTGTGAGAAAAATATAACAATGTCCTTAAGTAGCATTTGCAGTGGAGCTACAGATGATTTGTTCAACAGAAAAATTCTATCTATCTATCTATCTATCTATCTATCTATCTATCTATCTATCTATCTATCTAACATGTAATTAGTTTTCCCATAAAAAATATTCCCAGTGTTAACCCTTTTCCTATTTATTTATGTATCTATCTTTCTATTTCTCTAGTATTTTATTTTCCATTAACACACACAGAGGTCAAGGGCCAAGTGTTAATGCTTGTGTTCACCTCCCAAGGCACAGATACTTAATTGTCTTCATTTTCAATTCTCTTCTGCTGATGAAAGCATTCTTCTTTTCACACAGAACTCTGGAATAATTTGTTTTTTATCTGCTCACTGGCCATCGTTTAATCCTTTCCCTGCCAGAAGTAACAAGAGTTTATGCAATTGTATCATTAACACTCTCAAGCTGGAAGATGTAATGAGAACATGACACTTTGTCACTGGGCTGAAGAACAGGCAGGGATTGTTGATGCTTCAGTGCATCCGGGACACATTAAATTAATTTTAAAAAGGATTTGAACATGGCTGGATTTATCATGCTGGAGATGTAATAAAAGTTGTACAAATGTAAGGGTGCTGTCTGACACAATAGCTTATTCTATTCCCATCTAAGCAGAGGTCACCTTGGTGAGGTGGTGGAGATACCAGTTGCACAACCTGTGTGGCACTATGGTTTGTGCCTGGCATGTCGCCCAGTTCTGGTGTGTGTATGAGTTTGGCAGTGACATCAGGCCGTTGTTTTGTTGGCGTCTTCGCTTGTTCCTTGGCTTCCGTCCTCACTGGCAGCTGTGTAGCTGTCTCAGTTATGCGAAGGCATGGAAGGGTCAATGTTCTCCTGTCCCAGATGAGCTGTGTTTTCTTCTGTGCCTCTGTCTTTTCTGTCTGTCACTTCAAAGGATGGATTTTGGATAGTATAGAATCTTTTACATGGGTCATCTTTTTACATATCCCACTGAGCCTTTGAGGGTATTTTATGCTCAGACTATCCAAGTGGGATATGTTTATCACTAAGTAGTTGATGTGTTAACACTTTCATTGGATACATGCAAAAAGTCTGCAGGATTGCATATGTTTCATGTTTTGTGGCAATAAAGGCATTATCAGGATTATTTCATGGCAGCACTGTTTCAATAGGACATTTGGAGGGTTTGGTATAAAGAAGCAACCAACAGGATGATTTTGTTCTGGCTTGTTAACCCCTTCATGAACACAAGCACAACTTTATAAATCCAAATGTAAAATGTCCTTTTCCATGACAATGTTACAAAATCTTGCAGAAAAGAAAAAAAGAATGTGGACCTTTGCGTTTGTGTCCCTAGGGTTCAGAGCCACTGTTTATCAGAAAAGATTTATTTGTACAATCTAGGTAAATGACACATAGCAACCCTGCTAAACCCGGCCTGGCCTGTCCAAAATATCTGCATTGGTTTAGCCCACCATGGTCAAAGTTAGTTTTTTTTTTTAGGTTTGGATAGATTTGGGAAAGGTTACAACATTTGTGAGTTTCTTTGTTCCAGTTGACAGATACCAGTCTCTATACGGGACAGCAAGTATGGAGATGGAGACAACAGAAACAAATTCAACATTATATACAATTTTCCTATTTAAAAATCAAGCTTAGAATAAAACAAATGTTGCTTTCGGTGTCCCTGCCGGAAAAAAAGTAGGTCTTACTAAATAGAATTACACAAAGCAGTAAAGACATGTTTCCCTTTCCTATGTAGTTTGGAATTGGTCAATAGACTATACCTAGGATCACAACAACCACCCTATCACACTTCCTTCCCAATGCCTGTAACTTACCATTGACAAGTAATAAAAAATAAACTATAATCACCTCCCCCCGCCATTTTTATTTACCAGTAACATGACAATCCAGCACCGGCTCTTCCCTTTTCCTTGCTTATTATTGTTGAGGTCATCCTCCTGGGTGTCCATGCTACATGCTATGGACACTTTCTATTGGTTGCCCACAGTGAGTTCTTTATCTGAATGTTGGGGAAGTCCTAAAATGATGATGGCAGTAAGATGGGACAGTTTTTATTTAATTTAATAGCTGCAGACATTGTGAAGCAATTCTTCAAAGAAGTAATAAAGACATTCCAGTTGTTCTCTCTAGTTGTGAACTTGAAGTAAGCCCCTCTTTTGATTGATACTGATTTACCAACTGATTTTTCTCTCCTGGATCAGTTATGTGAGACATATAGGTACATTTTGAATGAAAGTGTGCTTGTAGTGTAAAATAATCAGTTACATCTGACCAACGTTCCAATCACTTTGTCAGAAAAAATGATTGAAAGGGTAGAATATTATACATTTGTTTTCATTGTTTTGTGGGAAAACAATGGGAGTAAATATGTTTATGTGACCCAGACCTAAAATCAAGAGTCAGTTTTTTTTTTCTTGGTTATGTTTCTGTTATTTCTGTTCTCTGTTAGTTCTGCTGGTTATTGTCACTAGTACTAAAGGAAAATTGTCTATGGGGGCTGGTGACAACTGTCTAATTTTCCTTCCTAACCTAATAAACTTTCACTAAAATCAACTTAAAAGATTTGAAGAAGTTAGGACAACAGGTGTAATGTCATGGGTTCTATATTCCATGTTATATTAGGTGACCATTCATATGAAGGCAGTATTTAAATGACAAGAGTTATGCATCTCCTAGTCCTCCTAAATTTGCAGCTTTATGATTGAACATTTTTATAGATTATTCAGTTGTGATTAATAATATTGTCTTACTGCCCAGTTCCTTCATTAGTTTTCATTCAGCCTTCTGTAAAAATAGGCAATTAATAATAATCGTGCTTTCTTACATTTTCTGTCCACTGAGCGTTCAGTGTATCAGCATTGTGACTTTTGTCCTTGAATGCTAACTTGGTTTATTGTACACATAATGTATACACAATTGTGAGTTTATCTTTGACTCGTCACATGAGATTATATAGAGGGTGCAGGCTCCGTATAGTTAGATTAAATCACATAGTGTGCGCCCCAAGGCTTAAACATAGACTAATTCCCACACTAAGGGATTCATTCATGATCCAGTCAAGTCACTCAGATCTGGAGACAAATACGGTAGCTGTAAGTATTTGGCATTCTGAGTCTAACTAAAGACAATATCGTTGAAAGCTTGCCCTGGGGAACAACTACCTCAGCTCACCCTGGGTATTTAGATAAAAAACATCTATTGCTGCCATGTCTTGCTAATTGCTGTACATGCATTAAGAAAATCGGTAGTCTTAGTTATAATTCAAATTCAAGTACTAATATAAGTAGATAAATTATAAAAAAATTCTAGCATGCTGAAATCATTTTTACCTTAGCTTGTTATGTGGGAGAACAATTACTTTTATTTCTTTGGTCATTGACAACCAGTCATGAATCTTAACTAATAGCCTGCAGTTTTCTGGGGTGTAATGAGCAAGATCCTGCCAACTGTGTGATATCCATCTTTTCTATAACTGGCATGAATATTGTGGTTGTTTAGAAAACAAAACTATTGTAGAAGATAAATAAATACAAACCATTAGGAAAGAAGAAGCCATATAGTACATAGCTGTTCTACAAAATAAAATGATTAATTAGCTGGCCATTTACTTAATTTACTTGTTTACTTTTTTTGTATGTTACCATGTGTCATGCCTGCCATTAATATGCGTTACATCAGAGCAGTTTTTCTCACACAGGGTTCTGTGAAACCGTAGGGTTCTTCCAGAGGTTTTTGGGGTTTCCTTGAATAATGAGCAATTTGTGCCTCTCAGGTCAGTTACTTTGACCCAATAATCTTTTGGGATATCTGTAGGAGTGATATTCTTCCCAGTAGCCAGCAATGTAAGTGGATTCTTTTCACGGATACCCATGCTAATATACTCTGAGCTGTGGATCTAGATATTATGGCAGAGGTTCCCTAGGACCTGAAAGGTATTTTAAGGGTTTTCCTATGTTGAAAAGGTCAAGAAACGCTGCACTAGTCAGCTTATTGAAGATGAGCAATCTGTCAATGCACCCTAATGTGAAAAGAAACACATGACCTTTTTGTCTATCACATGTTACCCTTAAAGAAATAAGAATTTATAATGAATCATTTAGACAAATACAATTCCAGGTTCTTAGTATTCATAACTAAAATTTAGTTTGGTCCCAGAAGATCACTTACTCGTGTGAGTGAAAGGGTTAAGTCCTTGTAGTACGCAGGTTAATTTTTTTTTTCTCTAATGCCAGAACAACTTTTTAAATGTGCAATCAAATAACATATCTCAGAGTGCCTAGTGTAAACAGCAATTTCCTTGCAATGATGTTCAGGGGTGCAGTACTTTAAATCAAAGCCTCCAAATCACTGCTGTTTATATCGTCATGGTAACTCCCTTGGCAGATGCTTGATGGTCGGTTCTGATTGCATTTCCTTAATAACATGAATTCCACCTTCTGCCTGAAATGACATTTATGCCCAGATAGAAAATGGGATGTGTGCTGTTACAAAATGCATAATTCATCCCAAAACACGCAAAAACAAAAACATTTCCCATGCAACTTGACATTATGTGATGTGTCCTAAAATATCAAATTTGTTTATACCTATTTAGTAAATGGAGACACCTGTAGGGCATTCAAACTTAGTTACTAAAAATATTTCCAAATAGTCAGAAGCAGTGGAATAGGAATAGAGGTATCAGAGAATATAGTTTGTAAACAAGCTCTTGCTGGACCATAGAATCCTTCTAAAAGCAAGTGTATAGTGAAAACCTTTCTTCTGGAGAAACGTGCTTTAGGGTGGAGGGGGTAATGGGGGCCTGAAAAAGGTGGAGGAGAATATGTTACATGTCTTATGAGCACAGCTTGCAGGGGGTCATAGAGTTTGGGATGTGAAATGCCCCATAACCACTGGATGAGAAAGTCTGGTTTGAGCCGAGCGGCTTGGTGTACATTTATACAGTCACTGGTCTGACTCACTATGGGCCTGATTTATTAAAGCTCGCGGAGACTGAAGAAGATAGACTATCCTGGGAGTGATCTGGGTGATCTAGCAATACATTTCCTAAACATAATATGCTATTAGTTGGCAATGTTTCCAAGAGAGAAAATAAGGATAAGTGAAAGTTCTTTTAAATAGACCCTAGACAAAACAAGAATTTAATCCTTGCAGTATAGGGCGGACCCAATCCTAATGGTAGCTTTGAAAAGGTTTAAAAATTCAAATTCAGTGCTTGCTTATTTTTAATAAGTACAAAATGATACAATCGATAAATTTATAGATAGATGAAAAATGGAAATCCATTACAAATTGAAAATTTGTAGAGCTGCTGTTGCTAAGCACTTGTCATACAGACCAGGCCATTTATAAAAAATCACACATCAATAAAGTTTCTGAGAACAACCTGGTGAGCTGCTGGGTTAATGAGGTTTACAATATACAATAAAAATACCTGTATAGTTTTTTAGCCTGTAATACTTTTTTATTCATTGAATAGAATTTGTTAACGATGAAGGCTGAAGTGAGATTGTGTTGGGGAGAAAAAAAACCCTCCAAATAATTTTCACATTTATTTTCCTTGACACCTTCGCAAGTGTTACTTTCTCTGAGCTTAGAGAAACATTTGCTTTCCAATACTAGAAAGAACAATTACTGGCACTGCCTCTGCACAATTACATTTTCATTGTGCTGTATGGCAATTAAAGATTTAGATATTAAATACAGACATATTTGAATAAATATTTATATCTATGTTTGCCAAGTGATATCATTTTATTATATGTAAAGGAATGACAACTATTGTAGTAGATCTAGCTTTTGATTTCTGTCTCGGCCATTCTTATTTTTCTGCATCTTGCAACTGAGTAGTTCTAATACTGGCTAAGAGGTCACACAAACAAATTGTTTTATAAATCAAGCATATAGGTAATTTTTTAAAATTTTAGAATGGATAATGGGATATTGGATGGAGACTTCCTTCCTGTTGATATAAAGCTCTGTTTCACCCACTACCTGATGCTGTGCATATGAGGCATAGAGACTGCAGAGCCAATAAAAAAATCATAGTCACATCCTATGAATACTGGGATGCTGGAAATCACAACTCCTTTCTTCAGTTTTTTAGTAAGAAACCATACCATGGGAAAGTAACCTAACTATTCCCATAGATACCCCTAAGCTCAAATAGGGTCATCAAGATGAATAATCCCAACCTGAGACCCTTTGGCAAAATTTCTAACCAGGTAAAAGGTAATGCTTTAGTTTCCCAGTTTTAAATAGTAAAATTGTTAAAGAACAGTATAGGGCCATATTTATAAAACAGAGAATGTGACATTCTCTCAAACATTTCCTGGTGGGAATCAATACTACTATTAAAACACATAGACCTGGAAGATTCCCACAAAGGAATGTCAGATTCCCTGTTTTATAAATAGTCATGCCATTAGTGTTTTTATTAAATCATTTGTCTGTATTTTAGTTTTGTAGTCTTATTAACTAATGTTAATATTTGTATCTCTGTGCCAGTGTGCAGAGATTATTTAGCAAGAAGATAGCAAACTTTGTTTGATTTACAAATACGAATAGGTTTGTTTCATCAGAGTCATACATCAGAATGTGAATTTGATTTTTGCTCTTCCAGTCTATTTCACATCACAGATTTAGAAGTTTTTGTTATACAATATTATACTTTTTATTCATTGATTAGAACTTGTTAACAATGAAGGCTGAAGTGAGGTAGTAGCTGCAGAATGCTTTAGAGGTTTTTGTGGAGTATCAAAGACCTTTAAAGGACAGCATATTTACCATATCAAGGAATGTCAACATACTGTATGCAGCGCTAAGGTTCATAACACTCAAGATTTGTGGATCTGTTTGAATAAATAGGGTGATGCCAGCTCATATCTATGATAAAAGAAGTGTAAATCTCTGGATATTTAAATGTGCTGCGCAAAAGTTTTGAAAAGTAGTTGGTTTATGGACTTTTCAGTAGACTTCCCTTTCTAGGATCACACGGACACAGTACAGTGACATTGCTACTGTGTGTTAATGGCAGGGCCACTAGGTATACATAAAGAGAAACATTACCACTTCTGAGACCTAGTAAACTGTAATATATATAATGAAATACTGAAAGTGTTTGAAATTTGTTTTAATACATTTTTAAGCTGTCATTTTATATATTTTTTTTAATATTATTATTTAGTCTAAATTGGGGCTGTCTGTGAAATTCTTTCTGTGAAATCCAAGCACAGCCTGCATGCTTTGTGGCAGCCTTCATATAATTGAATAAACCAGAAAGGGTCCTATTTGTGCTAGGAATAAGGGTTGGGATGTGGCCATCTGCAGTCTGATCTTCCTTGCTTTTTGGTTCTGTTTTTACATTTTAAAGTAAGCTTGATATGAAGCCAGCATTTGCTGGCTGGAAATTATATAAAGAAAATTGTTTAAATTTAGCTGGAGCTGTGGGAGTGCGTGGCATCAATTAGCATTGAGCACCAGACTGCTAAAATATGTGAAATTCAGTATCGGCAAAAGCCGATATATATTTGTGACCCTTCATCGATATGCTAGCCTTAGTGTGCTGAGTAGGTACAATTTATTGGTGAAAGTATTTAGGGAACACAATCCTGCTTTAGCAGACTAGGTGATATTCATATTCATCACCTTTATTTCAGACCGATCTGGACAAACTTGCCACATTCATGCACTCCTCTCTAGTAATAGCCTGCCCTATAGTCAGATTACTTAGAATATTCTTCGTAATTGGCTATTATGAGCTACTGCACTTTGCAAATTATTGTTGAACTTCCTTCTAAATAAGCCTGTGTGTTTTTACCAATCATAATGGTAACTGATATTCATATGTGAACTTTTCCCCTTGTGCTGTATTTACATTTATCTTTGTATCATGATTTTATAGTACTGACAATGTTCCTAATGAAACAGTTCAATGGTAGAAATTGAAATCTTTCTTTTATACATCTAAATACTCCCTCGAGAGTTGAGTGTGCTGTATTCTATCGCAGCGCTGTGGTTTCATGTATAAAATGAACCATCAGCATTTAGAATGCTCAGAATGGTAATTCCGTCTGAATTAGCGCCACAGCACTTATGCTATAGCAGATGCTTTGAGCATCCACAACAATTAGTAATTAAAACAAAACTGGCAATGTTGATTTGATTAAAAAGTTATGTTTATTAACAGTATTTTTCCATCTGTTTTGCATAACGAGGTGCGCTGTGCTGCTTTTCCTATAGAAGTGCATACTAAATATATTGCAGTTTCTTTTTTCTGCTTTATCCAATGCAATGTATATCTAATTTTAAAGGAGACAATCTAGGCAGGACAAACATCCTATTAACATATATAATAAAAATGTGCTGTCATAGTTATACCATTACTTCGAGCAGCAGCACATCCAGAGCTGAATAGTAACTACCCCCCCCCCCAAAAAAAAAGCTATTTGGCTGTTTTCACATCATCCACGGTTTTGTTCCTCCTTTTTTTTGCTTTGAAATACTATGAATGCATGGATGCAAAAGGCAACATATTGGTCACAATTTACAGAAAGATGTTTGGATGGAACTTTATTTATTTACAAACAAATGGTTATGAAAACTGCTTGGTGTGATGTGTATGGACAGGCTACAGAGTACAGTACATAAATAGAGTTTATTAACAAGTGTGGTTTACTATGCAATAGAAACTGTTGTGCCTATAATAGAAATGTAGTTTCTCTTTAGTTTTTGTGTCCAATTACTGATAACGTTTCTAAATAGGCATACCATGTATGGGTAAATTAGCCTTAAATTAGCCTATAATCATTAGCAAGCTGATCATAATTTTTTTTTAATGCTATTAAATATTGACATGCATCATCCAGAATACACCTCCCAGGAACATAGGGCAGAATAAGCGGTGGTATTTGGATGTTCAATATACTGCAAACTAGGAGCACACAATATGTACTGAACATCATTATACAATCCATTAGCTAGGCTCAGCGATCACATGCCGTATGTGCACAGACATGTGTACCTGGCATGCTAGCATGCTGCAATCATTTATCCCTGCTTTGGTTCATTTGCTTTAATAAATCAGGCCTATTCTTTGCACAGCACAGTTATCCAGTAATTGCTAACCTCCTTCTGGAAATACTAGTTGTCTGCTTGTACTAATTCAGTCCCTTCAATTCTTGTTGAGTCAGTCATGCCAGACAAGTATGCAGATCAGTGAAATCAGAGGTAAATTAGGGCCCGCATGCTTATTGCTAGTCAGAATGGAAGAAGTAAGGCCAAGAAATGACAGCCAAGTAGCATTTTAAGAATAGGAATTCAGCAATAATAGTTCCATGCTTCTTTCAATACAGCATTCTGTTAACAACTAGTTTTTACAGCAGGTTTCCTGAAATATTTTGTGCAGTACTTGGTTGTACTAAGTAAAGGCAAAGCATTGAACATGGGATGTTCAGTGAAGACGTCTAAATGGATTATGCATTTTGGTTCATAACCAGAAACAGTTGAACGATAATGCTAAAGGCTAGTGTCACTGATGTATACTGTTCTGGCATATTCTACAACAGCCTGATATTGCTATCCAAGCATTCTGATTTCTACAAACACCTGCCTTCTGTATTTTATATACATCATTTTACTGCTGTGGATTTGATAGATTCACCCATTTAAAACTCTTACCAGGAAAGAGAAGGATTGCAGTTTCAGGCTTATTGTTTTATATGTAATTCCCTAGCGCATTAGGCTTGATACTATTGTAGCTGACAAATACTCCCGGGATTTATGGATCATACTCATTTTAATTCCCTTGTGTCTCTGGTTGAGAAATATTGCAATTGAAATGCAGAGGCTACTTTACTGATAAACTGTTCTATAAATAAAATACGAAAACCATGTTGGAGTAGCTGAGCTGTATTACACTGTGCAGGGTGTGTTATATAGGGGTGATGAGCAGCTTGTACTGAAGTAAAGGAAAGGGAAGGCATTGTCCACAGCAATTGATCAAACTCCAGATGTCCCTTTTCATAACAGGTTACCAAATCAAAGCAACCATCTGGTATCACTGGAAATCAGAAGAGGTTACAAAGGAAAAGCAGGCAAAACAATTAAATATACAGCTTTCATAAATTTATATGTTATTGCTAAGGAATTTGTGATTTTGGCTGTGAAACAATTTGATTCACCTCTTGAGACAGGAAGATCACTCTGCTGTTTTTGAGTTTGGCAATACAACTTTCTGAATTAGCATTAATACCTAATCGGTCATTCCCAAGTAAGTGGCAACCTAATAGGAGATGAACAGCTTTCTATTCTCCACTTTTTGATTATCTATTTTATATGATCACCATATTTGTATGTGGCATATATGGCCCATTACCTTTCTCTGCAGTGGGTTATATCACAGTGAAGGTGACAATCAGGGTGTCTGAAACAAACACCAATAATTTCTATAGCGGCTTATGTTATTCACCATCACTGGTGAATGCTACTCTGTGGTCTCCACTTTTCTGGTACTAGTAAAAATGCCAGAAAACTGGTAAGATTGCCAGTCATATAAGTGATGATCATGTCAGCTGATCCCCTGCCTGGTGGAGGGGTGTGAATCAAAAGGCTTTTTATTGTTGAGGTACTAGGACCCACTAAAGGAATATCCAGTTCTCCAGCAGACCAGTCTGAGTCTCGTGCCAACGCTGTTCTTTCCGAAGTAAAATAATGCAGTAGCATTTTCACCCCGTGGAAAGGTTAGTCATAGAGGGTGTGATGAAACCTCATCACACGCACTGAGACAAGACTTCTCTAGAGCTGCCCCAGCTCTCTGGAATGGTCTACCTCGTCCTATTCGGCTTGCTCTTACTTTCCGCTCATTTAAAAGAGCGCTCAAAACCCATTTTTTCAAACTTGCCTACCCGACTTCTTCTGTCTTTTGAAACCATCACTACTTCCCACCACTACATATCTCCCATCCTATTATGTGTGAAATTCTCCCACCTACTAGATTGTAAGCTCTTCGGGGCAGGGTCCTCTCCTCCTGTATCACTGTCTGTATCTGTCTGTCATTTGCAATCCCTATTTAATGTACAGCGCTGCGTAATATGTTGGCGCTATATAAGTCCTGTTTAATAATAATAATAATAATAATATTAATAATATTATAGTTTGAAATGGACAATCAGTATAACAAACAAATTAAAGCCTTGTTAACCACTTTTTTAAGCACCCCACCAGTAATATGTAATATGATTTGTTCCAACTTTGTAAATCCCATGTTTGTTGGACAGCTTGGACTGCTAAAGAAAATGGCAAAATAACAAATTAATAATCTATGTTACAGTGGAAATTCAGAAAATCAAAATGCTTTTTACAGCCTTTATTTTGCATGACATTTTTGCTTTTGCTCATAGATCCAATTTAAATTGTAAGGAAACATTAACGGTATTATTTGGTAATGCATTTCAATTCAGTAGTAAATGTTCCTTATTGTGCTGCTACACATTTTTGTACATCGAAATCACCAATGAACTCACTAATTCTCCACCCTTTCTGGACCATGCTGACCATATCAAGCATGGTAGCAGATTTTTGCTGGCATGGTGAGTTTG
Organism: Pyxicephalus adspersus; assembly: GCF_032062135.1. Lineage (NCBI taxonomy): Eukaryota > Metazoa > Chordata > Amphibia > Anura > Pyxicephalidae > Pyxicephalus > Pyxicephalus adspersus. Next base: position 52,953,168 of record NC_092863.1, on the reverse strand, counting down.
GGTCACTTCAGCTTACTGATTGGAGCTACAGAGCCCTGTATTGACCCTAACCTCGTCCTTCCCTGACCCCCACATAGCACTTCTACTTGAATAACTATGGCAGCCTGTGGAAGTATTTATCACAGCCTTGCTGAATAGAGCAGAGAATGTATTTTCTCACTAACAATATTTCAAAGAACACTACCCTACACAATTGGAATGAGGGATATGTAGGGAGCCCATACAGTCCTGTCATCACAGAAACTGGTATAAAACAAAGTTTTTTTGTAATATTTTTTTTTCCTAATTAAAGTTTCTTTTGAAAAGAATACCTTTTTCACATATACTTAGATTGCAACTTCCTTCCAAATATACTCCATAACTCCAAGTTCTTATTTTCAGCCATACCATGCTTTTTCCCCAAGCTTTGTACCAAAAACATGCTGCAATTCAAGCACATGACTGAGCTGGGCTTATGAAGCCCTAAGATTTGTTAGCAGCCAGTGAAAATCCTGCTTTTTTAAATTAGAAAAAAGAAAGGGAAAATCTGATTGCTTGCTATTACTAACATACTATTTTTTCAGACACTTATGAAACAAATAGATTCCTCAGCTCATAGACTGTTTGAAGTCCCCACTGATTTTCAAGCTAGTGGAGAATTTGCTTTTCGCTGCTTGCACATCTCTTAATTAGTTGTCTTTTTTTTCTGCATTTCTCCTCTTTCTGAGATAAATGTGAAGATTTTTGTAGTCTGCCCCAACACCATCATCTTCCACTCTTCATGCCTCCAAGACACAGTAATTAGCTTTTACAAAGCAAAACTTAGACCCATTTATGAAGCTTGGAAAGGTCGCACCAAGTGCTAACGTTTTTAAAGTTCACAGTAGATGTAATTACCAACTCCAGCCCCAAATGTATATTTCAGCTAGCCGGTTTGACGGGAAAAAAAACTAAAATGTAATGCTATCTATTATCCAATTAGATAAATGTGTTCTAAAAGCAATGCAAATTTGGCATTGGCTATACTAATGATTACAGAAAAAAAAATCATTAGCCATAATGACCTCATTAAAAAGACATCATTAATGCATCTTTTACTGATTTATACCACTTAAGCTATAAGCAGCATTATGGTTTGATTGTAATCTGTATGTTTCTTTCTTAATACTAATTGACTTTGCCTGTGCATCCCATCAACACAATATTAATTTACTTTACATTTACACTCTTCTGTGTGAAGCGGCTGTAGAAAAACTCAAGCAAAATGTACTCAGTGATTTAGTTATTTCTTGAACTAGTTCAAACGTAATCATCAACATGCATTCAGAATGGAATTGTTCTGGGCACATCGCCAGCCTTGACAGCAATGGGACAAAAGTACAATGTCTCACACATTTTGTAACAAGACAGACATCGATTTAAGGCAGGACCGGCTGTATATCTACTTGAAGGAGCCTATAGTGTTTTATACCCAAAGGGTCACAGCTAGCACGGGATGGTTAGAAAATGAAAAACTATTTAAATATGTACTTAAAAAAAAAAGCTTTTCTTATCTGAGCAGTTGAAACTAAGGAATACTTTTCTTGTAAATCAGCTGAAAGACAGCAATTTAAACCAGAGATGCTTTTTAATTGCTCACTGAGGGCTCTCAGCTTTTTCAAATGATATGAGTAATGTTGTTGGTGTACAATTGGGTCAGGTTAGTGCAGAAAAATGATAACATTTAAGTAAGTTCTGCTTGCAGGTCACCTATTGATGCAAATGTCCATTGGGCAAAGTACACTTTGCAGTACCCTGGTCTGCATAAATCATAAATATATGATTTTCATAAAAAAAAACGCAAACTGAATGCCCATGCATAGCATAAAAGAATATGTTTGTATATAGTAGTCATTATTATTTTGATTTTGGACAGAAATTCTGACCTTTGGGTTAATATTTTAAAGCCTGGCCTTGTGTGATATGTGCCGCACATCCCGTTAGTATATTATTCTTCCATGGAGTTCTCAAAGGACTGGTAGGTAAATAACAATGGCTGCTAAACGCACATAAGAACATTAGATTTACCATGTCTGTGTTACAGGCTGCCACTCCGTAGCCATTGGAATGTTTATTATACTGGATGTGGGCAGTTGGTACTGTATATAATTTCTCTAAGAGCCACACATCCAGGAGATGAGCTCATTCAAGCTATTCATTTGCAAGTTGGCATGTTGTGAAGCCTCTGTAGAAAGATGAGAGGGGTGGGTGGTATAGAGTGTGACACAGCCGAGTTTACATGCATATTAACAGTAGTTATTTAATGAATAGGAATACAGACTTATTTAAATCAGTGTATAGAAAACAGCTTCCCTGCACACATAAGGATTAGTTTCTGGCAGAATTTGCTTGCTTGTCTTGCAGTCTCTTACGCAGATACTAATACTCATTCTTCCTGAACTGTCATTAGGTTTTGACACTGTTGACCACTAAATCTACCCCAGATTCGTTCTTCATTGGGAATTTGGGCATGTCTTTGTTCTACACTGACCTCACACAATGCTCATTCAGCACTGATGAGAACAAGCTCTTACAAATATACTATTGTTAGGCAGGCTGTAAGTTGTGGCTGGTGCAGTAGGGTAATGTATTCAGATTTAATAAAGGCCAACATGTGTACATGCTTGTGGCCGAAAGGGCTGGTCTTGTTTTGTGCATTTTGTGAATCCGCTAAATTTAAGTACACATTGCATGAGCAATGTCGTTTAAGAATATATGTCTTGCAGGTCATGGGAAAAATCTAGCAGGGATTTTACGGTTTAATAAATTAAGTTATATTACAGATACTATATATTAAGTTTTTGTGCATTCAGCAATATATTCCTTGGTAATTGTAAGACTTTTTATTTTACAATAACAAATGAGTTAAATTACACTAAAGGTACCCACCCATCTTAATTTCAAGAAGAGTTTTAATTATAATTTACAGCCAAAGTTTATAACAATCCCATTTTTAGCATCAGTCCTTAGTTACATAAATGTACATTTAGCCTGTGTTTCCACAATACTCATTTACACTGATGGTTGCTTTCTAGCTGCTGATTTTTTAATTAGTTATGAAATATTATCAGCACATAATGGTTTGTCAGCAACTTCGTACACTAACTTACCTATATATCACATAATGATAATAATATTTTTGAGCAGTTTATGAGGATGTATTAGTTGTGGAGACTGTAATAATTAGTGTGAAACAATAGAAATGTATAAATTATTTACTTACAAATGCTCATGATCTGCAATGGGGCTGATTTACAAAAGGAGTTTAGGTTATTCACTGCCGCCCACTGCCCTGAGCCTGCGATACATACGGGGGACATATGTACAGACTGACCACAAAATTTTCTGGTGATCCGCGGACCACAGGTTGGGGGACGCGGCTCTAAGCTAAGTAATTTTGTCCTTGCAGAATGTTAATTCACTTTCCCAAGTTAACAGCATTCTTTTAGTTAAGCAAATTTTTTTGCATGACTATGAATACATATTCATAGGAGCTCCAGCTAGCTGGAAGATCCTACACATCAGCCAGGGCTTATACCTTTGTTCAGTTTTGGTGTGCTCATATGAGCACATGAATCAGCAAGACCTATCTGCTTTTGTTATGCACAAATAATAATGGTGTCTCATTATGGTCTACTGAAACTGGAATGAAGTGGTAAAGTACATAATCACACATTTGTGAGTTCTTCAGGCTCACATGCTCCTCTAATACTAAATAAAAGTATTTAATTTTTAGTTTCTAAAAAAATTTGATTGGTTTTAGTGCAGGAGATTTGTTGCCAGATATTTCTGTGTATAAATTCCTGGCAGAAATATTTTTATTGCATTCATTTTACATTTATTTCATTGAAAAAATTAACAATTACACCCAAAAAGTAGCATTTTATTTACTAATAATGTTGCCTCAACTGTTCCTTCAAGACTGTAATACTGTGAAGGCCTGTGCTTTATGTTTTTGTTTAGCACATTGACTTCATCATATGCGATGATGATGAAACTAAGTTCACCCCCATGGCCCTGAAGAAGCTAAGGTGAAACATGTCAAGAACTGTGAGGAACTACTTGTTAGGGTTTTTAATATGATCCTTTTGGAGTATATATTGTTTTTGTATATTTTTTTTATCTGTGTATAGTTAAGAATATTTATATTATATATTTTATCTGTTTGTAATAGGGACTTTTATATTTATATTTGAAAAGAGGGCTTTTATATTTAAAATATGTTTTGAAATTGCATTATTCTGAATTCCAATATTACATTTGTTGTTTTAGCTGTCCTCTGCGACCTGTATAACTGTTTATTGGACCCTACACAGACATACTGCCGATTGGGAACAACACTAGCCCTACTGTTAAAGCGTACCTAAACTCACAATTTTCACTTTTTAAACAACCCTTTTATGCAAGGTAAAAATTCTGTTGTTTTTTTTTAATGCAACACCCTTTTTTTTTTTATAAAAAAGGGTGAAGGACTGCCCCCTATTTCTTGAATGCCTAGAAGGGGCCTTTTGACGCAAAAAGCAAGTTTTTTCCATCCTACGTCACCTGATCTCGTACCTAGGTGGGGTGACGTAGGATGAAGAACCCAGAAGAGGAGATGAAGATGGCGGCGCCCAAAATGCTGGCTCCGGGACGACGCAGGACCCAAAGCAGGACACCCCCGGATGGATTGGACTGCCCTGTGGGACTGAAGGTAAGTGTATTTATTTATTTTTTTTTTTTGGAGTTTTCAGTTTAGTTCCCCATAAGCACAGGCAATGACATCAACTCCTCAATCCTTTCTTAATGCTGTTGAGTTGAAAAATACGAACAAGGGGTCATCATTGGTATGCAATGTTCAGTAAGTGCTTTATTCGCATCCCAGGGGGCATGACATCACCTTGATGCATTTCATACTATCCATACTCCAAGGCTTAAAGCAGTGTTTCTCAACCAGGGCTCCTGTAGAGGTTGCCAGGGGTTCCTTGATCTATGGGCAATTTGTGATTCTCAAGTCAGTTTACCTGACCAATGATCTTATTGGCTATCTATAAGTTTGGCATTCTTTCTACTGGGTGCAATGTAAAACACACTCTGCCTACTGACCACCACACTAATACTACTATACTGTGAGTTGTGAAAATAGTAATTATGGTAGGGGTTCCCTAAAGATTCGAAAGTTCGAAAAGATCCTTTCAAGGGGTTCCCGCTTGTTAAAAAGGTCAAGAAACACTGGCCTAAAGCATTATATAACGGACTATATTACAGACCTTATTGCATAACACTGTCCTTTACTTTTCTCTCATTTGTGCACTCACTGACAGGAAAGGACATGGGATGTTATTTATGCAGCTACAAGTTTTACTTTTTTATTCTTGTTGTAATTTAAGTGTCCAGAGACAGGTATGGACACTTGGTGTTTTCTGACCACTTGGTGAAACTATATTTCATTTCTGAAGCTGAATAAATTTTGACAGCTGATAGATTCAATATTCAGATTTTTGGCCATAACTTCTGGTAGATATATAAAAAGAAAGAAAAGATTTAATATCTTTTTGCACACTGTCCAGCATTTTTACAACACTGATTAACAGATAAATCGATGTAAAAGAAGAACTTCTTTCTGCATGCATTTACAGGAAATGTGTATTGGGGTGGATCATATAAGTAACAAATGGTACATTGATCAATTCCTGTCACAATGACTAGTTTAACCTTGTCTTTGAGATAGTTAAAGATACTGGGTATTGATGTTCTGATATTTTGCTAGACTCAGGCAAAAGTCATCTGTCTAAGTAGACATCCTTGGGCCACCTACTATGAAGCAAAGGTGTAAGGCACAAATGTAAGATCTTCATCCAGTGGCTTATAGATCATAGCGTGTATGCACAGGTATAGAATCCTAATATTCATTATTATTCAGTCATATATATGTGAAAGATTTTCAGGAGAGTTGACAAGATGGCTAAACATTTACAGTGCCCCTGGAGGTTGTATTTACAGACCAGACTGCATGTATTTGCCACCACCAGTGTCATCTTTTAATTGAATATGTTGAATATGACAGCTATATTTTGCTGCTGGAGGAATTATGCTGCTACCCTTTATTGAGAATTACCATTGGGCTACACATCTTACCAGTCCATAGCCTACAATAATAAGTGTTTCCTCACATCAGCCCCTGCAGTCCTCATCATCTTCAGTTCTGCTTTATGAATTAGCAACACATATCCAGTGATGGCAAGACAAGGCAGTCCACAAAAGTATACATCATAAATCATGCTTTGGTAAAGAACCCAATTATAGGGCTTTTA
>NC_092863.1:52875173-52945813 GCF_032062135.1 Pyxicephalus adspersus | reverse complement strand
AAAGTGGCTGTGCTTTTTCTTATAGGAATTCTCATATGATTTGTAACTTAGGCAAGGTAATGTTGTCGGTCTGCATGCTGCATGGTATAAATGGCCTTAGTTTGGTAAAATATTTCATATTGCTCCTCAGATATGTGAAATCTTTGATAGATGCTGAAGAAATGAATACATTCACTCTCAGTAATTTTACAATCTGGAAAAAAGTGTCTATTTTGCAGGAAAGTGAATAGCAGTGATGGGCAGTGCTATATGTGGTTTTTCACATTGAGATTAACTTCTGTGGAGGCTTCTGATCCTTAAGCTGATGAGACGCAGCTATGTGCAACCCTTGGCTGATAGGCTATTCACTGACTCACATGTCATTTGTGCTGGTGTCAGATCAATACATAGTCATTTCTGCAAGGCTCAAGCAGTAGCAGAAAAACAACTCAAATAACTTAAAAATGAAACAGAGATACAATTTGCAGTTTTTTAATAGCTTTTTTTTTATGACTGCAAGAGGCTGTCCTATTGAATTGTACAACCTGACTAGAATTTTAAGTGTGCGCTGATGTGTGTTTATAGATAATACGCTATATATAACTATGTAACAGCAGCCAAAACCAACAGCCTACTATTTTTTTTTTACAGTTTATCATTTAAAGGCATCTTTAAGTGAAAAAAACAGACATGACGGGTAGTAACAATTCACTGAAAAGCAAACGGAAATCTGGATTTTAAATTGATTAGATAATACTGAAGACATTCAGTATTATCTAATCAATTCAGTTCAGCCAATAAAAAGACTTTTAATGCCCAACTAAACCCCAAATTGTTGATATGTCAATTCATTGTATATGGTGTGTGTATATGTATGGTTGCAAGTGCTTCCTCTCATCTCCGAATTCAGCTGATGGGACGGACAGATGTGACCATGAGACACCCAAAGAAGAACAGTAAATTCCAGACTACATACAGGATATAACTGGGTATAAAAGTTTTAATGGAAGGACAACAGAAACTGTTTGTCCAGGAAACATCAAATTGTCTTATGTGATCAGGATGCATTACATTGGAAACCATAGGTTTAATTTATTGTAACTCTCCAAGACTGGAGTAGATAGGGTGAAGCTGGGTGATCCAGGCCCCATGTGTCTAAATGAAGATGTATGACTTGTCATAGATAGTAGGTTGTGACCATATATCTGGCCTCAATCTGGCAACAGGAAGCTAAACTGGCATGAGAGGTAAGGGCGGTGTGATTAAGTAGACAGCCATATCCAAGCACACAATACATTTTTGAATTTGTACAGTTCTATTCCAAAGGTAACGCTTAAAATTTACACCAGTCAGCCCTATTGCTTAAAGAATTTTCTTTGTTCAGTTTTTGGTTTAGTTGGGCTTTAAACATACTAGGTAATTGTAGATATATTAGTTCACTTTCAACAAGTTAAGCAACAAGTTAAGTTGTTTTTGTGGATGACACCCACTTCTCCATTCATTGGAAAAAAAATTTTGGTTCTGGATTTATTTAATCTATAACATGGTCCAAAACCGACTGACTGCAGGAAATGAATAGCAATAGCTTGGTAAATTCCAACGCATCCAATTGATTTATCCCCATTCAGGAAATGAAACGTATGTGAAAATTTACTTTTGTGTAGCACATATAAATGTGTTATTGTATTGAGCTGGATTTTGGGAAGTTCTAAATGATATGTCTGTAGGAATCTTTAAAGAGTACTAATCCTAAATTCCTTAAAAAAATAAATGCTATCATAGTGATAAATACCATATTATTATAGCAATAGCTGCAACCATGAGAATGACATGCATCTAGACAAATCAACTGTATGTCCCAAAAGCCTTGACACCTGTACAGAAGACTGCCGATTCAAAAACAATGTACATATATATATATATATATATATATATATATATATATATATATATATATATATATAAATATATACACACACACGCACTTTATCCTTGTAAAATCCACTCAGGACTTCTCTGTTTTCCTATGTTATGGCATTTGTAACGATATTGCTGCACTCATATTTCTGAGGGAAAGTGAATGTAAAAAGTCCATTAGGTTAATTAGTGCATGACTAGCTTTCAGCTAAGGGACATTATCTGTAGATGACAAAACTTAGGTGTACAGCCAAAAATGGTTGGCTGACTGCCTCCTGATAGGTCCCATTGTAGCCTGATTTATTGTGGCAAAGAGCAGCATGTTTTTCGGCAGGAAAAAAGCATCACTCAGAATATTGATCTTTAGCCATAAGAAAGGTTTCAGAACTAGTCCTTGATGAGTCTACGTAGAGACAGTATAGTGTCCTTGGTAGAGCTCCAAGCCGTGATCATTTGCATTGAGATGTGATCCTAATGTAGAGCATGAGTGACTAAGCTGTGGCTTGTTGCTGGAAGTCTAAAATATTGTCTGCCATCTGTCAACCTGAATGATGGACAAAAACTGCAGCAAGCATTTGTGATTTCTTGGGAGGGAAGGTATAGGAGTAATCTGCAATATTTAAAAAAAAATAAGTAAGACTGTATATTTTTGGTTAGTACACTTTATGAATTATTATTTTATAACCGGAAATATGTTTCAGATACATTTCATTAAAGGAGATTGTTTTTTTTACAAACTGCAATTTCATACATAGCCAGTAGGAAGAGCTCCTGGCTCCTTTTTAGATGTCTGCCTGAGTCTCTTTATATGCTTTGTTGAAAAAATATAATGTTTACAAACCCCAAAAGTTTATTCTGAATTTTTACACAAATTAATATATTCAAATTGTGACTTTTTCGTTCCTATGCATCTACTTAATGTGATATCCCCCCAAATTTTCAATTGGAAACAGGACAGCACAGCTCCATTACCTCTCCGTGCTAATTGATAAAATACAGGCTTGAGAATCAGAGACAAAAAATGCTAATCATCTGCTAATAACCTTCCCCTCGCAACATTTTTTAATTAGACTGCAGTGCAAGCAGACAACCCATGGAGTGTCTTTGCAGGAAGAGTTAACTGAAAGCTCATTTAAAATGAAACCTTTTGTGTGGTCATTGGGGGAAGAGGTGAGCAGAAAATGATAAAATAGTAAAAGTAGCCTAAAGGTAGAGAATACAATCTGTTCTGATTTCTCTTATTTTCTGGATCCCCTTACTTTATGTTTAGTTGTTGGGAGCAAATATGTTAGGTGAGTCTCCCCGGTAGAAATCAAGACAACACTAACATGTCCACTCCATTCAAAAACGATTTGGAATCAAGTTGCCCTTTAGTTGCTGGTAAATTTACAGCAGTAATTGAATTTCTTCTATGTAGTGCATTTTACTTCAAAATGACAAGTAGAAAGTCCCAACCATCTGTCTAGTCCTCTGAGCCATCACTAGATGCTGTATTATAGACCTTATGCTTGAAAAAGAAATTTAAATAAAAGCAGGGAATTCCTCAATGTTGCAGTATCCAAAAAGGTCCCTTCAAATCTTTTGACATTTGTCAAAGTCCTTTCTAAAATGTTGATGTTACACAAAAGTGACTTGGTATGTGTATTGCTGTAATTTAAGCAAAAAAAAAAATGTTGCCTTTTCAGCTTCTTGCATTTCAGTACTCCTCTACACTCCTGCCTGCAGCTGAGCTTTCTCGGTGTGGGCCTTTGCCCTCCTTTAAATGAAATCTTATTCTGGTCTTTGATAAATGCCTAGTGTATCTGCTGGTTAGATGGGATGCAGCCCGGAGCTTTCTTTTGCAAATGGTTTCAGTAATTAATCCCACGAGCCCTGTCAGTATTCTTGGCTTCTCTATTACTTACAGGCAGCAAAGTAGATAAATGGGCCTGGCTTTTATCCCATTTGTATAAATCATGCTTGTTTTTGGAGCTAACACAGTGGGATGTTACATTGTTACATTACCTTGATTGTTTTACATTTCCATAAACCTATGACTGACATTGATTTACTATCTTTTACAAGCTGCTAATGAAGGCATTAATGACTTTGAGTATGTATGTTCATATTGTGATATAGGTATTCAGAAAGATGCAAAAGATTGTTGACCACACCCTATAATGTTCATGTCTCACCTTTTTTTAACATGATCTGTCACCTTATGGCATGCTATATTACTCAACAGTGAGGTTGTTTGGAATGAATATAATACATAGATTTCCATACATATTACATCAGAATATGGTGGTAAAAAATTTGAATCCCAGTCCCATCTTGAATCCCAAAGAATACCATACTTCAATTTAAACTTGAGTTTTGATGCAATCACAGTCTGTCCATTTTTTAACCATAATAACCATAGGAGGCAAGTATCATTTTCTTCCAGTCCACTTTAAATGTGAAGTGTATGTTGCTGGTAGGTGTGCTGCCTGTTAGTTCGGAATAGTGGATCTTGGATGTGCTTGGATAAAGGTCACCCCTGATTTGTTGGGATATGTGGTGGACCATCACAGCTGAATATAATCATGTACAGACTTCTTTTTTATTCCTTTAGTAAATGAATCACAACATTTGATTATGAGTTTAACTTTCATATGCCAAGTTCAGAATTATTTAAGACATTAGGGAGCACAGGACAAAGATTTAATTAGTGGGCAAATGTCATATTTGCTCAATAGTAGCAGGACATTTACACTATAAATGTTAGGTCAATGTTAAAAGGCATCTTCACTGTGACTAACTGATCTGTGGACATCTGTTTCCAGTTCTATTACTTGGCTTCCTAGATGTGCTGAACATAGCAGTCCATGGAGATTCTACACCACAGAGCCAAAGAAAGTAGAAGCATGAAATATATAGACCAGGGCTTTTCTGGTTAGCAGTCGTAATCGTTCATTTTCTAACAATAATTATTGGAAGTGTGTACCTAGTTTAGCCTAAAATAGATTTGACAGGTGCTCTTTAATCTTCATGTGAAGTACAGGGGTATGTAATAGTGTTATGTATCTTTTTATAATGTATCTTTTTATTTATCTTTTTATAATGTATCTTTTTACATCTGTTTGTAGGCTGTAGAAGCTCTACACAGTGCTAAAAAAAAACCAACTTTTTCCTCCTATTGACTTTAATGGTGTTCGACTTTGACATTCGACCGCCCAAATTTTTTTGCTATATTCGAGCGAATAGCTGCCGAATCGAATAGTGAGCTATTCGACCAACACTAGTTTTTATTCACCTGTTTCAGTCCACTAGGCACATTCCACAACTTTTGGTCCAGGGCCTGCAATTTTTCACAGTTTGTTGTGGCTAGTATCAGTTGTAATTTCTATGTTATTTTTCTTTATTTTTTTCTGGAAAGGGAAGTTGTGGATCCATGTACGTTCAACCAGGCGGAAGAGATGGATGGGATGGACACATCCCAAGTAAGGAAATGAAATCTGGACCACAAGACCAGGTGGAAGGATTGCTTTTTAAATAAGATAATGCTAGGTGGAAGGAAAGTGAGCGCTGTAAATTCCTAGTCTAGAGGTCTACTACAGTCCGTGGGTTGCAAAAGAAGGACCCAAGGCCTTTGGCCCACTGGATTGACCACCGTGGCTTAGATGTTAAATATGCCTATGGGGTTGAATGCAGGGGGTGGGCTTTTTCTTGCAGGCAATGTTCTTTAAATTGCTGCAATCATGTTTAACAACAATGCTGTACTTAACTACTAGCTGATGAAGGAATACCTGTTGGTTTTAAAGTGGGACAAAGACTGGGTATGGGTAAAGTGCTCTTTTGATTCCATTTTAAAAGCCCTGAAGGATATACAATAGCTGGGAACTCCATACCTACCTTGGGGTAATATAAATAATAACCAGACATGATAACAAAAAGAGATTTATATCTTCAAGTTTTGTTTAATCCAAACTAACTGCTAGATACCTTGGTCTGAAGAAGGAGACAATGTCCTGCGAAACGCATCATCATTTGTAGTAGTACTGTCTAATATCAGAGCTTAAAAAGGTTTTTACTGTGTTTATGGACAACTATGTTTTGGTCGATGTTATATTGTGTAACACAAGGTGTATATACCTAAGCTGATTATGTTATACTATGTAACACATGATGTTTTATGTATCAAATGTATATGAAACTGTTTGTGGATTCTTACAAAAGATTTAAACAATACCAAAACATATTGAAATTGCTATTAAGATTTCCTAAATTGATACTAATAAAATGAAAAAATGTAAAATTGGTGTACACGTTGCTTTGGAAACAAACTCACCTTCTTTACCCCCCTAGCGGTAATCCCGAGTGTGACTCGGGGTTGATTTAGTGTACAAAAAGCCAAAGTCAGACTCTGGGTTGCTTTAAACTAAAAAAAACCTACTTACCTTGTTCCGTTGGTGTCCCCTGGCTTCCTGGTGGTCCCCACAGGTTCTGGGGACACGCCAGCTGCATAATGCATGCATCGGTGCGGGCGGATCGGCGGGCAATTCAGTTCATTTTGTATTGGACTCAATACAAAATAGCTATATTGAGTCCAATACAAAGAAATATTTATATAATATATATATATATATATATATATATATATATATATATGTAAAGTTACATTACATGTTTGAATATTTATTTATTTATTTTTACAGATTTTAGTGTTTTTTTTTATTTAAAGTTTGTTATGAAATTTATTAGAAATCGGTGAGTTATGCCTAAGAATTATAGCCTACAATATAAAATAAATTTTCATGCAAAAAAATGGAATACATTGTAGATAGAAATTTGCACAGAATTAGAACGCTAGGGGGGTTAAAGTGCCTTTAGGAATTTCTTGTTTATCAAGGGGTTGAGTCCACACCAATAAGTTTTTACCATTCTGCTGGCACTATTTGGTATAGTTAAGGATCTACTCATGATCTCTTTTGGTGTCAATGCCTCACTGACTTAACAAACACGATGTTTCTACTGCTTGCCACTGTGGTGATTAGGTCGTAACAGGGAATATAAAATTGAACCATTGCTGTATTTGGGGCGAGGTATTGCTAATGGAAAGTAAGCTTTAGCAATTACTTTGTAGGAATATAGCTATATAAACTTATTACATATTGTGTGCTACTATTATCAGTTGTTGTGCCAAAAGCAAAAATAGATCATTCTGACAAAAGCACAAAATGCTAGAATTACAAGCTTCAGGTACCCATGTATAGAAGATGAAATCTTAGCATTCATGTTTATGAAGTTGTTAGCGGAGAGACCTGGGAATCGAGGAAGATTTTATGATCAATAGTACTTTGGTGCTCTGATATACACCGTTCCAGAGATGGTGGTCATGCAGGCCAAGGAGCTGCATTGTAGTTATTCACTCTCCTGATCCACCTCTTCCCTGTAATCTTCTGGACGCATTTCATGCTTGGAGATGAGTTCACAACACCGATTGACTAACAAGGAAGCCTATTGAGGAAAGCTAAATTAAATTACTGGAATAAATGGGGAAGTTATTGTAAATCATGTGGGCTTTCTTACTTCTACAGGCTTAATTTCTGCAAGAGTTGCTTTTTAGAGGCTTATTAAGGCAATACAGCCTTTGTACACATAATACATATTTTTTCTGGTAGCCACATTAATGAACTGGAAATAAACTACAAAGTTTGGCAGTTTCCAGCAGAACAGCCATTTTGTGAAGATCACCAAGATGACCAACCCTTTTATAAATATGGCATGTTTAAAGTAGCAATCAGGAAAAAAAGGAGAACAAAATGTAGCCATATGTGATTAGACGTTTACATAAATTAGTCCTAAAAGTTTTACTGCAGGAAAAATCTCTTAATAGTTTTGTAATGACAAATTTCTGCTTTTAGTTTCCATCAGGAGCTGAAACTTAAAACAACTTTAAACAAGCAGATTCATTGATCCATATAATCCAGTAAAGATGCCAGCTAGCCACTTGGCTAATTTTTTCATAAATGAACCTTGGAATGAAAACAGTCATCTCTATCCTTTGTTAGTAGGGCGATGAAGACATTCAATGCCATAAGAAACTCTGACAGTTTTTATATCTAACATCTGCCTCTGCAAACGCTGTTTGCATTAGAGAAGAGGCTGTAAGACTGAAGGTCACAGTCATAAGTAGCTGGTATTTAGTAGGTACACTGATGTATATTTATTACCTTCCACTGTTTCCATAACTATTCACACAGAGGTTATAGGTCAAAAATAAAAGATCCTCTCAGCTACTGATTGGTGAGTTATTTTGTATAATTTGGGTTTATTTTACCTATTTGCATATTTCAGTGAAATACTGAATATTTCACAGAGTTTACTGCAAATGTTGCATCAATTACTTAACTATTGTTAGCCATATGCACACAGAGATACCATAGGGGTCATTTGAGTAAACCCACCAGCATGTTTTTGTATTGTGGATAGAAACTATAGCTGAAAAAAGGTATGGAAACACAGGAGGAATCAGCTGAACACATGGATATCATACAAACTTCATGCAGTCATTGCTAAGTTTGTACCCGGGGGAATGCTCCAAGGCAACAGTGACATCCGTTTAGGGACCTTTTTTATTTTTTCAAAACTAACACCACTTGACAGAGCCAACAGCATGACACCTAAGATCATTTTAGCTGGGATTTAAATCGGCACTGTCAATGGGGCATTTTTTTCAACTCTATGAGACATTTTCCCATTAAACACAAATAGATTTCTGTTAGCACAGGTTCCCAAAGATGTAGAAATTAGTTCAAACAATGTATTTTTTTCATTTTTTTTTGAACAACCTACAATCAGTATCAAGCAAAACCAGCGGTGTAGCACATAGCAAATAATTGAAATTTAAAGGGTATCTAGGGTATCTAAACCCATGAACAAAATGTAATATATTGCAGCATACTCGTTTTTAGATGTTTTAACTACATTTTTAGTTTTTTAGTTGATCTGACCTGATGATTCTTCCTGCAACTTTATTGGTGTCCTAGGGTGACAATGCTTGCTTATTGTTCTATATTTAGGGAGGAACGGTGTTGTCACCCTAAGCTGCTCTTCTAATTTGTACTATAGATTGCTTTCCGTTTTCCTATTTAAAAAAGGGTGAAGGTGATTTAATGTTAATGGCAACATATAATTTTATAATCTTAATGGGTTTATATACACTTCTGTACCGTTTTCTTGCCATTTGGAGTATATCTGCACCTTTCTAATGTCCAATGTTTTAGGCGTTTACTGATTATTAATGTGTACCATACTGTACAGAAGAGAGCTTCTAATTATTTTAATTGCCACACACAAGCTGAACTAAATTGTGGCCACTGAGCCTCAAACAGCAGCCAATTGCCATCACCCCTGAGTACTGAGAGACTCACTAGCCTTTCTGGAAAACTCCACATTTGTTGTTTATACAAAAGTAAAAATCTTTGCCATTTATAATACATACAAACCCTATAATTATTTAATCTGCAATTCTAACAATCCTTAGAAATGTGAGCTTTACTAACACACACTGCCCCTGATTCATCATTGAAATCCGCGATCGCCGATTCCGGATCGCTAATACGAATGCGCGACCGATAATCCGATTCTGCTTGATGAATCAGGGGCACTGTGTTAAAATCCTAAAAATCCCTTTGCTCTTTATCCAAGTGGTCCATATTCAGCAGCTTTGATTTTTCATAAAGAAAATGCAAACAGTGCTCTTCTGTTCTGGTCTGTAACAGTTATTGATTAGTTTATGACTGAGCTCAAGCCCAGACAGGTTAAACTTTGTCTGAGTCTTTGTGATATAAAATAAAGAACAGCTAAATTCTGCAAACATCTAATACTATTGAAACAAATTAGACAAAAAAAAATAAAATCTGGATTGATGCATGAAAAAAAAATCAAGATGAGAACATTCAGCAAGAGGACTTTACCATCATGATGGCACACAAATAAGCAAGTGGCGCAATTTTATCTGAAGAAAGAATACATAACGTTGTTTAAACAATCCCACTGTGTCCGGAAACAACCTAGTAAATGTAAAGAAAAACTCTTTATGTCAACAAAATGTAAAATAATGGCCATCAAAACAGCAATTACACGGCCCAAATGACCTAAGATAAACTATTCGTTTTCCATTTTATCTGTATTGTTTCACTAAGTTTTATTTTTACTTAACTGAGATACAGTGTTTTCGCAGCTGGCTGGCAAATTGGCCATGGTTTGAACAGGTTATTAAGGAAACAGATGGAAGATTAAAGAAGCTGTGTTACTAAGTATTTCCCTGTTACCTGCACAGATTTTTTTTAACTTAAAGAAATAATGCAAATTTTATAGTGCAAGGTAATAAAAATAGTACAATGTAATTTAAATACTAAATGCACATAACTAAAGCTAGGTGATGATTGTCAACTTGGACAATGGCCCTGATTTATGAAAGCTCTCCAAGGCTGGAGAAAATACACTTTTATCAGTGAAGCTTTGTGATCCAACAAACCTGGAATGGATCTAGTCCAGGATTCAAAAAGTTTGCTAGTAAAAAGTAAATGATTTTTAAAAATCCATTCCATTTTTTCTGGATCACCCAGCTTCATTTCTGAAAGTGTATTCTCTCCAGCCTTGGAGAACTTTCATAATCAGGTTCAAAGAATCATGTTCGAAATCTAGCATGTGTACAATGGTTTCCATAAGTGACTGTGGTCCGTTCATAGTCATACAAGTGGTCATTCACGATTACATGAGCATCAATCCGTCAGAACAGGTAGAATTCCTTTATAGGAAAGCGTAGATCTTTAAACAAGAAGCTGCTGAGGAGGTGTAGGTGGGCAGAGCCTTTGAAACTTTCTACCTCCTGTGCCGCTGGCGAGGTGGGAAGTCTTTCATGTGATTGGCTGTAATGGGGAATAAAATGGAAAATTCTGTACCAAAACAGACTGAAAACAGAGCAGTTGTACATAAGTGGGCTTTATCTATTGAACTATTTGGCTAGTGGCTTGTTAGCTTACATAGTAATGTTTTACTATTCAAGCAGCTTGGCCTCTTATATAGCTTTAAATTACAAGATCGTCAGGTTCACTTTCTGGTACTACATTCCTATTTAAACTGCGATGACAAGAAATACTGTGTATTTATATATATATATATATATATATATATATATATTTTTTTTTTTATATATATATATATTTTGATATATATAATATATTGATAATATTATATATATTGATTGTAATGTTTTATGTCTTCTTTGTGTGTGTGATTTGGAGTAAAACATTTCATAAAGAATCGCCATAGATAGATTATTGTCACCTCTACTAAGAAGTGTCTGCTCAAGGACCTTCATGGCAAAATCATCAGATGAAACAGTGAAAACTATTTTTGAAATGACATTAACATGGTAAAACTTTTTATAACTTTTAAAAATTGTATTTACATAAACCCTTACCTTCATTTATGGCCAAAAAATGGTCAATAACCGTTTACGCTTTGTCTTTCTGACCATGTTCAATTCTGATATTTGTTTAAGAATTGGTTCTAATAGAAAATGGGAAGGTATGTTTCACTTAGGTGTGAGAAACATAAAATATTAGACCTGTATGATATGTTTTATCACAACTATGGCTAGCTATGTTAATTCTTGCTGAATACTGCCAGATTTGCCTACAGTGATGGCCAATTGTTACTGAATAATGATAACGTTTAGCCTTGAATTTTCATTGCTTTTAGCATTGCTATGTATGTGAATGATGGAACGCCTGGGTGGAAGAATAGAAGGCACAATTACATAAAACATTACTTTCTGCTGGCATTCCTGAATGCAAATGTTCTTCTTAGGTGATACAAAGGGGGAACTAAACATGTTCCCCTGGTTATGTGTTATTCAGTACAAACCGCAGAGAAATGGGTTAAGTTTACACCATCTCGCACAAAGCACAGTAGATGGAAAATGTAGTTTTGTCATCTAAGTCAATCAGACTTGACCTATTCAATCACCCTCTTGTTTGTCTGCATCTCACATATGTTGTCAATCAGTCATGTTTCTACAAGGAATATAGATTTGTATGCTTTTTTGGTTTTTTTTTTTTCTTTTTCATTTGCCAGCAGTCAACACTTGAATCTGATCCGCAATATTATTAAAGAAAAAAGTTCAAGCTGAGAAATATGAGAAACAGTTGTAAAGAAAATACCTTACTTGAATGTAAACATTTGATCAGTCTCCAGAGAGTGCAATTCTAGTTTTTGTTATTAGCAATCTTTTGCCTTGATTGCCCGTTTTATTACATTGCTCCACAACTAGAAATCATGTCTCCCTAAGTTGGCTGAAATTGTAGAATGTGTAAATCAAACTCCAAAATGTCATAAAAGTTGTAAGGCTTTTTGCACAGACAAAATCCATACACACTATAGAGTTCTCAGAATGATCTGCAGTGATATGGACCCCAACAATAGGACCAGCTTAAAAACCTAACTTTAGGAATTAAGAAAAAAACTTTAAAAATAATAACTTATGTGCTGTTACTTACCTTATTAGTCATCCCTTCCTATAGATTCACTTTTTTTTTTAACTCCCCCTGTGTCTACACTTACAGTGCAGTATCTTTGGACCTGCATTATAGTGGATGTCAGTGTGACCACTGCACGAAGCCCTCAGTGAAGAAGCTGAGTGGGTAACACAGAAGAGAAGTCTTTAGGGCCATAGAAATTAGGATAGTAAGATGTTTTTTTTACATCCAACCTAGAGCTAAATGAACAAGGGTTTGCAAGGGTAGCCTTACTATAAGGTTTTTTTCCCTGAGTTTAGGCATTAAGATAAAACCTAGGATCATTTTAGGGGTCTGTGTTATTAGACTTTTGTTTAACTTAATCTAGTTTTTCATTTCCATACAAGCCATACAGGTCAGATGGAGGTAAAATACAAAACACTGTAAAAACACTCAACAGAGCCCCATTACTTGTCAATGTATGTTCCAATAAAAGTGCAGATTTTTTTTAAATTTTATTGGCTATCTTGTGCACTGTTCTAGTATGAATGGTTATTTCTGATAAGGAATTTTAGGTTGTGGTCATAAGTGTGGCTTGATGTAATGAGAAAATATATGTGATTTATTACCTCTTTTTCTTAACTGACACTTTATTATTATTGTATAAACATCACATAAAATATTAAATATATTAGGTAATATATTACCAACAGCCAACAATGAATAACACAAAACAAGGTAAACAATCAGGCATCAGTTAGTATTGATAAAGCGGGGACTTTCTGTTGCAAACCTAAAACTAGACTCTAGACTTCTATATATATTCAATATATTAATAGAACTCTT
This sequence comes from Pyxicephalus adspersus, assembly GCF_032062135.1. Lineage (NCBI taxonomy): Eukaryota > Metazoa > Chordata > Amphibia > Anura > Pyxicephalidae > Pyxicephalus > Pyxicephalus adspersus. The sequence goes on along the minus strand of NC_092863.1, from coordinate 52,932,584 downwards.
CAAAAACTAACTGATGTTAGGATTAAATAGACTTTTTTTCTTTTGCCTTTTTACCTTTTTGTTGTATATTATCTTTTAATGTTTTGTTTGATTTACAAATGTAGATGTACAGAACAGAAAAAGAGAAATGTATATTGAACAATATTATACATAATAAAACAGAAGTGAAGGGGTAACATAAAACCTTCACCCGATATATAATACAGTAATACCTCAGTATAAGTCCTATTTGGAATAAGTCCAACTTGGTCCTGTTAGAACACGAAAACTTTTGCTTGGTATACAACCTTTGCTTGGTATACAACCTTTGTGCTAAAACTTGTATGGGTCAAAATGAGTCCTACCCTTATTTACCTCTCTCGAGACAAAGCCACGACTGCCCACGAGCGTCAGTACGCCAGTTACTACCATTCAGTGAACAACCCGTGCTATAACTCTCTGTGAATTACAGAACATCTCCTCCTCCTCCTTTCTTAGCACCATCCTAGTAGGCACTCGACTCTTCTCAGCAAGGTAAAGTGAGGTTAAATTTTCATTTATTTCATGTAATTGCTTTTGTATTTATGTATTTTAGTATTGAGCAGTGTTTAAATTATTCTATACAGCCCCATCAATGTACATTATGCCAATAACAATAGGATTTTTTTTTCATGGGAACGAATTAATCATTTTCCTTTTATTTCGTATGGGAAAAATGTGTTTGGTATAAGTCCTGTTTGATATAAGTCCAAGGATCTGTAATGGATTAAGGACTTATACCAAGGTACAGCTGTATTACCTATATGGATACAAAACAAATAAAATGTAAAAAAAAAATGATCTTTACTTTTTTTAACCAAGTGGTTTGTTTATTAAGAAATATTATTTTTGTTGTACTTGTTATCATCCCCAAAGATACATTTAAAAAAATAAATGATGACAAATGATGATAAATTATTCAAAAATATAGAAAATCATTTATAGTGAGCTTCTCTTAAAAGTATAAATACATTATCCTTATAGGAGCAAAGGGACACAAGGATCACACTTGTTTCTAAATATTTTGAAATAGTTCCCATCTTCCTAATATGAATATGCTAATTGTATTTTAGTTTAATAAAACTGGAAGATGTTTTGCTCCATTCTTTGCATGGCAGTATATTTTTTCCCAGTGTTTGTATAGTTGTTAAAAGTTAAATGTATTTTAAAAAATTGGCCCAAATTTTTTTTTGAAATTTTAGGATTTGTTATTGTTATAAATATCTTAATATAATCTGAGTAATGCAGCTCTTCAGTGCTATAATTTCTAACCTAAAAATGGCAGGAAAAAGATAGCTTGGGGCATAATTGAGTGGTTGAGGAGTGAAGCGTTTAGATTCAATCAGTTTTTATTGTTGGGTACACAGAAACAAACAGCTGGCGCTCTCTTATGTCCCTCAGCTTGCGTCTGTGATTTCCAGAGGTGCCATAGGCTGCCTTCCAAAGCTTGACTGCCTTTTGAGGAAAAAAAAAACATTTTGGATTCAAGTGACTACAGCTTATTGTTTATAATCGTAGTGTATTTTAGACAAGTCTTTTGCTTGCTTTTCATTGTAATTCTACATCTTCTCAATGACTTGTTGAACTTGTTAATCAATTTATGTATAAGAACCCTCCTACTTAGCCTCTGAGTCCTCTAAAAAGCTGAAAATAATGATAAACTGCTGTTAAATACATTTGCTGGTACAAATACATCTCATGCTTACAGTGTGCACTTTGTGCTTCTGAATATTGGCAATTACATGGTTTATATTGGCCCAAGATATTGTTTCTTCTCAAGATGGATTAGGTTGTAATCTAGGTGAAGTCTAATATAACATGTATGGACCTTTGTAACATGCACACCCATTATTGTAGCTGTTATTGTATATGATACCTTTTAATATTGTGTTACTACCTTTTTTCATATTTGACATATTTTCCTTTTTATTTTTTTAGGCTTCATTCTCAGTAGCAGTAAATATTTTCTACATCTCAAATAATTAGTTTTTTACACACATTTACGGTGCAGCAGTTAAAGCTATACTCTAGGCATACCCCTTTGCCTCACCCTTTGCTCTCCTTCCCCATCTAATCTCTAGGTTATGAAAACAAACAAGCAACAAAAATAACTTTTACGAATGGTTACATGATGTGCTGGGTCTATATCAGCCTTTTTAACATTTTTACCCCATGGGAACCATTAAAAAATAAGGTTTTGTGAACTTCTAATAAAAAACCTAGGAGGTCTATTTATTAATAATAATAAAATACACTTTACAGGTAGTCCCCAAGTTAAGGACATCCGAAATACAGAGGACTCCTAGATACCAATAGGGCTTCCCTGCTGGTTGATGTGCAGGACAGAGACTTGATAGGGGGAGGGGGCAGTTTGCATGACTCACAGTGAGAATTTTATAAAGTAATTAACTCCACGCTGCCTAATAATATGTTGAGACAAACATCTGTCCTAATTGCATTTATTAAACTAATGTATCTGTTCCAACTTACATACAAATTCAACTTAAGAACAAACCTACAGTCCCTATCTCGTATGTAGCCCGAGGACTACCTGTATATTGGTGCTCAGTGGAGTCAATGCTCCCCTTACAGATAGATAAAAAGAGCTTCGCTGTCATTCTACTGACTCTGACATCATCCATGAAACTTCCCCATTCATATGAGATCACCATTACATAGACTGTCAATCAGCCAAAGCTCAAGGAACCCCTAGCGACCTCTGGATGAGCTCTAGGGTTCCCTTGTACCGTGGTTATGAATGACTGGTCTATATTGTTCAGCATGAACAAGTTCCATTGCCTATCTATTTCAGTTCCTCTCAATTGCTGTTTGGTTTACCAGGAACTGGCAATGGTGAGAAACATAAAAGGTTATATTGGATAAGTAAAAAAAAAAACTGCAGAAGGAAAACTCCAGAGATAGGCTTTAACATTGGTTTAACAGTCAACATACATTTATATCAAGTTTTGTCAGTTATCATTATTTCCTACAAAATAATTGTAAACATGCATTTTAAATTCACACACATGGAAGCAGATATTCATTAAAGCTTATATGTAGTAAGGTAATACTTATATTTTGCCTTCCCTCGTTCAAATTTAAGTGAAAGTTTTACATAGGGCATTTTTATTTTTCAATATTTATCCTTTTTTAGACATCACAATGTATGTGTCTGTGCTTCTCCGTGTAATGCAGACAAATCATAGCTGGTAGGAAGTGCCAGCAGGATTCTCACGTCTTGAGCCTCCATGATTAAAAGAAATAACAACTGAAATCCAATGAATATAAAGAGATAAAGATAAAGGATGGGCTGGATTATAACTGTAAATCGTGAATATTGGGAACAATTAGTATCCTTTTGTATCTGATTTTGCACAGGAAAAAAGAACATATGCAGTATACTTTTGCACATTTTGCTACTATGGAATTTTAAAACAGTTCTCCATGTTATTATTCCTACTGTTCCAATCTGGGATATTTATTGCTTATTGTTAGGGTGATATATTACAAAAGGATTCATTTGCATACAAAAAATTATCTACGACACAATGGGGTTGGTTCATTAAAAGGGGTCAGGCTATTCACTCTGCCAATTCTCTCTCTGGAAATTTAAATTCAGTTTAGTACATTTTAGTATATATTTTTTTTTTTTTTTACTGTGCAAAGACTATCCAACCATGTGCAAGAGGATTTTTTTGTACAATATTAGATGGTAAAGTCTCTGTTAATTCAGTGAAAAGTCAATATTTTATTAGTGAATTCACTACAGCTTAGCTTGGTACAATCTGCTGGCTTTAGACATCCAATGTTGACATGCACATGTTTTTGCACTTCCTTGCAGGTAATAGAGTATTTTGAAATAGAATTTTCACAATGCCTTAACAGGTTATGGGAACTATCCCTTGCAGGCTGATAATTGTCTTTGCTTCCCTTTAAATGAGAGCGGTCATGAATGAAATATTGCAGCCCATACTGGTGACTTGTCCATGCTCCAGAGTAGTCACCATTATCAGCACTATCAGATATGTCACCAACATGAGCATATGGAAACTGCGGGGGATTTGAGTTTATTTATACTGTATTATGTCTGAAGAGGAAGGTAGGCAAGGAAGTTTTGACCAATGATATCATAGATGGTAAATTATGATTGACATGATAATTGCTTCTGATAATAAAAATGTCATATAAAGAAACTTTATAACTATAACTAGTTGTAGTTAGTCCCTATCAACTGAACTCCACGGACAGAATTTAGAAAGCTGCTGACATTTCAAGAAAAAGTCCTGGTAAATGTAATTAACTACTACTAGATAGACAATGGCCTTTATAGACAAATATACTATAAATAACCACTTATTTCCAACATAATCCACATACATTGCCATATGGAAGTCCAAATGTCTAGATACTACACATTTCATGCAAAGTATTTAGTACCACATTTTCCCATATGTATCTATAGGATACAGAGAAATTATATATTCTCATACCGAAGCTCTAACCCCCCCCCCTTCCCATGTGTCTTATCGGTATGTTAAGTATTACAAAAATAGCATTCTAGCTGTTGGGTTGCTACAGATTTTACACAGGTTGAATGTTTAGTGCCTCTGATGGCCATAAGAATTAAATGAAATGGAATCCCCATATTAGTGTCTTGGAAGATACTTCCCTGCGGGTAAATGTCGCTTTAGTTCTAATATGAAAATACTGAGCAGAATAAACACTGTTTTTTAGAGTAATACGTTTCTACTGTTTTTTTTGCCTTATGAAATATCATTGCATTAGATCTCATGCCATTTTTTTGAAGCCATGCCCATAAAATACTTGGTGGGCAGATACTGTAGTACTTGATATACTTGGGGGCAGATACTGTAATATATTAATTTAATGGCATGATGTCATCAACCCATTAATGCAAATTGCAAATCATATTCAGGTTGATAATGCCATTGTATTGCTCAGACAGAGTGTAAAATAACATGTGTCCTTATACAAAAGAGACATCATCTTGTAAGCGATCTCCTGTGAAGCTCTTCCTTCTCACGTCTTTTTGGGTCCCAACACCTGTCTCACGCTTTCATACTAATGATATGTTTAAGAAGCCAATGTCTTCCTTTTGTTACCCTTTAACTACAGTTCTCTCTTTCTCAGTATCTGTTTATGTAATTTTGTCATTTTTCCTCTTACATCTTGAATTGCTGTGTTTTTATACTAGGTTTCATTCCTTTTAAAACATTTATTCTACTGTTCTACTGGTTAAACACTTGTTAAAATTCACACTTGCTGCCTTTGAGTATTTAGCATGTGTATGTTTCCTAATCCTATAGGTTAACTATATATAAGTTTTTATTCATTCACTTGTTAAAACAAAGTTTGATTGAATATTGCATTTGCTCTTGAAAAAAACTGTTTTGTTTCCATTGACTTACCTTGAAAACAGTTCTACACTTCAATATGGAAGGGACTACAGCGTTCATAGAACTTTAGTCAAGCTTTTCTAGTGAAAATCAACAAGTCCATAATGAGTAAGCATTGGGGACACATGCTGACCTTGGAAGGGACAGTAATAACCATTTCAGACCCACAGGGAGCTTCAGAATTCTGCCATGGGCTCCAATGTGGTTTCATCTGCTCCCTTTTAGGTGGCTGTGCAATTGTTTGATGTGCACTGTTGTCACAGTTGTAGACGCCTGCAAATCTAGTTGCCCTTAAATTTGCTCTTCTAGTGCAAAATGTAGTATGCTTATAATGTTTTAAGTACATAGTTTGTGCTTCTGCCCTCCAAGATACATAAAATAGTCCCTTCCAACTTCAGTACACATGTTCCTCTTTATCCTCTTTCCTTTTTATTTAATTAGCACAGGCATATAGTAGTCTTTCAGTGCCATTTTGGTGCATTTGGGGCAGTTACTGTCCAGATGCCATAAAAAAACTACCAGATTTTTCCCTATTCATTTTTTTTTTTGTTTTCAGAATTTGGATTCAGGACATTCGGAATCCAGAATTTGTAGACAAGTTCAGTTAAATAGCCACAGATCCCAACTTTGGAAATGCATAGTAAAACTAGGTGCTATAAACCTATGGGTAAGACCTATCTAATGCCTATATCCAGTAGCCACAAGGGTGTCCATGGATGGACAAATATATTTTTGTTAATGACAAGACATAAAGTATCCATGTGCTATTCCTAAGTTTGTAGCAGCTCCTTAAACATCATTTTAAACAATGATGATTTTTATAGTATTCCAAGGTTGCTCCTTTTTCTTTGAAGCAAAAGTTAAATATAAAAAAAAGTAAAGCCAGACTACCTACATGGAATTTTTCAACTGTCAGTACAATTAAGTATTCTATATGGCACTACATAGTGTACACGTTGCATGTATGGGTTATTGGGTGTCTCCCAATGCTAGGTAGCCCCACAATGGGACAAAATATTTGCTATATATGTTTTTTTTTTCATTTTTACACTAAAATATAAAGATAAAAGAGAGCAAGTTGATGTTATCATGTTCCCAGTGAATGAACTATACTTAATGTAAAAAAACAACTTGTAAGGGAGTGAAACCACATAAACCAACCATTACACAATATTTTGAAAATTACAGTATCTCTAATTAAACCCATCAGTGTTACACCATACAGTATCAGATATTTTCAGATCTTACTTCCATCACACATTCAAGAAAAAAATATTTTTCATTTTAGAGTAGTGGGAGAAACCCTACACGTCATTCTTTAATGTTCCTGTGGTCATCCAGAACCATTAGTTTATAGTACTAATACAGCCTAATATTACTGAGCCATTTATTCCAAACTACGTATTATGCATACGTAAAATACATGAATGATTGCTACTTGTTTGCAATATGACAAGTTAAATTACTAATGCGTGCAAGTCCAGGAAACACATGATTGCTTCAAGTGCTCAATCATATCAAGTGAAAGAATTGTACAAATATTTTAAAACAATTGTTCCACTGAACACAGGTTTGCTGGTCTGGTAAACCTTTAGTGAATTACTACTAGATTATTGTACAGTTTCAGACCACTTTGCGTGTATGGAAAAAGAGATAAGATGTGAAGAGCTAACATTGATGTTTTAATGATCCATTAATACCCACTGATGCATACTATTACACTGACAAGAAACTTTCTGTTTTCTCTTTCATGCTTAATGTTTTACCTATATGCACATCATGCACTTGGCTTATTAGGGAGGCAGTAGAATCTTTAAATGAGGACACATGCTTGGTTGGCTCCTTAAAGGTCAAGTAGTTTTTATGTAGATTAGAATTGGACATCACAAATTAATGAGTCTTTCTAATTGGTTTGTTACAACTGATTTTTTCTCCATAATGAATTCAATTTTGGAATAAAAGAAGTAGTTTCACAGCTCTTTTGGCTTTTATTGATGGAATGCACGCAGTGATCAATGACCTGGCCACAGTGGGATCTTTTGAGCTTCCTATATACGGATTTAGCTCTTTCAGTTTTTTTTCTAATTATCCATGTTTGTTTTTTACAGCAAAATTTGCAATGCTAAATGCCTGTGAATTTATTCCAACATCTTTTAATATATTGCATATGACCTTTCCCTTTAGAATTCCCTTAAGGTCAACAGCCTATTGCAACATTGGTATTGTATGTAATCTTAAATTTGTTAGCAACTGTTTATAATGAAAACTCAGAAAACTTAATCTTGAAACTCAGGTCTCATTTCATTTAACAAGCACTTGTAAAAAAATTTTCAATGCATAGTTTCCATTTTATTTTCTCTAAGATGCAGTTTTAAACTGTATCCATTTACAAGCGAGGTATTGGCTGCTGGATTTGACAGCAATAAAAATGCATTCTTTTCTAATTTCACCCCTACTTATGATGAACTGGTCCACATATGTCATAACCTCCTTTTGCCTTGGAAGATATTTACCTATCAGTTATTGTGCTTACATATTTACCAGTCTCTGCCTTGTTCCAAATCTGTCACCTTACTACTTTGTAACGGCCTCCACACCACTGTACTGTAGATACTAATAGAAAAATGTTGTCTGATAAAATGTGCATGTCACATCATTTTCCATTCGGGTAAACTTGATACTATTCCAACTGGAGGACACTTGATAACACATGTTAAACCTATGCAGGACACTTTCCCCTGACTGATAAGCCTTTTTTTTCTCCAACACTCTTAGCTGTATGGATTTGTTAAATTGAACATACCCTATACAACATCTGACTGTACAGTCTTTTAGATTTGCTAACAACTATGTCGTGCCAGGACATGCCTAATTGGATACAAATTATATGAATTGTTTAGGTTTGTCCCCATGTTTTATTTAGTTTCATCTTTCAGTTTTGGTTAATGTAATGTTTAAAGGTGACTGAGTATATACTCTGATCAGTAAAAATAATAAAACCACTAACAAGTGTAATAAATAACATTGATTATTTTGTTACAATGACACTTGTCAGAGGTGGGATAAATAATAATAGTAAGTAAATAATTGGTTCTTGAGAGTGATGTGTTTAACGTAGGACAAGGATAAAGATATAGGCAATATTAAAAAGGGCCAAGTTGTGACTAGGTCAGAGTATCCCATTGCTGCTACTTTACTGCAAGGGGGTCACCAGGTCGTGGCACCCAGGCTCTCGCCACCAGGGAGTGTCAGGGATCAGATGACTTCAGCGTAGGAAGGAGATCAGGGCAGGTGGCAGGCAAAGTTCCCATTCTGACACCTGTCTACCTTTGATCATCAGAACTGAACCATGAAGGTAGTCTGGTTAGCATGTTATCTTTAAGGTTTTGTGGATAGCTGGGAGTGTTTACCTAGGGTGGACATGGCAGCAGGATTTACTTAAGGTCAAGAGAGGCAGTGTGACTAGATCTGCTGCTAAGTTTTTACTAATATTATAAGTGAAGCACAGTACTGCAGTGGGGCTCATCTGTGAAATGTTACAGTTGCTAAGGAGTCTGTGGTGTGTGAGGGTGTAGTGGCAGTCAATTAATTGGTATGTGGGTCCAGGGGTGGCCAATGGAGAAGTGCACTGATGTCACTACAATCAGTGACTAATTTTACAACCAGACTGTATAGTGTATAGACACTTTTTTAGGCAACCAATGTTCCTATAGTTTAAATTGCTTTTTATCCCCAATGAACAATGGCAGATAATCAGTCTGTGTTGAAGATTAGTGGCCTCAGAAACAGCTTGGCATATCACATTTGGCAAACAAGCTAGACATTTTGATGCACTTGCTTTAGAAAATGGTTTGGAACCTTTTAGAGCATCCTAATGGGCTACTGTGAGCTGTAGCAGAACTGTGAAGTTTAAAACCTAATAGCTTGGGATTAGTTACACTCCGCAAGTTGGTCTGTCAAATTAGAAGTAGAGATAGGCAGATCAGTGTTAAGCTACAAGAAGAAAAAAGCAATTTACCAGTTTAACTCTTCATTGTATGGAATATATATATATATATATATGTCTGAAAATCAGGCAAATAATTAAAATGCAGGTACTATACTATGATATAAAAATAAAGTTTCAAAAATAATCAGTTGTATGGATAGCATGTGGGCAGTGTCATGTGGTTGTATTTTAATTTCCAACGTTACTAATCATTTAAAACTATGATCACTGAAAAAAGATTGGATCCTCAATTGCTTGCCCTTTTATAGAAAGTTAGAACATATAAATAAATACAGCATTATGTTTTATTTACTGAAAGTAGTAATAGTGTAATCCCTGATCTATGCAGTGCTGCTAGAAATGGTGACAATTTTACATATCCATTAGGTTAACCGAACTGTAAATCCTGTATTGGTTTTACCTAATCCACTCATATAAATAAAAGTCAGTCAATGTTTTGAGTAGTTACTGATGACAAGCTTGGCATATATGTAAGTACAAAAAAGTAAGTGTTCCAGGCAGCAGAAATACCACTTACACTCCCACTGTGGCTTTTCTGTATCTGTATATAACTAGTTATAAAGGATTAGTAAAGTTGGACAATTTTGATTCATCTGGCCTGCTGAAATTTCCAGTTTGACGTGAACTCACAGGTGGAAAAGCTAATTTTGTGTGTAATGTAAGCACCTCATGGAAAAGGCACTGAACTTCCAGCTTCAATACATTACATTGCTAAATCAAAATCATGAAAGTAAAAGAAAAGTCAAAGGTTTAATCTAATCAAAGTGCCTATTCTGCATACTTGTTCCATTCCATGGAAAGGGGAGTAGCCAGCATAGGGACATCTCCCATGGTAAGGGTTTTAAGAACTGTGCTGTTTTTACAACTATAGGGGGAATGATAAGAAATAATACAGGGCCAAATTTAGGCATAATTTAAACAAACTACAGCTTATGGCCTTACAATATGCTAGGGCCTTACAAAATCTAAAATAAAATAATAAAACAAAAGTACTGGGTTAACCTGTGCGGAATGGTTACCTGTAGATGAATCTTAGTATCCCTAGTTGTTCACAGTTCCATCCAAACTTATAAAATATGGTTTTGGATGGGGCTCTGAATACTTAGGGATGCCAAGACTCATCTACAGGTAACCATTTTTCACATGTTAACTGAGCATTTTGATTTTTATGTTTGAAATATAAGTGTTTGAGGAACATTTTTACAATAAGCTGCTATTCTGTATTAGCGCAGCAAAAACGCTACAACTATTTTGATACAAATCTGATATATGTAATATGGCATTAGGTTTACAATGATGAAAACAACAAGTAGCGCTGATAAGATTAGATAGCATAATCATTATATATTTAAATATTATATTCTAATGAATATAATTTAAAATTACATTTAAGTAATGTTTCGAGTATATTATAATCTATGAAGTCAGGTCAGTGATAATGTAATCAGTAAATTAATTTATACTAAAATATTTTCACACATATTTTGCTACTGAATATATAAAAGGCATGTATATGTTGTTATTTTGTGACAAGGTTATTTTGTGTATGAACTTCTGGTGTTGACAAGAAGCCACATAGCTTAGGGCTTGACCAAGTTTAAATCCAACACTGCACAGTAGAAAGTAGTTATCACTGCTCCGCACATTTTTCTTTCAGCCGCAAAATTCATATAAAAGCCCTGAAATTTTGGACTGAACAAAGTACAATGGTTGCTTGTGGGGGAAATTATATTGGTATAACAGTAATTACCAAGTATATGTAATTCTGAAAGACAATGCCATATCTAATATTTATATATATATATAAAAAAAAACAATCTCGTGCATGCACCGAAGGGGCATTTTCCTTGCCTGAGGTGAAAGAGATGCCGATCCCATGCATGTGCAGTGAGATCGGCACTCTTTTTTCCCTGTTACAGCGGGCTACCCCACCTGATCTCAAATTGCGCAGACGTACCCAGACGAAGGATGAAGAAGGCTGAAGATGGCGGTGCACAGTGCCTCCTCTGTACCGGGGTGATGAGGAATTCAAGGACAGTCGAGGGACTCTCAACTCCCTCTCTAACACTCTAACGACTGAGAGATCTGCGGAATTCAAGGTAAATGAGATTTTTTTTTTATTTTTCAGTATAGTTCTGCTTCAAGAAAAATTCCTGACTCTTAAGCTAACCTAAAATCTAATTTTCTCAATAAACTAAACCCAATCTCTTCATTCCTCAATATCCTACTTAAAATTTGTAGAAAAAAATGTTTAGACGCATAAGACCTACACGTTTCCAATGACTATTCTTCAGACCCCCACCTGTCGGGGTAATTCTGCAAACTTGCTTTCTGCAGCCCTTCTTTCCAACACTTTCCAACTGTTATCTCTGCATTTCTGGCACCTGCCAGACAAGGGAGCCTTGACTTGCATTGTGGTAATATGTTTTCTGCAAGTGCACAGTGGTTGCTGTGCTCCTGGCATCTGTCATTGTATAGACCTCTCAAATCTCACAAAACATCTATTCCTGGAAGACAGCCCAGGTAAGTATGATAAAGGATGATGCTTCCTTTGTCCAACTTGAGTAATCTTTTCTTACTTTATATTCTGAGAAATCTGAGATGAAGAGATGAAGTCTATTGCCTATGGAAGGAGGGATCAGGCCAGTGCCTTTAACCTTTATCCTCAGGGGCATAATTAGGGATCAGTGGGTCCCAAAGGAAACTTTTAACTGGGCTCTTTAAGACCTCCCTATTTTTATTTATCTGAACATAAAGAATTTCAAAAATAGGCAATAAGTCCCTCCACCCCTTTGGCATTGTCACAGTGAGTGCTGAAAAAGTAGACTAGTAGTAAGCAAAAAACAAAAACAAAAGTTGTAGTAGCAATAATAATGACTACAATATACATACATACACACACACACACACACACATATACACACATATATATTGTAAACTAATTTTTAGTGTTGTAAAGGGATCTGTGGCTACCCACTTGTAAATCTGTATGCCTGACATCAACTCTTCTTGATGAAATTATCACGGGGATACAAGGTCAGTGTAAACAGAACCTTCTGAAATACCTGATGATAATGTACTGGAGTTGTTTTCACATGCACACAGATTACCTATGTTTAAATTGCCTTAGCAGCCCCCTTAAGGGACCCACCTTCAACCCCAGGATCCATAAGAAACTAATGATCCCAGCCCCGAAGGCCTATGCCACTTGCTCACCCTGCCAGACCTCATTCACAAGTAAATTTTTTTTATATACTCTTGAGGTATATGTGGATATAGCAATGAGGCTTGAATTCTACTTGGCAGATAAAAAATGGTTAAAAGTTATATAAATATTCATCAGTCTTGCAGTCTGATCTGAAATGTAGGGTCACTTACATGATACGCTGTATGGTTGTCAGTGTCTGGTCGCGCTCGCATCTGCCTCCAGTCTCTGTGCAGCTTGTGTGATTGACAGGTTCGTCCGCCAGAGCCGATTTAGGCATTGTGTGATGTGTCCTTAGACGCTTTGTATGTGACTGACTGCAAAGAAAGGAACGAAAGTACTGACTTCTCCAGAAATCTAAGAGATACAAAATCCCAGAAGGACTTAATAACTCCGTGGGGTCCTCTAGGCCGGCAAGTTTCATTCCACATATTTTTAAAGTGCATTCATTTGTTACAAGACATCTTTTCAAACAAGTTGTATTTCCGTATCAGTACACTGGCAGGTCAGTCTTGTTTATTTGATTCTCAGAATATTTATTTAGATGCAGGTAAGGATAAAATTCATGTAAAGGTCATTCATAAATCAACCTCTTCATTCTGGATTTGTTTTTAGGATTTAGATTTATGCTATTCAGATTTATTATTAAGTCTTAAAGAGGTAATATACTTTTTAAATCAAAATTTGCCAGCAGGATCTTTTAGTAAAAGAGAGTTTATCCGTCCCTTCTTCAAAAGACTGTTTTACCTACCTGCTAGCAATGTCTTTTAATTTGTATACTAACTGCACATGTTTAGTACAGTTCTGACATCTTACACATTGACCGCCCTTATCAGGATTTAATTCTGCATAAAAAATTTTCCCAACGTACTGTGACATGTAGTCATCCCTACAGTATCTATTTATAGGAATTTTCCCCATTCTTGTGGTTAGAAATCCAGACTACATACTTTGATCGCTACTGATCTGTTTTTGGTATGGTTGCAATCTTGACCTGACCATAACAATTGTTTAGCTGGCTGGACAGTGTCAGTACATATGGGTTGATTTACTAACTTACTTACTAACTGCAAATCATGTGCAGGAAAAAAAATTAGATTTCTTTGCACATGATTTTATATTCTTTGTGAAGTGAACTATCGTTTACACATTTATTAAGCTTAGTAAATTATTCACCTTGATAAGTGACCAGCACAAGTTCATTAAGTAAATCACCTCCTATATATGGGTACAGTATGTGTATATACATAGTGTATGCACTGCTCAAAATTTTAAGGAAACAATCAATACAATGTCCATCACAATGCCACCAAACCATTTAAACTTCTGGTATATCAATCTCTCCAATTGTCCTGTCCAGGTGGATAGGAGGGATAACAGCCAACCAACCCCCAGATAGGGAGAGAGTAGCTTTACCAACAACCAATTCTCTCTCCCTATTCTTTTTGACTGTTTTTTTTTTTTTTTTTTATTAGGCAGTGCCCTCTTACTACCAGCCCATTTATGTTGCACAGGTAGTCCAGATCATCCAAAACACACAATCATATAATTAATTGCAAGAAAGTTGGATGCATCTCCCAATGCATTCTTTACAAGGTAAAGGACAGAGCAAAATAAGGGCAACTTGTGTGCATGTTTCTGACCAAACTGTCAGAACCAGAACCATAAGTGTGCAAGGTGGGCCTGATATCCTGTAGTGGGACCTCTGCTGATATCTCAGCAACATGCATGTGCCAGTGAACACCATAATTGGAACATTCACTATTGGTGCCCTATTCTCTTCACAGATGGGAACAGATTCACAATGAGCACATAACAAAGTGACGTGAGCCTGGAGACACCATGGTGTCTGAACATCATCAAGCATGACTGGTTTAGCAGTGGGTTAGTAAGTTCCCAGCTTCATGTTGGCGGTTCCTGAATTACGAAGGCAATAATGCCGTTGACTGACCCCTACATACCCCTGTGCCCTCAGGCACATTAGATATTACTGCCAAGTGGTGCCCCAGACTATCCAGGAGATGACAAATGCCCTGATCCAGGTCTGGGAATATATCCCCCAGGGTACCACCTGCCTTAAAAGCTTGCCCTGACAATACGCCTGATTTATTAAAGCTCTCCAATACTAGAAAAGATATACTTTTATTAGTGAAGCTGGGTGATCCAGCAAACCAGGAATGGATCTGGTCAACGTTTTAAAACATTTGCTAACACATAGCAAATGTCTTTAAGAAATCTGTTCCAGGTTTACCAGATCATCCAGCTTCATCCATTATCAGGCGTAATGTTGGGAGTGCATACAGGCAAGTCCGGGCCATATATACTACTGAGACACATTAGGAGTTATATTAAAATTCACACATCTTCATTCAATATAAAATTTCTTTTTTTTATGTCATTTTTATTGCAAATTTGAATTCAGCCCTCAGTGGGTTAATGATTTTGGTTTCCATTGACTGCTTTCCATGTTTTTAATAAATTATATAATGTATATAAATAAAGATTTTCAGCTTGAATATTTTGGGCACCAAGAACCAATATGTGATTTCAGTGTTCTCCTAATTTTTTGAGCAGTGTATATCTGTGCTAATAAAATCTGCCTCATTTAACAGTGCAGAGACCGATAACAATCAATTACAATTTATCTTTCACTGAGCTGACAATAGTAGTTTGAAATTGGATGATTTTCATTTGGTTAATATACTTAGCATATGCTTCTTCACTTATATATTGGGTAAGTCGACTTATTTAGTTGTCCTTAACATTTTTTCTCTACTTGTCTTTATATATAAAAAACTGTGAAGTAAAATTACCATTAAAGGCTTACTCAGACAGGCATCTAAATGCATTACCAAGAAAAAGTGCGAAGTTGTATTCTTTATTTTATGCACTGATGCACATTAGCTGTTTCAAAGTGGCCACGATTAATCTGTATGATGAATGGAGGTTGTCATGCACACACTACACAATACAGGTTATAATTGCAATGCATTTTGGCAGACCCAAACTACATGAAGGTTTTGTATTATCTGTCAGCCTAGTAGGACTGTAGTTCTGCCTTGTATGATATGTGCATTTTCTATTTACTTATGATGTGTGTTGCAGCCCTTTGCAGATACAGACATGCATCGTGACATCCAATCCTTACCATTAAACTGTGTCTCAGTGTTTGTCTGCTTATATATTTTAAGCATAAGACATCACTTTTTTTGTACAGGAAACATGAAGCATTATCCAAAAAGTAAAATTTTCTGGTCCTTTGTCTGAGCCCAGAAATATCATCAGCAGCCACATATTGGATAGGCAATGAATAATAATAAGCATTGATTATACAGAGCCAAACAACAATGTACACACCATGCTGACACTTTATTCCCATACTTACCTCTTTTTATTGTAAGTAAATCCCCATAATGTGTTATATAGTTGCACTTCTAGAGAAAAGTTACATTCAGAAACAAGCAAAGAGCTTAGAGCCGGATGTTATATATTAATTTTAAACTTTTACCTTTGCTACCACATGCTAAGCTAAGCACCCCAGTAGTAGCAACAACTGGACACATATTCTAGAAAAAAAATTTAGATAATTTATCAGTTTGTCAATTTATCAACAATACTGACTAGACATTTAGTCAGAGATACGGTTAGTAGTGAAGAATAGAATTGTAAAATGTATTGACACTAAATGTTTGTAAGAATTTCTAAAAAAATGTGGCACAAATATTTTTTTTCAGTACTGTAACTGGAGCACAGTGTCATTAAAGGGGTTATTGGAGTACAGGGTCACTGGAACACAAAGTGTCACTAAAGCACAGGTTCAATGGAGCATGGTTTTACTCCAGTACAATAGGTCACTAAAACACAGGGTTACTGGCAAACAGGGTTTTTGGTATACAGAGGTCACTGAAGCACAATGGGTTTACTGAAGCACAGGATCACTGGAGCAAAAATAGTTCTGTTTTACCATGGGGTCACTGGAACACAGATGGTCCCTGGAGTGTGAAAGGTCACAGGAGTATGTGGCCACTGAATACACAGGGTACAGTCTCTAAAAAGAGGAACAGACAAAGGCATTAACCATTCTAGAAACCTTCACTGGATAGTTATTACGGCCTGACACACTGGGTTAAAAATATAACAGTCTAAATCTAAAATTTATGACTGAGCTAAAACATATGATGAATGCAGGATACACATATGTAGTCTGTAAACAAAAAGTTAAAAAGTTCACATTTTTCATGTTGGTCAATATATGAAAAGTGAGATTTTACTGTTCCTGTCGTAGAAAGATACCTCTCTTCCTGTATTGAAAACTGCACAGGGTAAAGAGAAGTGAAGAGTAAGTGAAGATAATCTCCTAATAGGAACACATATATTGATAAAACTTACCAGAGGTTTTACTTTTCTCAAGGTATCCATTGGAAAAATTCTGCTCTGGAGACCCCAAAGAAGGTTAACTGAAAAGTCTACAAAGTGGACAAAACAAACAATAAAAGTCCAGCAGAGGTTCCAATCCCTACACTAATAACAGCCTATGTTTTAGCCAAAATTGATCTTGCATTTTATTACTTGCCCCTTTATGATCCCGCAAATTTGCTGATAGCATTGTCTATCCCATGACAAGTGAACCAGTCCGGATAACAAATTAATGGAGGAGGCAGTTTTAACATACAGTACAGCCTTGAATATTCTGTGACTTCATGGACTGTTAAATCTTTATTAGGTTTTCCTTAGACTGAGATAAAAGGCATTTTATCTTTTTTAAGGTTTGCATTAACATGTCATTGAGAGTTATGGAAACATTGATCTTCATTTGGGTAATCTGAATAAAGGAATAGAAATGTCTGTTTTTCACAATGGTGCTTTTAACTTTATCACACCTTCTAGTTTGGGTATTTTTTTCTAAACGGGTGTAAGAATGCAGAGTAATGGGTAACAAAGGGTTTCAGTAATTCTTTAGCAAAGATATTACAGCAGGTCAACTTGCATGTCTAATACAAAACATTGTTCTATACCTGGAATGCAGAGCTGGCTCATTATTGCTCCTAGGATGTCTAGGTTATACTGAATAGTTCTACTTCTCCAACACATTATACATACAGTACAAGTACAGCATGCTCCTGGCAATCAGTTGTAGAGATCACATTCAGAATTGAGGGGATGGAAACAGAATCTCTTGCTGATATGTCAGGCGTGGGGCTGTTCTGTAGCATTAAGA
Organism: Pyxicephalus adspersus; assembly: GCF_032062135.1. NCBI lineage: Eukaryota > Metazoa > Chordata > Amphibia > Anura > Pyxicephalidae > Pyxicephalus > Pyxicephalus adspersus. The sequence continues at coordinate 52,914,717 of NC_092863.1, read as the reverse complement.
ACAGATAAGTAATTGGGCAGGCTTGATGGACCGGTTGATCTTTATCTGCTGACGTGCATCTGTTTCTGTGTCTGAGGAACAACCCCTGCTGTTACCATATGTAGCAAACCCTCCTGTATTTCCAGGTTTATTCTCATAAGGCTTCACAGGCATGCCTAGGAAAACATACATTTTTTTCTGTTACGAACCATCTATCTTTATTTGTATACACGCTTGGAGATGGAACATATTGCAATGTGTATCACATAGCACTTTATCTACAAGTCATCATGGTTATGCCCTGTGACAATACAACTGGACTTCCTGCAAAAAAAAGTCTTAGAAGAGGAAAATATTTTATCTTCAGCAACCTGTTCTTATATAAGACATTTATCCTACAAATATCTTATTGACCGTTATGTCATAGCAGGTGGATTTAACACAGTTTCACACATCTATTTACTAAAGATTTTGCTGATTAACTTTCTGACTGTTTTGTATATCACCTATCAGACGTGATTTTTCAAACTATATTTTAAAGTGGCACTTTCACTAAAAAATACCTCCCCTAATCCTGTGCAGGAACGAGAATTTAAAAAAAATGTCCATGCGTGAGATTGGCATTTTTACATTAGAGGAAAGCCCCTTAATGTTGCATGTTGGTATGCACAGAATGAGCAGCTCACAGCCCCCTGGAATATGTGATGTACGTGTTCTAGGAGGCTGTAAGCTTCCCCTTCAGACTTTAGCACCGCGGCAGTAAAAATGGAAGGGGAGGAGTCCTCCCTAAAATATGTTAAAAAAATATAAAAAAACTAAAAAGAAACACATTTTTTCAATATGGAAAATGTAAAACCCATTTATGTATGTTGAAATTGTGATGATAGGGCCACTTTAATGTAATGGGTGGCTTTTAGTACTGAGACTTTGATGTGTGGTGCAACAGTCCTAGAGAACCAACAAGAAGTTGGAAGTTGGTCGCAAGCGGAGTTTAAGCCCAATAAAAAACTTTAACACTCCCACAAATTTTCTGCACTATTGTTAAATGCCATTAAAATATATCATCAATCATAATAACTCACAGGATAAAGAACTGGGTAGTGAATGGTACTGTGCTGTTACTTACCCTTTAAGGCAACATCTGTTTGCTATAAGGAAACACTAGTAATAAATATTTGTTTAGTTGTCTTAGCAGTGTAGAATGACTGCCACCCATGTCTCCCATTACCTTTTTGCAAGGGGGTCTCATATTTGTAGTTACACTGAGGAGAAACAAATAAGGAGTCGAACTAGTAGTGACTAAGACAGTACCAAACATTTTGCTTTACCTTGCATACAAATGGTATACATTGCAAATCATAGGCCAGTAAAAACAACATCCAATCATTACATATACTATAGGTAAGACAAACAAGTATATATTTGGGACATAGGTCTAACAAGTATGTCCTTACTTATATAAATAGCCCAGCATCAAGGAACCTATGAGAAAGTATTTCAGGCTAGCTTTAAGGCTTTTTAAGTCCAATCCAAAAACCAATCTCCCTAGTAACATAATTCTGCAATAAAAGGGTCCCAGTAGAGCCTAATAGCCTCCTAAATCTGATATCCTGCCCAAAGTGTTTAACTTGCCCCAATAGCATCCCTAAGTATATGAAATTAAAGTTTTTCATTCTCTGGCATAATAATACACTTATTGTTGTTACAGTGTAATGTGCCACATTAGTGGCACTTTTTTGTGCTTTATTGAGAGTTATATTTACCCTGATGGTTTGGTTCCTGACACAGATAGGGAAATCCTTCTGATTTCTTAGTATGGACCTCCTTTCGTTTAACCTGAAAAAGGTTCCACTTTTACTGAATTAATAACAATGATATAAAATATTTAGCTTGATTGCAGCCAAATTATTTTAGTTTACAATAAAAATATATACTACAGTTTATTTAAACATATTTTCTTTCCTTAAAGTTTCCCACAGCTCTGTAATATACTTTCTGTTTTCTTGACCCATCTTCTGAGTACCTTGAATACACGTCTCACACGATCTGCTACTTTCATTTGCATGCCTGCAGCAAAGTCAAGTTACATTACAAAACGTTAAACACATTTCTATGCATATTCATATTTCACATCAGGTATAGGCGGCAGACATCCTCCCAGCATACTGAGAAGTACAGATATGGTTTATTCTTATAATGAGCTTTTGTAGCGCAAGAGATAATTGAATGTACTGGATTTCCAGAGGGGTGTTTGTTTGATTTCATGCAATCTCTTTTTCTGTTCCTTGAGGTACATACGTAGCAAGTCAGCGAGAAGGCTGATCACATAGAAGTTTTCAGTAAGACTCTGAAACAGAGATGGCATCTGAATAAATGCACCATTTGGTCCTCTGCCAAAATGTTTTCCAGCTAGATGACACTGGAAAGCAAATCTCTATTTATTATTCCTATTCACAGTGTTGCTACGTGCTTTGAAGAAATACAAATTTGCAAAAATCTGGGGAGTATGAATGAATTAACACCTGTATGTACTTAGTTTGGTTATTTAATAAACAGCAATAGGAATGTTATACCGGCCAAGATATCTCAGAACAAAATTTCTAAAACTTGTGCCAACATGAACAATGTACACCTTTTTTTTAAAGCAGAAATAATTGTTAAAGTGCATTAGTGCAGTAAATGGAACCAATTGGGAATTCTCCAAAGATCTGGCTAAAACATAAATCCCAATCCAACCTCTTTTCGATGGATGTCTAAGCATTGACGGGGAACTCCATAGCCCACATTATCACTCCACACCACCAACATTCCTGCTAAGCAGCACTTTTGATTGGTGTGTTTTTGAATCATTGGTTGTTTGTGCAAGCTATGGTACAGTTGCTCATGCCAGAAGACCGTTCATGCATTGTGCACTCCCTTGTTGTTGGAAAGGATCGTGAAAGATAATAGTGTTCTCCCCAGCCTCTTTCAGCCAGGTGCACCACCGACACTTTTCATTAAGCACCCGGCTGTTTTTGGATGGTTATGGAAGAGATAGATCACAATACAGGAGCTGCCACCCACCCATTGTCTGTGTTATACATTGTGATGAATCTCTTCACAAATTAATGACAAAAAAAGAAAAAACGTACTGTATATATTTCAATATAAACCTGTCCAAAATGCCTGAAAATATAGGAAACATTATTTAGCTTTAGTTTAAACCTAGGGAACAAAATGTGGTTTTCACTGCTTACATTTAAAACAGGAATCCAAAAAAGTGCTGTGAAATGTTGGAATAAATACTTCCGTTGTGTATAATTTTAAACATTTAAAAAGTGAAAAAAAGTATTTTGTACTTTTAGGTTCATTTATATGGGTCACTTGTTCTTAAATGATGGTTTGTGCATTATTGTTGGTCACCTGTAGATAGTGGTCTGTACTCATGTAAAGTGTGTTGCAAACAGCTGTTTTTTTTGAGCTTCGATCTGTTAAACCAGAAACAAATTTAATTCCAGGACGTTTCACTAGGTGTCACCTGAATATAAACCAAGATTCTTTATGGCATTTTTAAAAAAAAACAAAAATGTGTTTCCCCTGTATTTGAGTCTATACTGTTTTATAACATGATTTAGGAAATGTGTATTTTATTTTATTAGTTGAATATGTTTTTATATTAATTCAGTGTTATTTTATATTAATTTACACCTAGAAATATACTGAAATAAAGTGCTCCAATGCAGACTTTTTTTATTAACAGTCCTGTCGAAATTACACTACAAGATGCCTTTGTTTACCTTTTTTATTCAGGAAAACTATTTTGGTGCCCCTGACTTCAATTGGTTGTGAATTGCATTCTTAAATTAAGTTCAGTGTTTTAAATTGCAGAAGTTATATTTTTGTTTTAGTTATTTTTGACCATGTTTATTAGGTGACAAATGTAATCAGATTTTAATGATAATAACTAATGCCAAAATGTACAATTAAAAAGGAATGAAAGATTAGTGAGCTGTATTACATAAGTGATTTTCAGTGACAAGATTAAATATCATGAGATTAATCACACTGCTATTAAATGTCATTAGATAAGCTGCAATGAAGGAGCAACAGTTCTTCATTTCCCAATCAGATTGTTCCTTATGACATGTGAGGATGATTAGGGAAAACTAAAGCACTGATCAAATAAATATTCTATGTTATAAAGTTGAAGCGTTTTGTGGATAGTAAGGGTGTAAAGGAAGAGTAGATGCTGCCCAGATGAACAAAATAGCAGAATAGTGAACATATGTGCCCTGTAAAAACACCTGTACATGTTTCATTAAATGTGTAGCTCAGACTCAGTAAATCATGGAAGTACTAAAAGGAAACAGGTACAAGAGGAACAATGAGACAGGTAGACGGATAATTGTGGACCTGTCCTGAAAATATGAGTTGCCTGGCCACCAAGTGTTTTAAGAAATGACATGGATCAAGTATTCAAATAAAGAGTTCTGACTTGACCATGAATTTTTCATCCACTATGCTTGTGCCATGTCACTGATGACATGTATTAAAGCCCAACCTCAGCAAACATGAATGATTAGCCATACCAAATTAAAGTAAAGTGCAGCTTCCCTGTAGTACTTACCCTGTTCCTCAAGAATGTCCTCTTCTTCACTTCATGGTGTTGCTCTGCTGGGTTGAGTAATACTCATCATTATTCAACCAACTTTTTTTGTGAACTTTGGGCATATTCATATCTATAGATTGTTAGAGGGACAGGCTTTGACCAAATTGAACCTCAACAACCAATTCCGATTCCATGTTTACCTTGTCAACCACTTTTATATTATCTCTTGGTAAGGTAAACATTGGGTGGGAGATGGTTGTCAATGTACACATTGGTTAGTGTTCTTTCAAAAGAAGTGTGTGTATGAATGCAAAGGTTTATGGAAATAGTGAACAGCAAAGGTAGGGGTCAACCCTACTGGAGGATGGAACTCAAACCTAAAGCTGCGCACATACATCAACTAATTCACCTGAAATTCTGATATGTATATATTAGTCCCCGATATTGTTCATCAATCCACAATGACAGACCACTGTTCACTCTTATGGGGGAGAGAACAGCAGGGTGCCACTCGCTGGTCCTTCCCTCTCCATGGAACAGAATGGCTCTGTGTGTACAGTGCTCATATGTTCATCTGTCTCTGAAAACGATCACAAAAGATCACTTACAGTTACAACCATTTGACGTCATTCTGATGTCTATGTGGGTCTTTAAACAGAGACAAATGGACAGAGAATGATACCAATCCTTATAAAAGGACTGTAGTCTTGAAGACTGCTTTGTTTTTCTGCACTGAGGGATCATATTGTTCAGAATAAGCAACAAAACAAGTTTATAAACTGAGAACAATACATCAATTAATATTTGCATTTCTTTTAGAATACAATAGGCACACCAGTGTGTAATAAATATGGATATTTAACTGGATTTGGTTATATGGAGATAAATCAAGGCATATATAGATTACATTAACAAGCATACTCCATTATAACAAGTAACTGAAGGTAATTTTTACTTGTTATATATCACAAAATAAATCTAGTTGTCAGCATTGGTTTTACTGCTTGTATATATGTAACACTTCATATCCATTGCGGATTCTCCTCGGCGGAATATATAAAGTCACAAATGATTATGAATAGCTGTGCTCACATCTTGTCTGGGAGATTCACATGGGCTTACACCTTTGTAACATTAGATATTGTAGCACTATATCACCTCCCTAGATAATTTCCAATACTTGTGGGTATTCGATTACTTTTGTGCATAGCTTGTCAGACTTTCAAATTAATTACTGTAACAGTGGCAGGACTTGCACATGATGTTAATCCAGTAACATCTTCTCACTGAGCCTCAGAAAAAGGTATTACTATACAAATTGCTACTGAATGTTAAATGTAGATTTATTCAGGCAGAGTTAATTATAATCTCTATTTAGTCTTCAGTGATACATTCTTGCCATACTTATTCTAGCGGAGAACATTAATTTTTATTCTAGCATAAAGGTGAATGTAATAATCTTGGATTAGACGATGGATTATTGTAATACGATTTGCTGCCAGAATTGCAATTTGTGGGGATCTCACTTTCTTTAAATGGATTTTGGGTTGTATTATGTGTGAATATAGGAAAGAAAATGATACACTGGGGGTAATTTGCTTTGGGATTTGCATATTTGCTGTATGATTTTTAAGTGAACCTTTTAGAGTTCCCAAATATAATAAAACAGCATGTCTTAAAGTTCAACTTCACTCTCAATTTACATGTAAGAATAATTAAAAACATGCTGTCTGTGATGCCATCTAAAAGATATACCCCATTTTGTGTCCCTATGACAGGGTATCACAGGGAGAGGAATAAATTGCAAATCATTGTAATGGGACACAGCAATTTTTTATGCAATTATTATATATTTCAAACCTAACATGATTATTTTAGGGTATCTGGAGCAATGGGTCAATTATCAACCACAAATATATTAAATAATCCATCATTGTTTGCCAAAAAAGGAATCCTATAAAAAAAACATTTTTTTCAGTGGTTTGAACCAAATACATTTGAGTATTCTTGTTTCTATTCTTCCCAGAACAAGAAAGAATTTAAACATGTTTGGTAAGGATGATACAATTTGATTGCTGGATCTGTTCAAGTAGTATTGATGTCATGCCTGCAATGACCATCAATGTATGTCGGCTACTTCTGCACTCACTACCAATGTAGGGAGTCAATACAATCTTCACTAAATCAATGAAAGGTAGTTTCATATGTTGTATCATCTAAATTAGATGTAATGTACTGCCATCTTTCAAACACAGTAGTATTACGGAAATCAATTATTTGTACTTCTTAGTTTTGGGCCTGATTCGTTAAAGATCTATCTATCTTCTTCAGTCTTAGAAAGCTTTACAAAATCAGGCCCTTTGTGTCATTGTATTACAATAATATTTATTTTGAGACAGATGTGCTCTGTGTCTGTCCAGATTTAAAAATAAAAAAGTGACCCTGTGCCAAAACTAAAGTATTACCATATTCTAATTCAGCAGTAAAGTACTATTAAAACAAGGCTACATCCACCTCTTTAACTACAGGTATTGAGGAAAATGTATGTAGTTCACAACAGAGGCACTGAAATCATAACATGGAGAACAGAATCTTGGCAGCTTACCAACTTCTTATACAGACACACAACAGATGTTACTTAGTTGTTAAAAACCAACTGGAACAACAACAACAACAAACAACAAACTAGTGTTTGTTGTTATCTTTGAGGATTATTACATTATTATCTATAGTAATACTATCAGTGGCACTTCAAGTATCCCTATACCTAGTCAAATTGAAAAGTTGAGAATACCTAGTTAAAGAAAAAAATTGCTTTAAAGCTAGGTGAAATATTAAAATTTTACTTTGTTGCTATCAGGGATGTAAACAAAAACTCCAGACATTCGCCTATAGATACTCAATCTAATCATTCCAGGAACATTTAAAGTCATATTAAATATACTGTAAGTGTAATGAATACTGTTTCCAGTGTGTTATTTCACTGCCACATAACATCAAGTTTACTTTAAAAGGTTGAGTTATCTTTCACCCTTATTTTTTTACATGAGATTTTACATGTGGAAATGAGCTACACAGATACAGTTCAGAGTCCATTATTATAGTTTAATCGGCCTTTATTATGCTGGAAATAGTGGGTATGTCTGATTGCGATCTCCAGAATAGCAGTCCAAATATCATCCAAATACATTCCTTCTAACTTTGCTAAATTTACAATTCTAGCTACAAACAAGAGCTCTAGTTAAGGCAGGACAATCCACTGACACTCTATAAATGCAGTTCTTCACAATACAACCTGATTTTCACATGTTACTGTGACATTTGGTGCTGTGCTAGTAGAAGTCATTATAAATATACACTGTAACTTGCTTTAAAAAAGTATCATTTATCTAGATATGGTAACAGGATAGAAAAGACTAAATATTTCATATGTTTTTCAGGTTTTATAAATCAGCCTATGAATATTTATACAAAGTGGCACTTAACTGCAAAAAATGAGCCTATTTTCTGTGTCGATATGTTGGCTATTATGTATGAATATACTGTACAAGGTTTCCAGCTTCACTTTCATTGCTGTGGGTAGTTCCTGATTCATCAGAAAATAACGAGAACTTACAAGGCTCTTTATTCATTTTAATGTTAGAATTAAATGATTATTATTGAATATCAATCTTACCATGTCATCAAGAAATGTCACTCTAATCAGGGCACTCTTAGTGTATAGTAGAGTGTCAAGGTTCCACTGTTTTGGAGTTAACTGTAACATGTATGTGAGGTAAAGCTAGGTAGTTGTATCATGAAGAACAAATATTTAACCTAAAGCACATCTAAACCCAAGAACAAATATTTCATAAATATATATATATATATATATATATATATATATATATAATTATATATATACTGCAAATATATATTGCAGTTACCAGTCATTAGATATAATGGTTTTATTTAAATCTGTGTTCATAGCAAGTCAATGGGAATGCAAAACCTACTTAAAGTCGAGAAAAATAGGCTTAAAAGAAGGTCAATTTCAGATCAAACGAACTTGTCAATGAACCCTTTGATAGCATACTGTTTAAATAGACATACCGTAGGTGCATCAACCATTCCCATATACTAAACTGTGATGAAAGTTTTATGTATCCAACATCATCTTAACTAGTAAGGATCATCTTTACAATAGCATTCTAACACGTTTTGTGACATCTACAGCCAAGGTACTGAACCCTTCTACGAATGCAGATACTTATTATTATTAATAAACAGGATTTATAAAGCACCAACATATTACGCAGCGCTGTACAATTAAATAGGGGTTGCAAAAGACAGATACAGACAGTGAAAAGTGAGGAATTGGGGGGAGTAACACACAATATGTGGTAGTGGAAGTAGTGAGGGTTTTAGAAAACAGAAGAAGACGGGTAGGCAAGTTTGAAAACAATGGGTTTTGAGTGCTCTTTCAAATGAGCAGAATGTAGGAGAAGGCCAAATAGGATGAGGAAGACCATTCCAGAGAGTTGGGGCCGCTCTAGAAAAGTCTTGAAGCCGTGTGTGTGATGAGGTTATGAGTGAGGAAGTCATTAGTAGGTCATTCCAGGAGCAGAGAGAGCGGCTAAGGGAGTATTTTTTTACCAGGGCAGAAGGGTAAGTGGGACAAGAACTGTGTAGGGATTTGAAGGCAAAGCACAGGAGCTTGAATTTGATTCTAAGGTGAAATGGAAGCCAATGAGGAGAACTACAAAGAGATGCAGCAGAAGAGGAGCGGTGGGAAGGATGGATGAGTCTGGCTGCAGCATTCATAATAGATTGTAGAGGAGAGAAAAAGTGCTTCCACAGCCGAATCTTCACTCGGAACCAAGAAATGTACTGCATTAAAATAGAAAGGTCACTTTCTGCAAACTTTTTAGAAAAATAGAATGAATCCCCAAATGAGGGGCAAGTTACACAACAAATACCTTAAAGAAGAGACAGAAGATGCTTCATATACTGATTGTGCTTTTCAGTCCAAAGAGGAGACCTAACCTAGTTTTTGGCCTAATGCACTAAATCCAGAGCTACAAGTCATATAACCAAGGTAAAAAATGTCTTTAATCAGCCTGAGAAAGGCAGAGAGATTTTCAACTGCTAATGAACATTATATAGAAGGTTATCTACACTATCCTCAGTTCCAACCAGTCACCAGAAAGGTACTTTAAAAATAAAAGTAAAAGTACTTTGTGTTCTTACCGTTAAAGAAACCTCTTGTCAGCCACATGTATAAAGGAAAATGCACAAATGAATTGTATTGGTGGAAGTGCAGAGAAGTGGTTAACACTGTCAAAGGGGGAAACAGTTGTACTATATCCACACCTCAAACTAGGGGCCAGTAGTATAAAACTGCTCCATGCAGCCAAACAATAAACTGTACAAGCTGTATAAAAAATAAAATTAAAAACAACAAAACTTAGCAGCTCAGGACAAAAATCACTCAGATCCATGAAAGCTTAGACTCTAGGTAAGAAAATATATTTATAACATTCAGCTTTTACTAATCAATGTATAAAATATTCTACCTTTTATAAAACAAAGATGACCTTCCAGATAAACTTGAACAATATCTTGCCCAAGTAAGCTATAAATGCGTAAAATACAGTGAACATATAAAGGCATTGAGTTCACAAGTGGCAAAACACAATCCAGAATCATGGAGTTATGTACCAGACTACTGTACCGTAAGATAAAAAACAAATGGTGTTGTAGGCAGAATGAAGCTCACTTTATGTGAAAGTGGCAGAAGCATGCTTTTTGATGGGAATATGCCAACAATATACTGAGGACAGGCAATTATGACATGTTTCTATCTCCAAAACCACTTACCTGAGAAAGCAACAGAAAAATCAGCTATGAAATGGAAGGAAGTCTGAGCTGAAACACATCAAAATCACATCAACACCTTCCTGCCTCTGCATCTCTGGAAGATGGGGGATATTATCTAGTTAGTGAGATGTACTAATAGTCCACAATTTAGGAGGTAATACAAACCAAGGGACAACAGAATGTGTTTATATTGACAGCAGTAGAAAAGTAAAAAAAAAGTTCAAAATTACAAACTGAATGACTGCCGCGCTTTTGGGTTTCTAGCCTTGTCAGATCTATACATGCATGTACGTTTGTATGTGTGTCTATATATATATATATATATATGTCAGCATTTATAGTTTTTTTGTATACAGTAACTTAAAAGAAAGTATTAATGATCATAGCTAGCAAATTTGATCAATGACTGCCTGAAGTCAAGGAGCTAACCGTTAACAAAGGAATGACCAAATGTTTATCTGCGGGGAGTGCATAATCCATTTAATAACTCTGTGTGTGCACCTGGTGCTTGGCTGAGTCATTTTTTGAAACCTGATCTGATTCCTGTTCATTTTTCTTGGCTTTGCTAGTTTATTCAATTGTTAATACACAACCGTGTAAAAAAAAAAGATATATTGACTTGCTGCCCTTCCTAATAATTTCAATGGATGGGGGCTGCACACCTCTAGTCAGCTGGATGTACCATAAGTGCTACCTTAGGCATAAAAATAATTGGAGTGAGCAGTGTGCATAAGCAGTAAACAGCTGACACCCATTTCATGCAGGTGCGAGACTCTGGATTTTGGAAGAAGAGGTCACTTTACACTGATTTGGATGAAGATGGCATTGAGGTCATAAAGTAGCAGACAGAAGGCAAAGTTCTGCTCTAAATTCTTCTACTTTAAATTTTACTCTGCAAAAACACTTGGCCATAAGCTAATATTTTACACATTCACATGTCTATTTGTATTCTTCCTTAAAACACTTTTTTCCTTGGGTTTTCTTCTGGGATCCCTCAGTCCTTTTGGAAACAAGTATTTTACACATTCACATGTCTATTTGTATTCTTCCTTAAAACACTTTTTTCCTTGGGTTTTCTTCTGGGATCCCTCAGTCCTTTTGGAAACAAGAGCTAGATTTTGGCAGAAGACATGCAAATATAAAAATGCCTTGGTGGGTATGACCTGGGTAATGCACTCATCTTTTAGACTCCACAAAATAACTGAAATCCAATAAGTAGATGGGACAGCTCATGTACAGTTAGACTGGGGAGTAAAATTTTAGATGATGCTGGACATTCTCTAGCCAAACAATAAGGTCATGTCTATCTGACTTGCTGCAGTTATAGCTCATAGTGCACAGTAAAACTATAGGGATTTGAGTACAGATAAAAAAAAATCCTTGCACACAAATTGATATTATTTGCAAACAAAAAGTTACAAAAAGAAATGAAAATTCAGCTTAAAAGCAAACATGCTCTTCGATTTTAGTAAATAAATCAAGGTTTAGAATCAGTCTGTTTTATTCCTGCCTCACTATCGTCAATGGGACTGAAAGTGATAGACAATGTAAGCTTTAGTTGTTGCCAGAAAAGTGATAGAGTAAATCTTACAATGGGGACAAATATTGTGATGACAGCTGTCTAAGAATGGAGTGACCTCATGCAGGAGAGACTTCCTCTTGCTGGGACCCTGGCAGAAAAGAATACTGATGGGAGTTTTTACCCTTTTCCAGTCCAAAACACCAAAAAACCTTCTGGAGCCCTTTTTATAATACAGAGATGCCAAGAAGTACATACAGTTTTTATATTATGTAGGTTATTCTAATGATTTTTGCCCTGACTGAAGTTGTCCTTTATTAAATTAGCTGTGATGTTTCAAAGACAACTGAAATCTGAAATGTTGTTTTGTGTTACTCTGATCATAACAGTGCAGAATTTCTTTTTAACATTTCAGCCTGAAAGTAAAAGTATTACTGATTTTTCTTTGCTGTAAAATTAAAGTTTAATCTCTGAAATCTTAGCAACATGGAGCAAATATCAATGATTAGGCAAACACTTTGTTATTGTCGCCTCTAGTACTGCAGTTTCACAATACCTAATAAAAGTGATTTAATCATGCTGTACAGGCTTGTAGTGTAATATCCAATGATATTGCCTTTCTATATCATGGATCATATAAATTATGTTCATTGGAAAGGAAAGACTGCACAGCTATCGCCACCCAATATAGATCACTGTGAGTTTTGTCAATAAAACAGCATTTAATTTAATGTACAAGATATATGGGTGATAGCATAGGGCAAATATACTTTGTTGAGAGCCATGGCATTTGAAAAGCCTTGTGACAGCTATGTCTTAGAAGCATGCTGTGTGTAGTAATCCTTCTGAGCTTGGAGAAACAGGAGCAGTTGCAGAGACCTACATTTGTCAGCATTGCTTTTCCATTGTTATATCTTTATAGCAACACAGCATTTTCCTTCTGGCATGGGATTCTGCATGAAGAGCAATAGTGATGTGCAAAGCACAGTAACCCATAGCCTGGAATATAAAGAGAAAGGATAATTGCCTATTGGTTGCTATGGATGTCTGTATATTTCCTATTGATCTGTCTTATTAAAGGAAATCTTTACAGAGACAAGGATAATAATTTCTGACCTTTCCCTTAAAATGCTAGTTACCGGGCTGTCATAGTGACAGTTTAGGTTTGGCGTTTCTGACCTGGACTATGTGTCCAAATCTTGAATTCAGACTTCTCTAGTTGCTTTGGTTTTCTAGGTTACTGATTTAGAAAGTGCGAAGGTCAAAGAAAGACATTTTTATAAAGAGGTTGCTGAATGCAACTGGTTGCTTTGGTCGCCCTTGAGCAGCCAGCCCCTTCTATTCACTTGAATGCAATCTCCATCATCTGAAGCTCAAAGTGGTTCAAAACCGGTTGTGATTGCTACTGGAGGACTGAGAAAGATCCGTCAACTTATTAAAAACATTGAACCGCAGCAAACCGCAACATCCCTAACCGCTGCCAACTGCATGACACAAGGTTGAGTGTGGTTGAGGTTGAATTGTGGTTAACACAATGACCACAGAGGTAAACTGCACAACATTGAAGAGGGCGGCTTGAAAAAGCTAACAGAAGTGGTTTGCAGCTACAAGTCAAAAATTGATAAAAAAATTACATTATGGAATTTAAAACTAAATGTGATAGTTATGCATGCTGAAATTCTGAAGGATACAAGCATTGCATCTATTGCAGATTTCCAGTGCTTGTTTATGTAAAAAATTAGTTCTACAAAAATGTTGTTGTTGGATGTACTCTCACAAAAGTTTATAAAAAATAGTAGCAGAGCTACTCCTCATAGCTTTTTAAGTGTAACAAATTAAGTGGTGCAGTACATGTATGCATAAAACCTAAAATACAAATAAATCTGTTGGGCCTTATTTATTCAAGTTGTCCAAGACTGGAGAGGATCCAGCAAACCTGGAATAGATTTCTTCAAAGTCATTTGCTATTAGCTAGCAAATGTTTTCAATCCTGGACCAGATCTATTCCAGATTTGCTGGATCACCCAGCTTCACTGATGAAAGTGTATCCTCTCCAGCTTTGAAGAGCTTTATTAAATCAGACCCATTGATATTTTGATGTGTAAACCACCCTTCCTTCTCAAACTAAACCAAATCCCAGTTCATTTGTGTTTCAAACACTCCCCTACCAGATACTGTTGTTCACAATGGGAGAGTTTCAGCAACTGTGCTGTACATCTAGAAGGCAGTTAGTAGGACAAGGTGTGGTCAGGTACTGAATGACAAGTGACAAGCTTTGGAATTAGTGGTGACAATTCTGATAATCAGAACCCCTGCAAGATTTGTTCATTCCACTGTGGTGCAGCCAGTATGAGCTTAGAAATGCTGCTAGGAATCTGGGAGCAGAACAACATCATTGCCATACCATAGCAAAAGGTTCTAATGAGTTGACCCTACCAGCAGGATCAACATGTATTCGTGGGGTTTTGCAGGAGCAATAAAAGAAATATGTAAGGTCAGATGTATTTATACTAAGGTGCTGTAGAAGTTGAGAGATATCATAGATGCACAATTTAAAAAAAAATGCACACACACATTTTGAAGTTAACAGATTGCCTGCATATCCAACTGGAATCCTATGGCTATGGTAGGTTTATTGGGGAAATTAAAGTTTTTATGATTGGTTTATCAAATTAAATAATCAAAATGCGGGCATAAATTACAAGAGTAGATTTGATTGTAGACCCTCCTGTGTGCTCCAATAGTCACTCACAGTTGGAAAAGTCATATGCAAAGCTAAAATGTATACATTTTTATCATTTAAAATCTGTATTCCAAGAGACAACATTCCAGAAACTCATGTATGGTTTAGCAAGACTTAATTTATAAATTTAGCTTTCTTACAGTCCCCTAGAAGATAGCTATATGCACATGATTTTAGTCGGTTTTATTTCTTTATGATATGTATGTCATTGAAGCATACATTCTACAGGAAGTTAATGTATTTTTTATTTCTTATCATTATTTGTATAATCACCATAGCACATGTTTTCTGCTCTGTATTAATACGCATCGTATTAAAAAAATTGCACAAATTGTTGACTTGCTGTGCTGGTAGTTTGACTTTAGGTGTTCAAACCTAAAGTGCAGGAACTGTAGGTAGACGATAAATGAAGATCTAAAGGGTCAGCAGAAGACAGAACTTCGGTGGCTTATGTTGGCTAGGCAAAAATCCCGCTCCAAGACTTCTATCAACTTCTTCCCATTTAAATATTGTTTTACATCTGTAAAACCAGATTGTTTCTCATATATGTGCTAAATTCATTTTTATATAAATTTATTTATTCTGTAAGCATTTTTGAGTGGTAGGCTTAGGAATTTGTGCAGCATTAATATCTGATATCTTGGAGAATGTGGCTGAGTAGCTGTTGAACTAAAATTGTTCGGTATTTAAGATTCTTATTTCAGCGTATAGAATAGGTGTTGATTGTAGCTTTCCTTACTTGGTTGGACAATATGTAATTGCTTGAATTTATCTCATCTGTAGCATTTTATCTTTTTTTTCTCACGAAAGAGGACATTGTACAAGCACTTGGCTTAGAAACTGTTTGAATGAAAGGCATTCCTGCAAAGAACTCTCTTGCTTTCAATTATGAAAACATTGATTTTTTCATATCTTATTTTCTCTTTTACAGTGATAGAGAGCCGGGCAACGATGGATAGTATACAGCGGTTTTCATCAGTCCCTGTCTACTTACCTGTGAACTATCATGTATGTAACTCTGAAGTCTCCTTCTTTCTTAAAGAGGCCAATCAAGACCTTATGAAAAACTCAAGCCTGCAGTCCCGAACAGAACCTCTTTTCATATATAAAGCCAAGACACCCCCAGCCATAAATGCCACCTATGGACCCTATTCAGCAGAACAAACTGTGCCAAAAAATGTGATGATTACCTCAAGTACTTTCAGTTACACTAACAAATTCACATTTAACTGGCAACTGAAAGCCCACATCATTGAGAGTTCCATATATTCTGACAAACCCAAAGTGCAGGCACTGTTTCATATCACGGGGAGAGACTGGGAGGACTATAATCCAACAGAAATTTTACCTTGTGTTCGAATGGTTGCCACCTTAGAAAACCGGGAAATTTCATCGAGTTGTAGACTGAAGGGCAATCTGGGATTGTGTGTTGCAGAATTGGAGCTGCATCCCAGTTGGTTAAGTACTTCTCCTCCTACAGATGCCCATAGTTACTCTACTCCACCACAAGGAATCCCAGTGGAACTCCATCATATTGTCTATACTACCGGAGAAGATGAGGAATGTTCTACAGAGGAGACTAAATGGTCAAACAGGATTCAATCAAATAGAGACTCGGCTCAGAAAGCCTCAAGTGCAATGGAAAGGTTTGGCAGTGTAATTGTTTATCCCACCCTGTACACTTTGAGGATGTCTCTGCTCAGACTGGATAACAATATTCAAATTCGTTACCCACCGGGCCCAGTGAAAGTGGGAGATGTTGTCACTTTCTTTGTGTCAATAATTGGAGGATCAATGACACATCAATTCATGTTAAGGTATAATGGTTTCATACCATGTTATATAGTATCTTTAAAAGGTTATTTTTTGACTTTACTAAAGTTAATTTTATTAACATATGTACATCAGTTAAATCAATTGTATACAAACAATACAAATCATTCTGCAATGAAGAAGCAATACATGGCTTATGTTAGATTCTGGGCATTGCTCTTTACCAAGTTATTATAGCTAAAGTTTAAATTTTCTCTGAATAAATTGCCTTGGTGTGTTACAGGTTTGCTTCAATAATGGAAATTTAAAGCAGCAGTATGTTCAAGTGAACAAACATTTAAATATTAATGTAAGAGAGAGCTGCCATACCTAACACCTACCTGTTCAATGTATTTTGTAACCTGAACAAGAATGACAACAGCTTGAATGTAACTGGATCATAACTCTAATACTCTTTTTTACTCTTGTTCTACATAATGTAAGTATACAGCAACATTTGTCAGTGTAAGGGTTTTGTTTAGGTGGAGTGGTAGATCTACTTTATGGTTTGGATTTAGTGTATATGCTATCAGCTTTAATTACAAAACATGCTCTGTATGTCTCTGCTGTCATAAAAGCATGTGTCTAACCTGCTAGCAATTTTCTTCTGCATATATTTACACATTTTGGCAGGTACCCACCTACCAGGATTAAGAATTTAGTCCCACTGTAAAGACTTGATTGTTAAAACAGAACTGTGGTTCATATAAGTATTATGTGATGGTTACTGTCCATGCTAGTAAAACTGGGTTTTTACACAGAAAATACCCCCTGGAACATTTTGTAAATACCTGACATTGCCAGTGGAACCACTGAATGGGTATTTTCTTTCATACTTTGCCACTGCAGCATTGTTGGTCTTCTGTTGATTTATCTGTTTAGATGCTTCAATCAATGACAGCCCCATTAATGGATATCCACATAGCTCTTTGATTGACTGCACATTGCTGTGTCTGGGAGACATAAGAGAAATGATGTAGAAGCCTTACCTAGTCACCCCCACTTCTTTGAGCACTGTCCTGAAAAAGCCCAGGTATAACCTGTAATTGCTTTACAAGCAATTTAATTGCATTCATTTTAAGACATTTAGCATTCTAACCTGCCATAATTATGCCTGGTAATCCCACTAAAAGCAAATGAAATTTGGATAAACTTTAGGTGTTAGGGAGTTACCAGCTTGTTTTAGAAGCAAAGGAGGGTTAGGTGTTGATGGGTTGTTTTAAGAAATACATTTTGTTACACTGGCCAGACAAACCATACATACTGGTTTAGCTCTGTATGAACCTTGTGCAAAAAAACCAGCAGCCCCAGGCATCCAGCACTAAAACAAACATATTGGGCATTGCTGGTTATTTGCCATTGGCTGCTGCAACCTAGTTCAAACATGTTTTATTATAAAATTTGCAAGTTTGCTTATTATACAGTACAGATATTGTCAAGGACTGACTTGAGGACTGTAAGGCAATAAATACCATTTTGTAGTAGATGAAGTGAAGGTAAAATAATAATCAAAACACAAGAAGCATTTTCATTATAAACAGAAGTGCTTATCGTCACCCAGCTGAGCGGTCTCCTGCTTTCCTCTTTTCTTTCAACCTTAATTGAAGCGACTGTGTCTCAGCAGCCTGAAGTTTTGTGACATCTCTTCAGGTTATTTAACCACTTCAAAGTCAAATGAAATGTGAGCAAACTGTTAAAAAGCAGCCTGGTTAAGCCAGAATCCATCAGTCTATTATTATTTTTTTTTACATGGTCACAGTCTTTCTGACAGTAATGGGATTGGATTAGCCGGTTTTAATTAGTTTCATTTTCAAACGACTCACTTATATTTTTCTTTTCCTAAATTTTTTCGATGTGGCAGATCTAGCCAATTATCTTCAAACACGTTTTTTTTCCATTAATTTGTTTTGTTTTATTTCAAATGTCACAAGGACAGCTGCAAGGAGAAAAAGATAATAGTTGGGTTGTAAGAATGCTATACCCTATTGGCTTACTTTTAGGGTACAGTATAACATAGGGAGTACTGGTCTTACCTATTTTTTCACCAAATCAATATTGCCTTTTTAAATATTAGTAACCTACTTTACCTTTCAGTATTCATTTTGCTACTGTAAAGTTAAATTTTTTTTTTGTTATTATTTACATACTATTATAATCACCATGCTAGTACTGGGTTGGACCCCTTTTTGCCTTTATAGCTGCTGTAATTTTACATGGCATAGATTCAACGATGTACAAGAAACATTCTTCCGAGATTTTGGTCCAAGTTCACAAAATAACATGCAGTTACTACAGATGCTATTACACAAATCTCTAATTCTACCACATCCTAAAGGTACTGTATTAGATTAGAATCGAGTGTCCATGAAGGCCATTTGAGTATAGTAAACTTATTGTCATGTTCAGGTAACCAGTTTGGGGTGATCTAAGACACAGCCAAGTAGCCATTAAAAGATGGTTACACTGCAGTCATAAAGGGATGCATATGGCCAATAACAATACAGTCTGGCATTTAACCAATGCTAAATTAGTACTAAGGGACCTTAAGTGTGCTACTTGCCTGAATTAATTATACTGTTTATACAAGGCAGGATGCATCTATGCCTTGTTGACACCAAATCCTAACCCTACCATGTGAATGTTGGAGCAGAAATCAAGATTCATCAGCCTAAGCAATGTTTTTCCCATCTTTTGTTTGTCTAATAATGATGGGACCTATATAAATTGTAGCCTCAGGTGCCTGTTTTTAGCTACACCCAGTGTGGATTCCTTCCGCTGTAGCCTATCTGCATCAAGGTTTGAGGTATTTCAGAGGGGCTCTTTCGTCTACCTCATTTGTCCTTAGTGGTTATTTGGGATGTTATTTTGTGTCTATTAGCTCAAACCTCTCTGGTCTTTTTCCTCTGAACTAGCATCAACAAGGCATTTTTGCCCAGAGAACTGCTTGTCAGAGGAGATTTTCCATTTGAAACCATTCTCTGTAAACCCTAGAGTTGGTTGTGAGTGATAAACCTAGCCCTTCCAAAATACTCAGACCAGCATGTCTGCCACCAACAACCATGCCACGTTCAAAGTCACTTAACTCACCTTTCTTCTTCATACTGATGTTAGAATACCATTTCAGCAGATTGTCTTTACAATGTCTACATGCCTAAATGAATTTATTTGCCTCCATGTGATTCGCTGATTAGATATTTGTGTTAAAAAGCAGTTGAAGAAGTATACCTACTAAAGTGGCTGGTGAGTTTATATATCCTTCAAATATGAGCTATGCAATGCGCACATGTGCTTCACCTACACATGGAAGTAAGGAGCTTCTCAATTTTATTTACTTCCCTGCCATACCACTTACTCGTTGGAGACCCTAAATATTGTAATATGTAAACTCTGGTCCACCACTATTCTTTCAAGAAGAATTCAGAGCTGGCAAATCTAGCCAGAAGGCACTCCAGCTTACTGAAAGAATGTCACTCAGCTCTTGGTACCAAGAACAGAAGAAATAAATGAAGAAAATATTATTGACGCATACACATAAGGTCCTGTTCTTTTTAATTTACTTTGCACATGATTGAGTGTGCTTTGCAAAGTGACTTTTCACTCTACTTCACCCCATTCACTAAACTAAGTGAAAATTGATGTTTTCTGAGTTGTTGTAGTGCCATTGTGAATACCTTTTCAGTAGGATCGGTTTCCCCAGCCCAATCTAATCACACTAACAACTTTCAGGCACACACCGCAAATCAGCTTACTTTATTTTGTTTTGTATGCTGAAACAAACAATTCCGATAAGGCCCTTTAAACCAAGGGCTAACCCACGACAGTTTACTGTATGTATGTAAAATATTTAAATGTATTATTTTAATTCTTGATTGAACAAGCCAAGTTGTTATTGGGTATATCCTTTTATATAAAGTAAAAATTATCCTATAATATTTTTATATTGTATTTTTATTACAAGGGGAAACTCCTCCCCTTTTTTCCTGTTTTCTTGCCATCATTCTGGTAAAGGTTGATCTTGGTTTCATCTGTCCAAAGAATGTTTTTCCAGAACTGTGCTGGCTTTTTTTAGATGTTTTTGGGCAAAGTGCAATCTAGCCTTTCTATTCTTGAGGCTTATGAGTGGCTTGCACCTTGCAATGCACCCTCTGTATTTACTTTCATGCAGTCTTCTCTTTATGGCAGACTTGGATATGGATACGTCTACTTCCTGGAGAGTGTTTTTCACTTGGTTGGCTGTTGTGAAGGGGTTTCTCTTCTCCATGGAAATGATTCTGCGATCATCCACCACTGTTGTCTTCCGTGGCTGTCCAGGTCTTTTGGCGTTGCTGAGTTCACCAGTGCTTTGTTTCTTTCCCTTGATGTACCAAACTGTAGATTTTGCCACTCCTAATATTGTAGCAATTTCTTGGATGGGTTTTTCTGTTTTTGCAGCTTAAGAATGGCTTGTTTCACCTGCATGGAGAGCTCCTTTGCTGCATGTTGTCTGTTCACAGCAAAATCTTCCACATACAAGCCCCCCCCTCAAATCAAATCCAGGCCTTTTATCTGCTTAATTGATAATGACATAACAAAGGAATTGCCCACACCAGCCCATGAAATAGCCTTTGAGTGAATTGTCCAATTACTTTTGAGCCCCTGAAATGAAGTGATTGTGTAAAAAAAGACTTTAGTTCCTCACATTTTTATGCAATCTTTTTGTTCAACCCACTGAATTAAAGCTGAAAGTCTGCAGTTCAACTGCATCTGAGTTGTTTCATTTAAAATAAGTGTGGTAATGTACAGAACAAAAATTAAAAAAAGATGTCTCTGTCCAAATATTTACGGACCTAACTGTATGTTGACTCTGGAGAAACTGGGGATTATTGCATTATGTGTTATTTTACCTGTCTGCTCAGGAATTAATCCAATAATTCAACCAAAAAGAGTTACTATTTATTTGCAAGGGCACATCTTTTTTTTTGGATAGTTTTTCTATTTCAAAGGGCACATCTGCAGAGATTCTTTGCTTTAAAAGGCTGTCAAAAGACATAAAGCGGGTTACTTGATGTAAGGAGCCAAGTCTAAGTTTTGCACTTAGGCATGTGCCACTTCTATGCTTGTATCTGAATTCTTTTACAGTTGTTCATTCTAAGCATCAAGGTGGCAATTCCATATTTTCTTTTATTTTGTGAAAGAAGTTTTAGTAGGACTTTGTAACATACAGTGCAAATTGATTCTCTTATAGTCCAAATTACACTAAAAGAAATATTTTACATACTACCACATCCCAATATTTCGGGAAGAAAAAATCATATGAATATTAAATGCAGATAGTGTTAACCAGAAAAACCAAATTAAAAGTTGTTAAATAAAAAACCTAATAAATGCTGCAGCTCTGGTTACGGAATGTGAGTTAGTCTTTATGGTTAATTCTCTTTGACTCTTCTTGCCTTCCTTACAGTGCAGTCCCATTACTATCTACCTTTTCTTTGTAGCCTTAATGCTAGGCAAGATGATTGTTGACAAGGAAAACAAATTTGTAGTCTATGGGTAGCACCAGATTTATTTTTCCCCCCGTTTGGAGTCATCAGATTCCTATGCCCAAAGTAACTTGTTTACTTCTCTCAGGTTGGAGTAAGCAGCCCCCTCCACCCCTGAGTTACCTCTCTTTGGCGAGCTTGGAGTCTGCAGATCCATCTGATCTGCAAACTATCTCTAACCAGATTAGCAGATCCAAACATCTTCTAATCGTGATCTGCCTTGGTATATTCCCTTTCTGTAAGTTCCTCCAATGCTAAATCTCTTAGAAAATAACATTACCAAAAAAAAAAAAAAACAAGGAAAGTATCTTAACCTTGCACGTCATGCTTGTCATGTAGCCAGCTTGTCTAGATGAGGATGATGACATCCCAGTTGATGGCAGTATTTTTGCCACAATGCAAGGCACTTTATATATATATGGGGCACAACTGGAAACATATTGTGACTTTGTTTTCAGTTACACATTACACATTTGTTTACAGAGTACATGGAACAAATCACATCAGACCCTTTTCCTTTGTGCAGCTATTAATTTAATGGCTGTACTACATTCACATGTACACTAGGGAGGAAAACAAACTTCATGTAGATAGGTATTTAACCACGGACACTTCTCACATAATCACTTGAGTTCTGTTCCTACAACTAGGTCATTAAACAAATTGGTTGATAAGGGAGGAGAAACATAAAATACAAGTCCTGTAAACACTAGGATAGTGAATAATGACCAAGAACTAAAACTAAGACTGAGAAAGGGTGATGCAAGATGAAATAGGCTGCTGTTTCCATAACTAAATTTTTATATACCATATAATACCAACTGTATTAGCTTCTTGTATGTCTGAGCAGTCCGTAAACAGTAAAGTACACGGTTGTCTTCAGAAATACCGTAATTCCTAATGACATAGAATCAATGAGTCGGAAATACTCTTTATAGATTTTGGGCAACATTGACATAGCATCTTACAGTTTTGAAGATTTATCAGCTGCACATCCATGATATAATCCTGTGCCTCTACATCCCAAAGATGCTGGTCTAGTGATCTGGTGACCAAGGAAGCCATTTAAATACAATAAAATCATTGTTATGTTCAAGAAATCAGTTTAACATGATTTGAGCTTTGTGACTTGGCACTGCTGGAAGTAACCATGGGTAGATTTGGGTCATAAAGGGATGGACATTGTCAGAAATTATCCTTAAATGCGCAGTTGGTACTAAGGGGCCCAAGAAAATATACCCTACACCATTACATAACCATCAACCTGAGTCGCTGATACAAGGCAGGATGGATCCATGCTATCACGTTGTTATTACAAAATTGTGATCCTACCATCTAAATGTTGCAGCAGAAATCAAGATTTTGTTCAATTTTGGTGAGCATGTGCAAACTGTAGCCTCGAGTACCTGTTCTTAGCTGATAGGCATGCCACCCAGTGTGGTTGATGTGTTGTGTGGTCAGCTAAGAACAGCTAGGAACAGGCACCTGAGATACATACCTTGGGTATAATTAGTGTTTATTGGAGCTACTTTAGCCTTTCTATCAGCGCAAAACAGGCTGGTCATTCTCCTCTGACTGCCAAGATAAAGACACCCAGAAAACAGCTTTCAATAATTTCCGTTTTTCAGTCCATTTTATGTAAAACTTAGATATTTCTGCGTGAACATCACAGCAGATCAGCAGTTTCTTAAATACTCAGACCAGCGCACCTTGCACCAACAACTTCCATGCCACATTCCAAATCACCTAAATCACCTAAGAAATTTTCTTTCATATTCTGAAAAGTGTGAACTTTTATCAGGTTATCTACAATGTATACACGCCTAAAGGCTTTAGGTTGCTGCCATGTGATTGAGTAGATATTGTGTTAAGCAGCTGAACAAGTGTATCTACCTAATAAAGTGTCTAGTGAGTGTATATATAGTTCTACAATTTAAAATGACAAACTGACTAAATTGTGCTTTCATTTGTCCTTGTTCATTATTTGAGCATTTTTAGATTGTCAAAGTTTTCCTATTGTCCACTTTCCCACACGTACATGACATGCTGTTAGCTGATAGACTTTTAACCATAGTATTCTTCTGCATAGGTAAAAAATGAAACAGAACATACATCTGTTCTTTGTATTTCAGGACCAGGGACAGCAGATGTAACCTTGCTTGTTATGCAGCTGTAGCCTAACACAAAGGACTTTACATTTAAATATGTGTATGCTAAATGCTTAATAATGACATCACTAATGAATGGTACCAGAGTGCATCACTTAACTGTTCATTAGAAATAAAAGGAAAAGTAACGGGGGATTATATTAGAGGTCACCTTGAAATTCTTTACCTCATGTGAAATCTTTTCTACACATACCTTTTTCTCCTTTTTGAAGCATTGTTGGATTACTGTGCTGAACAACCAGTGAACAAAAGCTGAAAATGTATATAACTTTCAATTTTTTTCTGGTATTTCAGAAAAAAACATTTAATATACTCACTTTGCTAGAGTATTTTTAGGTCAAGTTTCTTGTTAGTGGAATAGTTTGATTAATCTTGCAAACTGAAATCTGTTAACAAAACTCTTTGTAGAAGAGATCTTTCTTACCTAGCTGTTCAACACAGAGGGTAGCAGCAAGTGGCAAGTCAGTTACATTGTTTCACCAGCTTGGCACTGAGCATGTCCTTCCTTATTCTGAAAAAATGCTAATGTCGTATTAAGAGAAAGAAAAATCTTTATTGGCTTTTTTCACGCAACTGGGCGCCAATGTGGTCCAAATAGGAGACATGCCCGGCCTCAGGCATGCGCGGAAAGAGCTTTTACTTCAATCGGGTAATGGGTTGTTTTTTTATTTGTGTTTACTAAGAATCCTATTTGTTATGTTTTACTAAACATGGAAGTTAGTACTTTCTTTTTGAAGTTTTATTATAAATTCCAACACACAGAGGGAAGCGTAACAGAGTATTAGAGAACACAGTGCACTTGCCTGTAGTAGTAGGAAGGCCCAAGTGCAAATCTCTATTTCTTAGCTCTCCAACTATTTATACACTCGAAAGTTACCCGGGTCACAAAGGGCCCAAAGTAGCTTATAGGCCACCAAGGCTGTTATTGGCTGTCACCTGCACTTGCACATGTACCACCTATGCAGCATCAATCAACCAAAACTTATCTCCTAAATACCAAATGGACCCTACCATACTACAGGGGTGTTACAAGATAAAAAAGGCAGAGAACAGCATGGACATTTATTTGCACTGTCCCTTCTTACTTTTTATTTTTGTAATTTAATTTTAATTGTAAAAAATAAATCACAGATAAGGAACACAGTTTGCGAAGTGTCATATGCAGGTAGCACATAAAGTGGATATATAAATGTAGAATACTGTCCCCATAAATGGCACAACATTCTTCAACACATGTAGGGATATTTGTATGTTGGCCTCCTCTTGACTCCTTGGACCATCCTGGTTTGTTCAGGGTAATCGCAGGGATATTATATTATACATCTTAGTTTGGACCTTGTGCATTTTCCACTCTTGGTAGTTTGATACAGATTAAAGACGACCATTCAAATACACTACATGCCAGAGATAAAAGAGAATCCCCCTTTAAAATATAATTTGTAATCAAGCTTAATCTCTTCTCCTGTAAAGTTCATGAGAAATCCTCTTCAAAGCATTCACACAAATACACTAAAGAAAATTTGTCTAAAGACTAATGCATTAGTAGCTTAACATTTCCAGATAAACTTTCTTAAGCTGTTTTTAATTACCTCTGAGAGTGTAACTCAGAATCATTATTTTTTTTTTTTTAGTTCATTTTTATCCAGATCCACAGAAGAACTTTCTTCCTGTAGTATAAGATCTTTTAGTTTTTAGAATAACAAATACACAGTGCCAATGTAAATGGTGCAGTTTGGTTTACTAAAAGATAGTTTGCAGCTATGAATAAAGTAGTTTGTGCTAGTAGGCCCTTGAACTGAGGAACCTCTTAGTCTGTAGGGGGTTCACAGTCTGGCCGTGTATTGATTCTTTTTTACAGAACTTGAACTTGGCAGTTACTTAGGATAAAAGGGATATATATAGTTCAGACTACTGTGTCGAATTGCTGTAGAAGTAATTAGCATGTCTTATCTTGGCTTTTAAACTGTTGCTGTTATTTTCTGTAGAATCCTACAGTAAGAGTTTTATTGAGTACCATCTGATGTTTTCAAGGACAAATTGTATGTTGTTAACAGGAGGTAGCTGTCAAATCTGCGTCTGCAGTAAAATAAATAAAATAAAACAAAAACTCTAATTTCTAAAGTTAAAAAAGGGTTAACAGAAATGCTATTTCAATGCTTGAAATAATCTTTTCCCCTCGAAGCTGTTTTTCAAAGCTCTTGCTATTTACAGTATAATGCCGCAGTATAAATCATTCATTCTGCAGATGCT
Organism: Pyxicephalus adspersus; assembly: GCF_032062135.1. Classification (NCBI taxonomy): domain Eukaryota; kingdom Metazoa; phylum Chordata; class Amphibia; order Anura; family Pyxicephalidae; genus Pyxicephalus; species Pyxicephalus adspersus. Next base: position 52,888,280 of record NC_092863.1, on the reverse strand, counting down.
ATTCCTTATTCATATTATTATAATTAAAACCTCCAGTGCATGGCTGCATATCCATGACCTGGACCTGTGCCGTTCCTGTCTGTTCCACTCCGGCTCCCTCTGCTTGTTTACGTGAGAAGTGGAAAACTTGGACTTTCATTGGCTAAACTTTTCTTTTTTTGTTAGATGAGCTAACTAGCGCATTTCATATGAGCGTAATCTTCATATTTAACGTCTTTTACTCAGCCATGTGACATTTTAGGGTGTGCAAATATGGGCTTTTTAGAATTTGTTGATGATAACAATGGTAATTTTCTTTTTGTACATATTCCTTATTTTCTCATCAGCTACCATCCAATTCTCATTACAATTGGCTGTCTTTTTGTGATCCTAAATCTAAGACGACACTTTTTAGCTATTTGACCTCAGATCAAGGATTAATTTCTAATATACTTGCTGTTATTCCCTGAAATGGTGCAGAAGAAGTGTCTTTGCACAATCTATATTTGAGCATACTCAGCCAATACAATCCTACATGGTTATGCATCGATTAGTAGTGTGGTTATTTGGCAGCAGGATCTATTGACTACCATTTCCATAAAAATGGGTACAACTGGGCAATTTTAAAAAACACAGGAATAACATAAGGAAACATGTTCATTGTCAAAATAATATTCACAAAAAGATCAGAGATTTTTTCAGGTTATGCAACATATATATTAATGCAGTAGATTGATGCAACATACTTTACTAGTAATTTAAAATGCTAGGGAGTGTTACAAATTGGTAATAATACACACAGGAAGATAGGGGAACACATACCCACAAAAACACACAGATCATGTGTGATAATAGTCTGAAGAACTATAATGTATGCAATAGCGTCCCCAAGTTTACACATTTTTAATCTTAGGGCCTAATGTTCTCCATGGTGAGTATGGGTGCAAACATACAAATTAAAGCATGACTTTACAACCTCTTTTAGATGTACTATTAACTGTTAGTAATTATTAGTAGTCCAAGACCTGTCTGATTGAATAAGTTATGTAGGTCCTCATTTTAAATTGTTTTAAATAAACTGTAATGTGTATGGTGAGCCTAAAGGATAAGTTTACTATTTCTGTACACATATCTGATTGGCGCCAGAGAAGTCTATGGTGCTGTATTGCACAGGACAGTAAAGGCTTGTGGCGCTGGATGGAAACAAACAGCAGAGCAATAGCTATCAAATCCCGGTGAGTAGAAGCCTTTAGTGGAGAAGGATGCGCAAGTTCATAAGTTACAATATATATCGCTGAAGACTGAACCTGGAAGTTCAGGTGAAGTCGGAGGGTATGGCAACTGAGTGTGGACATTGCCATATATAAACGTTTGCTTTTGTCAGCTCTGCCTACTATATTTTACAATATGAGATACTGTTCCTAGGGACCCAAAACAGAGCTGTTTTTATATTCTGATTTAAAGTGTATAGCGATCTAAACTTTTTTTTAGTTTTAGATAAAATGTGGTCATGATATTATATCCATTTGTGTCACTGCTAGGAAGATTTGCTCCTCTGTATATCTTTTCGGCCACTGTCACATCAATGTAAGTAAGGTGAAATCTAAAACCACACATTAGTCACCAGAGCAAAAATTAAGGATGGGTACATCTCTTGCTATGACAAAGTCTAACAATTTCTATTACCTTTGCTGAATTTTTTTCTTCTTTCCAGAAATAGGTTCGAACATACGTAGCCCAAAATAACCTGATATGGGTTTAAACCCCTCCCTACTCTCTTTAAAACAAAAAGTTTTGCCTTTGAATACATTGAAATACTTGCATGTCTTGGGCATATCTTGATATCCCTATAGAAATCAGTTATCTTTATTCTGAAAAGGCCACTCTGTTGAATATGCTCAACAAAGCCAAACTCTACAAATGACTTTTTTTGTTACTTGATTCAGCTTTGTTGGTTCTCAAAGCTTTTTTTTTTCTAAATTGAACTAAACAAATTTGCATTTTTCAAACAGCATGAAAGGTCAACTGAACCTGGCCATGTACTGATTCGCAATTCTGTTATTTCTACATTGTAAAGTACATTGTACAACTTCATTTTTGTAAGCCAGATGTGTGTGCCAACTGGCAGCGTTACACTGGTTATAATTTAATTGGCTACTAAGCACATCTAATCTTGTCAAGTGATTTCCCATGTTAGTCTAAAGTACCTGGTGAGTACAGCATTATCACTACTACATTATAAGAAGTGTTTGCAATTGTCAGTGTGAGGATGTGCGTAATTGATTTCAATCTCAGTCTTTGGAGACTCGGAGCACATCCGATACATCATTATGTAGGCACTTTAATTGCTAGGAGAGGGCTTTACTGGGAGTTTGGGGCAATGGAAGTGACAAAAGACGCTATGCATGAGAATGAACATATCTGTGATAGGTGGCTATGGAGTCTTTAGAAAATGAATTTGTCATATTGGTAAGACCTGGCAGAAAAATATGTCATATTACTTAAATGTATTTTATTCTAACAATGGTTCATTACATGTAATAATTATTGCAAGATAAAATATGAAGTACAGCAGACAATACAAAAATTGAATTCCAGATAGATGTTATTCTAAGGTTTGGATAGGTTGGGGAGTACTAGGCATCTGGTCTTGGCATCATGGACTTAAGCCAAATATACATTATCCATCAATCAATATACTAGCCATCAGTGATCTAGTGCAGGGGCTTGCTCGATTAGTTTAATACTAATTGAACAATTTATTACTGTCTGTAATTTATTACAATCTCTGTAAAAACAGAGAATGTACAATCAGAATGTATAGTGTAAAACCAGTTTTAATATTAGGGTGCAGATGTTATACTAGGTGAAAGACAGATCCAACATGTTTTAGCAGAAAAAGGGTTTTTCATTTAAAAATTGGAATCCCTGCAATCCCTTTGGCCTTGTGTGTGTCTGTTGAATGATGTAAGTTCAATGCCGAACCTCCTGAATGAAAATGCTCAGTGTCATTCAACCCTTTTTCTCTTAGGCAGACACAGACACCTCCTGATCCTCATGTTGTCTGGACTCACTGTGGGTATCACTGGCATTACTGGTAGCCCATATAAATACATTCACAGGTCACACAGTTATAAACTTTTAATTAGGGCAATTTTTCAACAATTTAATAAATAATAAGTGTATTTAGTGAGGATGATCAGAAATTAACCGAAAAGGTTTATTTACCAAGGGACCTGGCAGGACCCTGGTTGGCTCAGAATCCTAACCCTTCCTTTCCCCTCTTAGCTGTGGTTTGCAGGGAATTAAAAAAACCTATACACAGACACATTTAGGTTTATTTTCATTCAAATAATTTATAGCAAAATGTAATATTTTGCAAAGCAGACCTAGCTGCATAAAGTTTTTAAAAAAATTCTCTGTAGGGAGTTTTGTATTCTGCAATATTCTTTCAATTCTACAATATCATCATGTATTGTATTTGTAAAAATGGAAACTAATTGATATCTTTTATATGTCCTATAGCTATAGTACTAGTGAGCAAAAAGAAAATAATTGTAAAGTGTAATTTGGTCTTAGACCATGGTGATCAATAATTAGCAGTAATTATTTTGTACTGTAAAGAGGACAAAAATCTGTCCGTTTATAGTCTAAGTCATGGCGGGTGAAACGGGTGGTGCCTTGACAGTTCATAACAAGAAATTAACTTATTGGATTTATATTACAAACATAAAAGGCGGAACAAGCTATCCTTGAAGCTACTACCTTTTAGATCAATAGTTACAGGAGCATAGCTTTCATGAATTAGGCGAATGGTTACTAATTGGATTTCTTATTAGAAGACCATTATATTAGCAAGCACTTTTTACACTTTGAACAAATTTTATTATTAAAAAAATTATTGAAATACATACTGGTGGACGAAGAGGTCCATATGCAGGAACAATTTTTTGCTCTCTTTTTATTTACTGGGCAAGAATAAACAATTTCTTGTTGTGTAACATTTGCCAACTAGATGGAAGTAGGCAATCTCCCATTATTTGATAACGAGACCCTCTGATCTGCATCCAGGTTAAACTGACCACTAATGCCTAAAATATTATCATTATTATTACACAGTATTTATATAGCCAACATATTACGCAGTAAAAGTCCACAGTCATGTCACTAGCTGTCCCTTAAAGGGGCTCACAATGTAATGTCCCTACCATAGTTATATGTCTTTAAGGTCGTTTTTGGGGGGAAGCCATTTAACCTAACTGTATGTTTTTCAAATGTGGGAGGAAACCAGAATACTCAGAGAAAACCCACACAAACATGGGGAGAACCTGCACACTCCATGCAGATAGTGTCCTCTCTGTCCAGAGTGCTAACCTTTGGGCCATCATACTATGCATTTTCTGTCCTGTTATTATAGTTGATCTTGTTAATAAAGTGACTAACATACAAACTGATCATTTACAAATATTTCATGTGCCTTCTCCTTGTTTTAAAATCTGTCTATTTTAACATGGTTATAGAAAAATACTTGCTTGGTCAATTATTGATTGATCTTTAATCCAAATTTTTGTAACCCATTTACCTTATTCATATAAACTATCAAATTTATAGCATAGTATATGGCTAGCATTAATCCTAAAGGGCCTGCTGTAAACTTGCACAGGCTGAACAAAAGTTCTCCCCTGTATATACAAATTTCTTTTGTTTAAGTGTAAAGATACCATAACCATGAGCTTCTCTTATTTTTCTCTTTTGGTCTTTTAAGCTTTGTACATAAGTCATGACTAGTGCCAGGGACAATAGTGGTTGTGTTCGTCTCAGGTGAAAATCCAGTGTGTGTACAGCAATCCCCCGTTGTAATTTATCGGTCTGTCCTGGCGGATGTGTTCATTTCCTTCCCATCCCTGCTCCATAGAACAGAATGGCTTTGTGTATACAGTACTTATTCATTTACCTGTCACTAGAAACAATCATAAAGGTGATATCTTTACACATACTATTGAAAGTCTTTTAAGATTTATTAGCAAATGTAATGCTGTATTTTGTTTCGTTTTTAACCTTGACCAGGGTAGCTCAGACCTTCTAGCCCATCCCTTATAAACACCATTGTCATAACTACCACCTACTACCAAACCTCCCCCTGCTTACCAGCCACTCCCCCCATTAAATATCCCAACACAAAATCTTGGATTTTAAATTGGCTGGCGAGCAGCCGTTTATTTAAAACACCATTAAATAAAGTTAACTTTCCAAATAATTAACAAACAAATATCCAAATAAATTAAATGCCAAATAAAATTACATTTTATACTTTGATAGGCATACATTAACATAAATTAACACAACACTCCATTATTAATATAATTATTATTAAAACAGAAATATATAATGTTAACATATTAAATTGAATATAGCTTAATGAACCAACAACTTAATTCCCCTTTTAATAATACATAACCATTACAACCCACCTCTCAACTCTACCTAAACATAAAAGGGAGGGTGGGTGGGAAACTTTTTCTTTCCAAAAGAGGGCCCCTCACTATCATCCAGCCCTTTTTAACGTCTCCCATTCCTAATCTCCTCCTACCCCACGTTGCATACTAGCCCAGCCCCCTCTAGCAAAACTACCTTTTTCTTAACCCCTTACAAGCGCTGGGCTAGGCCTAGCACCCGGTCATGTAGGCCCTGCGCCTAATTCTTATGGCTACGGGCCTCTCTTTATATAGGAAGTTTTACTTAGTTAAGAAATTACTCTTTTCTATCTTTTCTATTTATGTTCTGCGGCTCTTGCCTGATTAAAATAAGATTGAGAATATTTTTCATACTGTTACAACATCTAGCCTACTATCAAGCAGTACTCACATGTCTGAAATAAACACAAAACTGTAATTTTTACAAACCAAAACCATTTGGAATGTCTTTTTAGTATCATTGTTTCCTGGATATGGATTAAGAATCACAATAAACTCATAAAACATACAAAGATCTAGCTCCATTTTAGTTATCTTGTATTCCAAATAAGTCATCACAGCTCAACTGGACTTGAAACAGTGGGTCATAGACTCCCCATGATAACTGTTTACTACAATTGTGTTTAACATTCTGCAGGATAAATGTTTGACCAAGCATAGACAGTCTGTACTATTTTTGCTGCCCATCAAGTATCACCTAGGGTATGTGCATAAATGTCCTTGTCTGGTCATCTTAAAGGCCGATTACTTCTTGCTTTACGTACAGTCCATTTTCACTGAACTAATGTAGCAGAAACTGCAGCTCACCAGACGGAAGTGTTATTCTTACAAGAATGATTTTCTATGTAAGAGAGTTTTAGATGGAGGACACAATTCAGCTTAAATGGTTTCGTTTTTACCTGTGTCTGTATTCTTGATATAGATTATATCTTTCTATCTATCTATCTACACATGCACACACACACACACAAAATGCACATAGCTTGATCTGCACCCTAACAATTATTCATCCTATTAAAGTGTCCATATCTCTATTTGGTGACATGGACAATTCCCAAGGCTGTCTATTGGCACGGACCACCACACAGCCTTTGGGGTGCCATAAGGAGAATGGGGGAGGGTATCTCCAGTTCAAGTGTTTTGTGCCTTATATTTCTAACAGCCTTGATTATTTTTACTGGTAATCTAAATTATATATATACTTAAAGAGGTCTGTTTCACCTTATCATAATATTTATATATATCAACTGTCACACTTACCTCTTCCTCACTAAAATGCAGGCACATCCCTCCTGCCCGTGAGGGCAGTTCTGACCCTAGGTGTCCCTGCTCTTTTCAGTTTTATCAGTTTAACCCATGCCGCCAGCCAATCAGGAAATAGCCTCTTAATCTTCCCAGGCTATTTAGCTAACTGAGAAACAGCACTCAGCGTCCATGCAACGTGTCTCCACTAGTGCAAAGCTCCCTATCTTTGTTGAGCATTTCTTGTACACCTGTTGGTTAATTCAGTGCTTCCCCTGCCCAGCTCCTGTGTTAACCCCTTGTTGTCCAGTCTGCTTGGTTCCCAGCCAATGTCCTTGTACTGTTCCAGTGTTCCTCTCTGTCTGTGGATATTCTTGTGTCACTTGTGCCTTCTGTTGCTTCCAGTGTCTCCTGTGTTCCTGCGTATGTGGCGGGCCCTGTGTCACTGGTGTCTATTTCCTGGATCTCTGGTATTTTACTCCTGGCTTGTGACCTGACCTCTCTTGCATCAACCCCGGCCTTCCTTGGCAATTCTTCTGCTTAGTGATTTAGTACTGTGTATCATCCTGCCCACCCTGGTGTGGCCAAGCACTGCAACCTAGCAGTAACCAGCAGCACTACATCCTCACCACTGGAGGCTCCAGGGAAGAACTGGTTATTGCTTAAACTCTGCGCCTTGGCTCTTCTCAGGGCTCACACCCCCTCCGTGCAAGCTGTAGCGCCCTCCTAGTAGCCATGTCCCAAAATGGCAAGACACCAAAAAAAACCTTAGCTGTGTACCTACTCTTCTCTATCCTTCTTGATTCAAAAATAAAAAGAGTTTTGTCTGAAGTTCCATTGTAAGCTTGTACTTGACTCTTGGCACCTCATCTATGTTTAACCCTTGATCAAATCATTCCTCTAGGCAAAAGTGTCCTGTACTGAGTTCTAACAATGTCTGTGATCTCAAAAAAGCGGAATCATGGCACCAATACAAACTGCCAACTTTTGTTTTCTGTGTGCCTTGACAGCCTTTAATGCTTTAGGTTTTGATCTGAGCTCTGAATTGTTTATTGCACATAGGTCGTGTTCAGAGTACAGAGGTAGAATTTCAGGCACTATTACCCAGTTTTTACTTTTATTTAATAATGTTCGTAGTAGGTTTGCTTTAACTGTTGCATTTTTCTATGCAGGGGAGCACTTCTACTTCCTAATAAATTAGCTAAACTCATTTTAGGAGCATCTAAGCAAAATGTGAAGTAGCCACAGCCTAAGTAGAAATGCCTTCCCACCCACCAGCAGTTGTAAACTTGGACCCTCTCTTTCATAGGGAAGAACTAGTTTCTTTGCAAAACTTAAGCTTCCTGGTAATTGTAAAGCTCTGGTTCTGGGAACTTTTAGAGCAAGCAAGTTCCACTCTGCAACATGCTGGCAGAACACTGGCATTTCTACTCTATGGCCGCTTTATTATGAAAATAAAATGTTAGCCTTTGCACACCAGTTTATTTTAAAGCATATATATTATAGTTAGCTAATTTTAAATGATAGTTCAATTGGGCTTTCAAACAACTAAAATCAGGTTGCATACAATACTATAATAGACTTTTAAAAATGGTAATATATTCAATATGCCCAGGAGGCGAGTCACATCTTATATCTAGCTATAAGAAAGAGGACCTTAGAGTGACTTGTAAATAAAGAGATGGCAGGTTTTCATAAAACACACATATTCATCCATTCATAGATCACTGTTAGGTGTATTCTAAGATTAGTATTCTTTCACTATTCACTCCTTACACGCTGTTCAACCTTGCCTGTCCCTGTTGTACCTGTGAATACATTTCCATACATTCAGTCTAATATCTGAACACAACTACATTCAGTGTTAATGACTAAAACCCCAGCATAACCAGAATATACTGGAAACCTAACCTTAACCATTTCAGTCCAAGAGATTACCTCCACCCCTAAATCCCAGATCAATAATCCAATTCTAAGATCTGTACCTTTTGTGGTCTATCCTAACATAATATGTATGTATTATGCAGATAAGGCTATAATTTGCTTCCAGGTTTGTACACATATCATTTTAATAACAAGATTTTAAGGAAGAAAAAAGTAAAAATTATTCAATTTTTTGTATTTTTCACATAATTTGCACAGCCTCAACTATATTACCAGTGTGGTTTTTACAATGCATATATCATAGTGAAAGTTCATAATGATCTGCAAAATAGTCTATAGTTCAACTTAGGTTAATGAGGCATGGCACTATCTTCACAGGTTTATATTGGTAAAATATTTGAGTCAACTTTGCATGCATTTGAGTTATCTATACAATAAGAACTCTGGGTTCTGAGAAATAAAAAGCAAATGTTGTTTCCTTCATAAGTGTTGGTCAGGTCATTGGAGTCTCTTTATCTTACACACCCCTATGCCCTTCTTCAGCAACACATCACTAATAACTGTGATCTGTTATAAACAAGTAATAAACAGCTTGTGATCATCATTTGCTGAATGTGTGAGGCAGGGAGGAACGAGGTCAGAATAAAAAATGCCAATGATATCAGAGATGAATTTATGTGAATAGAACTGTAAGAATATAGTTATAGGTGGTAAGGTGAGAATCTTTTCATGGCACCCTAAAGCTGGCCATGTATACATAATATGATTAAACCATCTCCCTGCAATACAAATTATTTTATACAATGTGGGGTATTCAATTGCATTAAATAGCTATTAATAAATCCAAAGTAAAGTAAACTTAATATATTGTCAGTTTTTGGTCATGTCTAGAAAAGTGTTCATCTCTACAAAAGGGTTACCTAAATCAATATGCCATGGTAGTAACAGCTTAGTCAAAACCATTTCAAGTACAACTTTCTCAACTGTCCCTTATTTAAAGGACTCTGATGTTAAATGTCCTTCTTTCCTCCTTAGTTGTCCCTCCTTTTTGGCAGATGTATAGACCTGTATAAAGTATAACAACTAAAAATACTAAAATTTTTCCTATGCCCTCTATGCTACATGTGCTATTTTGAAACGTCAGTATGAGAATTCCTGTTCTTTTTTGGATGTTAGTTCATCTTGGTTCACGTTATTGGGGATGTGACAAGAGTGTATCCTTAGCTTACATACTTTGTGTTAGAAGGTGTTCCTCTATCTTGTTGGGAGGTATGAGAATATCATATTACTTTATGGTTTTATCTCATACAGTCTTACACAGTTGCAATTGTTTTCAAATGCATACTACTTTTTGATACATTAGGCCTTATTTAATTAGGCTTTCCAAGACTGGAGAAGACAGACTATCACAGGAGAACGTTGGTGATCCAGCAAACCTGGAATAGATTTTTTTTTTAAATAATTTGCTATTAGTTGGCAATTGTTTTTAATCCTGGACCAGATCTGTTCCAAGTTTATTGGATCACCCGGGTTTTCCCATGATATTTAATTTTCTCAGTTCTTGGAGAACTGTAATTATTTACACCCATTGGGTTCTTTTACTTGAGATGTTAAAGGCTATATAGTCAGGTCTTGTACACTTAACATTATGCACTAATGTAAAAGAGTGATTTCCGTGACACAGATTTATTATAGGAACATGTTGTTCTGACCTATTGAGCACAGACCAGAGACTGGGGACAAATAATCTTTTCTTACTGTAATGATCTAGGTCCTGTTATACCACAGAAAGCTGTTATCCTCTGTCACTGCAGATTTGTAGCGCACGCTAGAAATGTTGTGACAGATGTAATTTATTTTTTCTTAACAAGTGCTTGAGGAACACGTCTTTCTCATTTCCACTTGCTATTAGGGCTTGTAAATAATTGCAAACAAAGAAGTATTTGACGGCCAAGCACAATTTACATTTCTTTTAGATAACAGGCTGTCATTTGGCAACTTTTAATGCTGCCGTTTATGAATAGGCAAAGGGTTAAGCCTTTTGTGTGCAGTGGAAGACTTAAATATTTTGCAGAACACAAATTGTTTCTGGTGGAAAAGTTGGTGGACACATTTTCATATATGGATAAAAAAATAACTGGCCCAAATAACTGGCCCCTGTTATTAAAGTAGATTTCCATTGCATTAAAATAATTACCCTTTAATCCACATTTGAACTAAAATCCCTAAACTTTCTATGATCCTTTTGATGTTCACTGGGATAAATACGGCCAGCCCTTGCAAGTCGTGATTATATGACTATTGTATTGGTAATGTTGCATTATGTTCTGTGCTTTTAAAGAAGCCAAAACCTTGTGCATAAGGTGTTTTTTTTTCTTTCTTCATTCTTTCATTCATGTCTGTGTCTTGGTAGGGAAATTTAGCACTTGTTTACATGGCTGGTTGCCCACCTGCTAATCCCTAGCTTTTTCAGTAGGCATTTACCCTGTGAATGAATGAGAGTGCACAGAATATGTAAACAATTTGCTAGATCAGTGCTGCTTCAGACTGAGGACCTAGGGCACATCGGAGGAAGTGAGAAGGGAAACTCAACAGAACGCATAGCTTTCCTGTCACAGTAATATTTTTTTGTAAGGCATCAGGGTCAAGGGCCCATCATTGAGTGAAACAAACCTAATATTGAGGGCACAATACTAGGACCCACAAAAGGGTTTTCCAGTCTTCCCGTAGGCAAGCCTGACCCAGCGTGCACACAGCTCGCTTGTGTGATACTGAAAATGTAAGTGTATCATAATGATTTATGCCTGCTCTTCATTTCTTTTAGTAAAAGAGGCCCATATACCTCTATATAAACGTATGGGTAATCTCCATGTATAAAAAGCAGCCGAAAGCTGGAAGGAGATTTTTTTTACCCCAGGAGGTATAAATTTACAAATACTCTATTTTGCCAAATCAAATACACAATAACACTGGAATTCAAGCAAATTAAGAATATATATTCACTTACAACTTAGAATTGTGAATTTTTATAATGTAATTTTCAGATAATTTCAGCGTACTATTACAAAATGATATTGATCTGCTGGGCAATTGTACTCAAATTGTGTTCATTAGTTTGACGTACCTGCATCTGTCATTCTAAAACTCAGCCCAAATGTTTTGTTCAGGCTGGAGTTTTATTCATGAGTTACCTAGTTCAGCTTTTGGCAAGAAACTACTAGATGGCATTTATATGTTAATGTCTACAGTAATAAAATCAAGAGTTTTCTGCAAACTTGTTCAAATGATTGTTGAATTTTCTAGCTTTGAAACATTAAGTAGTACTTTTAGGGCCAGTTTACACCTTCTTATTCATCTTTAGTATATTCTTTTGTTTTCATAGGAAAATAGGGGAAGCCTCCTTTCCTACATTCAATGCAACCACTTTAAAAAATTTGATAATAAAATAAACAGTAAAAAATACATCAATAGCCACATTACTTTTTATACTGGTGATAATAGTCACTGAGACAAATAAAAAGAGGGTTCTTGCCCTTGGTGAAACAATAATAAAACCTGACAGAGGTCCTAATTCAACTCTTAATCCAAAGGAAGACAATTGAGTTTAGATATACCTTAAGATATACTGTAAATGCCTATGGGAAACACTGCTCCTCATTTGTATCCTCACCATACTCTAGTACACTGTGCTAGTAATCTGTGCTGTTCTTTATTTCCGTTTCAGGAAATTTATTCCTAACATACCCATCAAAAGGAATTCACAGTGTATTTCATGAAGGAAACATTATGTAGCAAAGTATTAGTTTTTCAGACCAAACAATGGGAGTCCATTTTGACTTGGAGGGTTGAATGTGACAGCTGAGAGAGGGAGAAAGTTTATATACTGTAGGTTTCAAGAAGGACATGCCCAGTGACCCACTAACACATTGCCAGGATTCACCCTTCTTTTTTATTAGGCTTTTCAGAGTAAATATTTTGGCCTTGGTACAAGGTCAGTGTTCCTAAAATATTTGATATTTTTTGTCCATGGTGGCTACAGTGGTTTACCACCCCCTATACAGTTAGAGGATCAATGCTTTTGAAGACATGGTTACATTCTGTTCTTAAAATAAAAAGTGCTGATAACACAGGTCAACAAAAATTAGTTTTGATAATCATCAGAAACTACAGCAAACTGTTCTAAATCAGTTTTTCAAGCATATTTCAGTTTTTCCCTAACACATACAGCTCCTGAGTTATGAGTACTATTATAGCTAACATTGTACGTGCATGTATTTGTACTAAAATGTAAACACCATTGAAGTGTGAAACAAAATAAGGCACACTGTGGTATAGATCTACTGAACCGTGTCAGTCCGGTACCATTGTTTCTTCAGCAATACTTGGAGTATGATGTTCCTGTGTACTCCTTGTCTTGATTGTCGCTGTAAAGAATCCAGCAGTAGTCAGCCATCATATTTTCATTCCAGAAACCTTGGTAGCGGTGCTCCATTAACTGAATGTCCTGGTGAAAACGTTCTCCTTGTTC
>NC_092863.1:52802747-52874802 GCF_032062135.1 Pyxicephalus adspersus | reverse complement strand
GTCTAACTTGATATGAAGAGGTGCCAGAAATATTTTATGCGGATCAACCAGAGGCAGAAACTTGACACTGCTTGTTCCGGGCTTATAGGTATCTCTTGGTAGCCAATCACACTTGACATAATGGTCTCCCGTAGATCGGCTGTCCCACAGGTATAGGAAACAGCAATATTTTGTGAATCCTCCTTGCATACCCATCAGCAAGCCAATGACCTTTAGATCCGCATTTGTTTGTTAATTTAGATGCCATGTTGGTTTCCTTTATAAGAACCACATAAGCCTTTGTAGTGAAAGAGGTGACATTCACTGAAACTTTCCCTGGTGAAGACCTGGAATATCCTCCAACATGCAATGCTTCAGTGAATGTTAAATTTGCTGCTTTATAAATAGACTATTTAGTTTTAAGGATTTATTTGGTATTTTCTGTCTCTTGCATTTCTATATGTTTTTTGAGACTGGCAATTTCCGCCACTTGAATAAATTCCCCTAATCTCTGGCATTCCAGACTCTTACCCCCCTATAGCTCCATAGTAGAATATAGCCAAGTGTGACTGTGTTGTGCAAGTTTTTTAAACTTCCAGTGGCACCTGAGGAAATCTAAGATCCACACATTGCAATTTTAGTAAAAATCATGTTTTCTTAATAATTATTAAAGTTGCAAAGCATTATTTCTAATTAGGGAAACTTCATTGCTCTAAAAAAACAGCCTGCACATAATAGACATTGTGCCCTATGTGTGTGAAACCACTAATTCCTGAGTAAGCTGCTGTAGAAGAGGCAGCTCAGATATACAAATGTGTAATCTAAAAATCGTGTTACAAATTTATAGCAAGAAATAATTCATGAGAAGTGCTGAGACATGTATAATGCTTGTAAAAGCTCTGACCAACCTTATCACATGTGCTGCTAAATAATTAAAGAAAAAAGTCAATAAAACTGGGCTTTAGACATGATTATGTCAGCCTCACGTGTAGGGCTACACTGGTGAATATATACACCAAATATACATTCTAGCAACCTACAATATATATATATATATATATATATATATATATATATATACCAAAGTATATAGTATAGACATGTTCATATTAATAGACATGTGTGGCCTAAAGGCTGGTATATGTAAGTACATGTTTGGCCTAGAGGCAGGGTAAATCACAGTTAACTCATCCGTCACAGCTTCAAAAAACATAAAAAAAAAAGCTACCATACTATGCCTTGTTTATGATAAACATATCTTGTTTTCCTTCTTTCCTTTGCTGCTTACACTGTACTTTTTTGTTGCATGCATTTATGTCAGTATGAATTAACTCCCATGGGTTACATCTACTAGGCCAGCCAGTTAGTATGACTGAAGATGCGAAAGTATGGGGACTGCTGTTGTTGACTTTCTGAAAATGCATGTTGCCTTGTTGAGTGTCTGGCCTTTTATTTCAGGGCAGACCAGTAACTAGCATGCTTCAAATGTGGTAAATTCCACAAATTCTGTATTTCTATACTTGTTCCTGGTCAGTGACTCTGGGAACCTTTACTATAATTACAATATCCACAATTCATAGTATATTTGCATAGTGGTTAGTGAGCAGAATTGCTCTTAGATTGCTGGCCTATGGGAATAATGTCACCCATACAGATAGCCCAAAAAATCATCGGTGTCTGTTAAACTGACCCGAGAGGCACACATTGCTCACGGAAGCCCCAGAAACCTCTGAAAGAACCGCAGGGTTCCATGGAATTCTGGTTGAAAACACTGTTCTAGTGAAAGTTCTGACAAGTGTGTATTTAGTCAATGATTGTCAGACGCCAGCACTGTTCAGACAAGCCTCAACCAAATTCAGAGAATGCAAACAAGTGGAACTTGCATTGGAGGTTCTTTCATCCACTCAGCAAGAGTATATTTCATTGTCATCATTTTCTTGTTTAACAACGTGGGCCCTGAGGAGCTATTTATGTCCACATAGCCTAAAATAAAATTATACAATACAATCTTGTGGACTGCAGTTATTGTAATAATATAAACCAAACACTTAGCTTTTGCAGATATTTCAAAGTTTTTCTATTTGTTTACACTCCCCATCTGTTCAGCAGATTTGAGAACTCCTCTCTCGGGAACCCTCCTGACGTTGTAAATTGATCTAAATGAATAATTTATATTTGTCAGACTGACCAGACTCCTGCTGACACTGAACACAGACTACTGAAATACCTGCATATTATTACTCACATACACATTTAACTGGCAAACAAACACCCAGGAGAACTGAACCTTAATGTCTTAATCTGCAGCATTGAAGAGTTTGTTAGCGGTGTCAATTGGGCCGAAAATAATTAAATAAAAAGCTTAACAACCATATCGAGTTTAAAGATGGGCATCAGTAGCTTTAATATCTAGGCTGCGCAAAGAATAATGTTATCCCTGATCGAATAAACTTAAGGGCAGTGAATGGAATTGTGATTAGGGGTGTGAATGCCTTCTATTGTAAGCAATCAGTTATCATTGTTTTTTTTAACATTTTTAGTTGTAGAACTGTTAGCTCAATTTAAACATTTTTAATGTCCTTTGAAATGTTGTCTATTACAAAATGACATAACTTCCTAAACAAAAGTTTAACAGTTATAAAAGCAATTGTAAGGCCCTGGTCCAGCGCCAGTGCTCACCAGGCACCAATCCTCCAATCCAACTTTGCACTCTTAACCTATATAAAGGCCCTATTCAGCCTTGGGGGATTAGTTGTGCTGTCCCAGCATGTAGTTGCGCCCATGACTTCAGTATTACAGTATGCTGTGATGTAGGGTGTGAGGTGGTTGGATAAGTATATATTGTGAAAGAAAGTGATTGTAGGTGGTTTCTGTGGTTGGCTGGGTAGGCATGTGGTGAGAATTGGTGAGAAGAGGTGGCAAGGTAGCCTTTGTTTGCTTATCATCCAGACATTTCTTTTCTGTGGAGTCCAATGCAGGTCAGCAAAATCCCATTGTGTTTATTTGAGCTCCAGACTTAAAGCAGAACTGTCATGCAAAAAAAAAAAAACCCAATACAACATGACATAATAGATGTAAAGCCGTCAATCCCGCCATGATCCTAGTCCTACATTGGTCCTGCATTGTCTTCTTCTTCCTTTTTCCATCTCTTTTCTGGTTCTTCCTATGTCACCAGATCTCCCACTGCGCAGGCGTGAGATTGTAAAAAAATGTGCCGATCTCCTGCGCATGTGTGAGATTGGCTTTTTTCTTTTGCAGTAGAAGAAAGTCCCTGCATAGTTTGGGCATGTGCAGAACGACCAGCCTGCAGCCATCTGGGATACGTGATGAAGGTAAAGACAGAAGGAGAATCTTAAAACAAATTAGGTTAAAAAAAAAATTTCAACCCATTTATATAAAATAAAAATGTGATGATAGGTCTTCTTTAATAGTTCCTTCCCACTTTCTTTATTGTCCTGACATTTCTGTAGTTACTCTCATCTTTTAGGTTTCTGTGGCCCCTGCTCCCCATCACTCCTGTCGTCTTGTGTATTGAGTGTTTTGATAATGTTTACACCACAAGATCTAACAAACTATTTTATTGCAAAATCCTGCTAAACTATATTCTATCTGTAGGCTTCCAGTGGCCAAGAAACATAAACCTGTTGTTCTGGATGACCAGTTTATGTTTCAATATATCTTTTATTGAGTTTTTCCATACATATTAGAAATAATGAGAGGGATAACACAGAAAAATAGAAATCCTTACTAGGTGAGGGGATAGAATCAGAATAGAACCAGACAAAACAAAACAAGAAACCAGTCTTCCAATGCCTTTGCCAGCACAATACCAGCCTTATACATAAGCAATTGTACATTTTTATTGTGCAATGGTACAGAAAGGGTGATTAAACCAGACTTCCCATTTATTAGGAAACATTAGATATGAACTATGTATGGTGGATAAAAGTTGTTCATATGTACAGCATACATACATCTAGTCAGCAATAACATCCATGTAACTAGAAACTTGAGTTTGTATGACCAGTTTAATTGTTAGCTCCAGCCATTTTATAAAACAAAGAATCACCACTGCACATCCTAGCTACATATCTAAATTGGTTACATGTACATCAAGCCAAATATGTAACACTGCAGTTATACTGTATATGTACTAGGAGATTGGTGAGGTCATAGATGTCAGCAGTATTTCAGGTCCTTATAGGTCAGTTTTATGCATAATTCTTTGAATGACAGTGGCCTACACATTTCAATACCAAAAAAAAAAAGTCCTGAGTTGGTGCTCAATTTATTACAAGTCTGGTCTGAGCATTGTCAACCAGTAGAACCTAGATCTCTTTGTTGCGTTGCAAGTAACAACTAAACCACAATACAGATGATCAACTTCTTTAAAAAGTTCATTAAGGTCAGGTCACACACACACACTGTCTTAAAACTTTTTTGAAATAAAATATATAATATAACAAAATAAAATTGTATGTGTGTTAAAAACCCCCCATCTGTTTGAATGCATGTTCTACACATTTAAAAGATAAAATACCATTTAGCTGTTTTGCCTTAGTTTAACTCTATAGACAAGGTACAATGTACAGAGTGTATTAATCACAGCTTTTTTACCCTGATGGAGAAAATGTCATGTTCTTATCATATGTACTTTGCATATGATCACTGATGTTTGCACTGCCCCAGTAAATAATCTGGTGGCTGTCTTCAGATTTTTTCCAGACTGGTAGATTTTAATATTTCTTTTTATTTAATGTTTTTACTGGGAAATGCTTACACGAAAAAAATATGGAGAGAAAAAAACTAACAATAGTTCTTCACGTAAGCTTTTAGTATTCTTAATCTCTCAAACAACAGGCATTATCCAGCATGCATATTTTTATATCTTCTCAGACAGTTTTATGTCTTATTTTTCATTCATTTCATAAATATTGCACCAAATTCTCAAACATTAAAATGTATTGGCAGAAAAAAAATGTATCCATCTACAGCAAGCATAATCCTGTCTCTGACTTCAAACTCTGCTACTTGTTTTCTTGTATTTCTTATACGTTTTTTAAAGTACGGTAATACTTAAGGCTTATTCATACAGCAGGTGAAGTTGTGGTGTATTTACTATTTCCTGACATCCAGAAACCGTGCCAATGGTGGAAGCGGGAGCCACTCAGGAAATTCTGTTTTCACAGTATTCAGTAATCTGGGATTCTTTGTAATTAGAGGTCAGCAAGGAATTACAATGTGCGGGAAAGTAAAAGCTGCATTTTTTTCGTATTAAAAATGTTCTTACATCTTGGCTCTCAGTTTTAATTTTGCTGCTCTTTGACTACTTATTGACTGTTGCAGGAATCATGACAGTGATTCTTATTTGCAATCATCCATAAGTAATTATTCACAGGTGCTAACATCTTTACATATCTATCGTTCGTTGAAACCTTTATACATACAAGCAATAATTTAATATGAATGATAAACAACCTAATTTTTCTATGTACCTATTTGTTAGATTCTGGGAAATGTTTTCGTGAAACTTCAGTTTGTTAAAGAAAAACTTGGTCTTGGTCAACTATGCTATGCATTTTAAAGCTGCAGACTCTTACCTGGTTTTGTTTTGTAGATTTCGTAGTAGTCTTTTTTAATCTAATCACAAGATCAGTTCCAGTAATTTAAAAGAAAATATTGCAAAACACCCCAACAGTTTAATAGCTATATATAGTACTGTAAGTTGTTCCCTAAAGATGAAACTATTATACCTGTGGTGATGGCAAGAGTGTGCTTGAAATTTGAATTCATATTATGTAAAGACTCAAGAGAAATTTACTGAGTCAATTACAGAAATAAGAGAGAAGGTGAGGAAACTGGGACATCTAAAAGACTATAAAACCAATGCTGTTTCTATGAGTTTAGGGCAAAGAAATGTAGTTTTATAGGTATTATAATAGTTGGCTGCAGACTAAAGAAATGTGATATTTATTGTCATAAAAACTATAACATGACTTACACATAACTTTTGGTATATCAATTTTCAACAAATTTATATTATTTTAGTTGATTTTTACATGGAAAATGTAAGTCTAACTCTCCAGTTTTCAGTCAATCTGCTGCACTTATGTAAAAGTTGGCAGGGGTGCAGCTATGGGTGTTGCTGAATGCGTTGAAGCTGTACCTTGGTCATCATTCCAATCAGTACATTCATCTTGAAGATAAAGTTATATTAGTTATAGTGCTTTTCTTTTGGTAAGGCAAGACTCTGCTATCATGGTTAGATCACCTGCTCCTAAATGTCTAGTTGCTTTTGTTGTGGTAATACCATTTTTTTGTTCCTTTGTTCTCTTTTTATTCCCAGTGTTAGCCTTTATAGTCTGTGCAAGTGTATGTTTAGCTGCTGGAGCAGGAAGAACTAATTCCCAATCTAGACCATTTTCTGCGACCTGTGCCAGACACTCCCCTATCCTCCTGTATCATCTCTACCTTCTGTAAACTTTGGCCTGTCTGCCTATCCTCTCTGGCTTTTCATCTTCAGATACCCTGGTTAGCAGCTTGCTTCTGGTCATGTCAATGTGTAACAAAATAAAGGGGATCAAAGTGAGGATTGGTAATATAGTTTCTGTTGTTATTAGAAAGCAGGTAGTAAATATTACTGGAATACATTGTTAGCTTTTTTAATTTTTTTGCATTTCATGAGCAAATTTTGTCTAACATCTACATGCTACTGACATTCTGGATGCTTTTTCTCTGTATATACCACTAAGAGGAAAATGTCTATTTAGTTCCTGAGCCAATAATTGTAAAGAATTACAGTTTGACACATTTTCATGTGAACCACTTACAACACATTTCCTGTGTTGTTCTATTTAGAGACCACAGTGACTATGTGACATATAGTATGAAACAACTTCCAAAAGCAGTACATTAGCAAAAGTACTGTTCATGCCACCTGCTGATCAGCATAAGTTCCATTATGACTTGTTGTGCCCACACTAGTCGGCATCAGATTTTTTTTTTCTCCCTGATATTTTGTCATTTGAGATAAACTTACTGGATGGATTTAGCTTTGGAGAGTGCAGCACAGAATACAGTCCTTCCCCAATGGATTTATATGCACTAATTGATATGTTTCAAATTGAATATTTTGGTGGAATTCCAATTCAGACAGTGTCGTACTACATACTCATTGGCAGTCAATGGGTTGCATCTTGAAAATATGAACTACAAACAGCCACAAATTGCATATGTTCTTGCTGGACTGACAAATAATTAGCAGAGCAAATCCCAAGGAAACTATCTTGTGGGTTGTTTGTGGCAGAAGTCCAAAATTCTTGCTTGGAGTATGAAAACAGTTGTCACACTTGTCAAGCGTGAACATATTAGCTGTAAAACTAACAGAAAGAGCCTTCAGGTCTTAGGTGCAGAGGAGAGGACAGAAGCAACGCCCACACCTGCAGGTGCTAAAGAAGATGGATTTGGCTGGGAATAATTACATGCTGCTAAATCGGCAAATGCTGAAGATACAACCACCACCTGGATAAAAAACTAAACCAGTGTTCTCAGATACTGAATGAGTCTAAAAGGTATAGTGTTGTACTGTACATTAGATTTTTACATTACCATACATTTTATTGATGGAATGTATGTAACAAGATCTATCAAAAGTTCAGTCAATATGGTTTTTAAAGCATAGCATCAACCATTTTCAACCTTTTTACCAATAAGGAACCTTAGAAAGATTCTTAAGGTGCTGGGGAACCCCTACCATAAAATAATTACACCTACAGGTCATTGTACATTGGGAATCATGTGCTGAGAAAACAATGGCTACTATGGATTACCTTCTGAAAACGTTTGCTGTGTAGCTGTTAAGCCTTTCCAGTGACCTCTTGTCTTCTAATTGCTACAATAAATATCACACATCCTTGCATTCATATTTTTTTCCAAGGATCATTATGATAGCTAGATGCCTAGAACATTGGGAAAAAAAGCATTAGCAGCCAACATGTTTAGCCAAGCACATGCAACGAGTATCAGAGGAAATAGGCACAGTAAAGCTGCATTTGTATGACAGAGGAAATCTGGTCTACTCTATTCCTGTGTAAATTAAAGGACCTACAGAAGAACTGTGCCTAAATCTCATCAGATTGATTTGCATTGGCATATGTAATGATATGTAATGAAATATGGTATAGATTAAATGTGTGTATGTCCTACTTCTATTTTTAGTATGTTTGACATCATGGATCACTGTAAATAGTTTTTTTTTCCCGCTTGTAAATATGTTGTTCCAGACTGACTATACTAAGTTTCATCCTTGCAGTTAACAGTAGCATGGTATGATTGCCCTGTGTTCTCCCCTTCAGTCAGCCATTGGACTGCCATTACTCTGATAAACCTGTTTCTTGGTCTCATATGTTTCTCTATCTCGGTGGCACACAAAGCAAAGGGGAAATATCATATATACTTAGATATTTATCCATCCATCTATTTATAAAGATACAGAAAAATGCTTTGAATTATGTAAACCTATGGCACAGATTGGCACTGCCACTACTAACATTCAAAACGGTAATCAATAGAAATGTCAATCAAATTAATGAAAGTAAAGAACTTAAATTGTAAAATTTTGTTTTTAAAACTATTATTTAAAAGGGAAACAAAATAAAATCACACGGATTTAATCTGTATATAATGTATATAAAATAATTTGTAAGTTTTTGTTGGTTATCATGTGTCACTTGCTGTAATTTTTTTTTTGTTGTGCTTTGTTGTTGACCCCCAGTAGATGGCCCTGTTTCTTTATGTAAAGTGTGTAACAAACATGTGTCTCACTGGCAAGAGTTACACATTTGTGACAGAATTTACATTAAGGCACATAGCCATCTGCTGGTGTGACCCGAGAATAATCCAAGATTCTTTTTAAATTGGTATTCTGAGAGAAAAAACAATCTTGGTTTATACTGCAACATGTTTTTAAATGAATACACAGTCCATTAATGACAGCAACACATAAAAACTGCAAGACACTCTAACCCTTCCACATTCTATGCACTCTATGCACTCTATGCTGAAAATACATTCATGGTGAGTTGTTTCAAATAGCATGCATTCTTGTTTTCATTTGTTTCAGCTTCTGCTATCTGTTTCCTTTGGTTTTGATTATGACATGCATTCCCTTCTAGTTTTGGTAAGCCTATTCTGTGTAGTGGTTTAAAAAGGAAGGAAGTATAAACAGAAGCATGGAAGACCAAGAAACAGGTCTATCAGAATATTTAAAAGCTGACTGAAGTGGTGAACACAGAGCAAGCATACCAAGCTTCTGCTAATTGCAAGGTAGTGGCTTAAGTAGTGACAGCACGGAACAACAGATTATTGCAACAGATTCACAAGAAGAAGGAAAACTGTTTATACATTGAGTCAAGATGCCAAACAATAACATTAAATGTAGGGTATACACACTGTGGTAGTGTGTCCCTAAAATGAGAGAGAGTGGTAATAAGTTTCTAGGAAGAAACCAGGTTCTTTGGGGCTCTGGAGCTGGCCAAGGGAGTGAAAGGGTGGGTTCCCTGGCCCAACTCATCCTGATTGGGATATATGCACCTGCAATCAGGTGCAAGGTGAGTAAAAAAAATCAGCCAGACGGATCCAGGCTGAGAGTGAGCAGTCAGAGGCTGCAGAGAGCAGGAGGGATCCAGGCTGAGTGAGTGCTGGGGGGTTCCAGACTCAGTGAGTGCTGGGGGGTTCCAGGCTGAGCAGGAAGTGGCCTGTAAACGAGCTTGTGTGGAATCAAGCTGGAGGAGATTTGCGGTTGATGCTATCCTGTGGATGTGGACCTCTTTGTTTGTTTGCTGGACTGTGGATACCTAGTTTGGACTTACCCTTACCGTGGGGCTGATGCTGATGCACTGAGGACATTTCACACCACTAGGCTTAAGTACGCCTCTTATTTTTTATATTGTTTTTCTTATGTGGCTGAAACAAAGCAGTTTTGTTTGCAGTTTTTCCCAAAAAGAGTGGTGTTTTTGATGAAAGCCGTGCTGCTGCAGTCTGAGTTGATCCCAAAACTTCACATCACACATAACCCATAATATAATAAAATACATAACATTACATATGCCTATGTAAATCAATATGATGGTTACATTGCTTGCATTTAAAATAAAGGAAATTATGTAGTAATGGTTACAGAGCAAGAATTATTTGCACAGTTGATTCCATTTGAAGTTTAGCCTTATAACATACCATTAAATAAATGGTAGAAGATAAAAAAAGAGCATTGTGGCATAAATGGTTATATTGTGGTCAAGACATTACACACCTAGCCAGTTGTGATCTGTTTAAACTTGAGACATAATTGAAAGTAACACGTACAGTGCCTGCCAGGAAAAAGTTGCACAATTTAATATTTTAATTTAATTACAGCATGTATTTGCTGTGGTATCATTTTGATAACCTTATGGAATGTCATGACATGAATGTTATTTACATCCAGAATTTCCTTTTGCCAAGATCTTGTATTGATGATTGGAGTGTTAGACCACTACATAGGAAATCTCACCAACCACATCCTTGACATTCTCACTCTATGTAGTGGACAATCTATGTGTGATCTTTGATTAATCTTTGCACTGCTCTTTCACAATTTAATCCACATGAACATTGTCACTTGAAAATGCCTAAAAAATCCTGGAAGTTACTGCCAATTAACACTCCCAGGTAGCGGTTGCCAATAGGCACTTAGAAGTGGTAAAAGCTTCAGTTTTCTACTGGAATGGGAATTTAAACATAAATTATTACTCTACATTGATTACACTATTACAAGTGAATACACTACGAAATATGGGACACTAGGAAGCTGGGTCACATTAAAGGGACATTAGACTGTTGGGGGCATAATAGACAGCATTACAAAGTTGGAACAAAGTACTGGGGTCAGTGGAAAGCTTACACAGATATATAGGCTACTAGATACTTACAGCACAAAACAACTGGGAACACTAAAATTATCATGTATTTCTGGGGTGAAAACTGTAATTCATAATAAAAGAGAATATTGAAGGGTGGTAGCAACTAAGTATAATTTAATTAAACATAAGCTTTAAACCAGCAGAAAAGTTTTAAACCTCTATATTTCCAAATGAGTTAGATTTGTGATGTTGCCCCATTCTCTTTTGGAGTTTACTTATATGTGGTTATCAGAACAGGAACTGATCACATTGAAAACATTTTTTTCCTCCACTATTACAATTGCAATTGCCACTTTTAGAACACCAAATTTACCAAGGTTGGAGCAGGTTTTGTTCCCTGACATTTTTAAGCTTCTACGTTGAGAAGAGATGTATTGTATTTACACTAAAATGTTTCACCTAAATGGAGTAGCTGATCGTTGGGTTTGTGAAGTCTACTTTTGTAAAGTGATAACCTTAGTCAAAGGGTGTTCAAAAAAAATCTATCTCTTTTCTTCATGTTTTTATTACAGTATGTTTTTCATGTACTGGTAACTACCACACAGCTAATATATTGCACAGGTGTCAAAGAAATAGGTAGCAAAAGTTCTTGCTTGCAGATGGTGTCTGCTTTCAATCGTAGTCTGTTCATTTAGGATCTGTATCCAATGCCTGCTTTTTTTGGTGTATACCAAGAAATTACATACCCGTAGCAATACATTTTTGCATATATTAGGCCTCTTCACCTTGGACTTACGTGACATTAATAAGACAATATTTAGTAGTCAGTCCTTATATTCTCATCAGTTGTTGTAGCCCCACATTGTTCCATAACTTGTTTATTGATCATTGTGCACTGTGTCTGGTCGAGTTGACTAGAGCCTTAGGATTGGATGCTCAACCATAGGAAGTAAGCTTTGCTGTATAGACTATGTCAGCTACTGCTAGGCAGCCTGCTCAGTTTTAGGAAGAGGGGAGGAGGATGCATCCCGCTATGGAAACTACAATAGTTAGTATTCGGTCATTTAGTGACCGGGCATGGTGGATAGCTAAACTGAACTGTGGGACACTTCTACTGATGCTAGATTTTCTTCTCAGTTGATCAGAAATGATTATCTCCAGCAGCAATAATCTAGCTTTTGTAAGCATCTTAAGACCTTATTATTGTTTCCTATAAAATACTTGAAATTATAAATAACTGTCTTTGCAATAGCCCCTATAATCTTCCAGGATGTCTCTGGGTAGAGTTGAACAACATGGTGTCATTCAAGATAAGTCTTCCAACATTTGCAGTAGATCTGATTGGTAAACAGCAGAGCCTCTCAAGTCACCTTGAAGAAAGTACTTTTTCAATAAAACATAGGCAAGTGTTCTTAGTACATTTTGTTTTTGAGTAAGACAGATGATCTGGCTGACTCCAGTGTTAATCTGTGTGATTCATGTTACAAACAAGCCTTTTGGGTGAAAATAGTTCAAAACAATATTAAAGCAAGTTTGCGGTTTGCAGAATATATGATGTGTCTAGGTTTGGTGTCAGTTAAATTTGTACAAATATATATTGGGTAATGTACCTCCTGCTGTAAATAACAAGGATATTAGGGTTTTCTAAGTCATAAAGTAACCATATAAATTTTTGAGCCTTGGGCCATCATGCATTTATAAAAGTCACTAAATTCACCTTTAAATCTGAATTTTATTATAACTTTTAAGGGGTATGTTATTTTTTGTAACAGTAGTTAAAACTTCTCACTAAATTGTAACAAAGGCTTGATTTACTCTAGGAGTAAAATGTATTCACTTTGCAAAGGAAAAGCTTAGGGTAGTCTACACTGACTTTAATTACAAATGCTTATAAATGTCCAAGCAGCATTTATATGTGTTTTTAAGTGTTTATGTAGGTTTTTTAAACCAAGGTATGTGGTATGGAAAGGGTAGAATATGAGAAGACTCCCATTAATGTCCAAAACATGCCCAAATTATTAAATTATTAAAAAATCGCCAAAACACATATAAACACTCCATTCATTTCAGTGGGGACATTTACAGTGTTTGTGAGCAGTTTTAGGATGTGTTTCCTTTATAGCCCATCAACTGAACAAACTGGTGTGAATTTTCTTATTGGAATGAGTGGGATATTCAAAAATGGGTGTTTAAACACTGGAGTCTTGGACCTATCCTACAGATTGGTAGTATTTACCAGGGAATTTCGGGTGCAGCCAAAATTTCAAAGTTTTTATTTGTATTGTTTAATAGTGACAAGTGTACAAAAGTTTGAACGGTTGTACTACAGGAACAACTCTTGTTTAGACTTAGATACCAGTGCAGTGTTCTCTCCAGACCCCTTCAGCTGGGTGCACTACCTGGCTCATTTCTGTAACCACCCGGCTGTTTTTGGGTGGTTACTGAAGAGTTGTGTAGCAATACAAAGGCGGCCACCTGCCAACAATTCCTTCCCAACCAACTTAAAAAAATGACTGGGGTGAACATTGCACTGTAACCCTGAAGTGTAGTAGTACATGGGCAAATGGGGCAATATGCAGGCAACGTAATGACAATTGTGGCAATATACTGGCAATACTTAGGAGATGGCATGGGCAACAGAGGCTAGCAGTACACTAAAAAGTGTAGAGTGTATTAAATGTGGGTAGAACATTGGTAATAAAGACAGTACAATAAGAGAATACTGGCATTGTGAAAATATGTGGGCAACAAAGACCATGTCATATGCAAGAAATGGGTATCTGTGGTATTATATGGACAACAAATGGACAGCCCTAATAATGTATTACAACAAAAATTCTAATAACGTATGGGCCACAATGGTGCTTTAGGCAATACCTGAGCAATAAATGGAGTAGTCGTTGCAATATGTAAGCGAGAAATGATCAATGGCATCAAAACACATGGCAAATGCAGGGATCTTTTAAAAATCTCTCTAAAAGAGGCAGATGTTCTAAACATTTTTTACCAGAATTACTGTTCATTCCGTAACTGCCCTCCAATTCCAGAGATACCTGGACTAATCCTAATTGCAATACGTCTTTGCCTTTGAAGAATCCCTTTTTTTAATATTCCCATGGAATATGCAGCAAAGAATGGGTGATTCTATAGGAATATATTATTTTACATTTATCACTTCTGGGAGAGGGAGCAATAGATCTCACTGGGATCACCCTAAACAGTCTGACAAAGGATCAAAACCACTTAAGCGCACTTTTCCTTTTAGAGTCAAACATTAGTGTTTTCATTTTTTTTCCTATTGCAAATAAATAATTGCTCCTCCATTTTCTTTAACAACAGCATTCTGTTCTCTTTGCCATTCTCAGTTCTGGATGAGTAATTAAAAGCTACTTCAATAACACTTTGTGAAATGTGTAATCTTTGTCTGACATAGAAAGGACAGTGTAAATGTGTAATTAGTAGCTACCGAGAGCTTAGTGGCAGTTATCAAGGCGTTGCATGGGCAAATAATTAGCATTTAGAAAGCAAAGAGGTGGGTGGCTGTAGTATTAACCGGCAACATTAATTTACTCTACTTAGTTCTTGGCAGTGTTTTGGTTGATTAATCTTAACTTTTTCATGACTGAATCCGTAGCCAAACACTGTAGAATAATACGTGTCCACAAGGACTCCAGGGATTGTGTGTGTTAAGCCTGCAGGTCATTTAATTTCCGACAGTTTATTCCTCAAAGGCACATTAAGAACAGAGGACATTTTGAATAGCACTGTGGGTGCTTTTTTCTCTTTTCTTGGCTTCAGAAACGTGTTTCTGTTATTTGCAACTATTGTTTTCCCAGGCAATGTTACAGCTTTGTGTCACAAACTGGGAAAAGCGAAAAACTAACGTTACAAAGCAAATATCAACCCCATCATTAATTAAAATGTTTAAAGCTTAGAAGCAGGAGCCTGGTGCGAGACTTTTGTTAACCGGGATCCCGGCCCCAGAGCTAAAGTGCACGCTTGTAATCATTTACTGAAAATATGTTTAATATCATAGTCTGAAAATGCTCAAATATTTTACTGTTGTGACACATTTACAATCAGAACTTGGTAGACATGCAGGGTAAGCCTGCGAGTTGCTTGTTTAATTTAGTGAGTGTTTAACATACTTATCCTCTAGGTATTTAATACACCTGTCAGTATAAAGAAAACCTGTGCTAGGATTCATATAGATATGCAATTTCTGACCCCTTTATTAAATGTTTGCTTTGCTATTAATGTCTCTAGTATTTTAAGTCAGCATTTATAGAACATTGTGAGAAAGAGATCAAATTTCTTGATCTCAACAAGTACCATTGGATCAGCATGGCATCCAGGGAACATCTACTTTTTAGAAGCAGAGGTTGGTGTTTTTTTTATTGTACTTGTGTATTGTATATTGCTAAAGTCCAAAATTATTTGTTCAAATATAACCCTCAATAACGGCAAAATAAATTACAAGCCCTTATATTAGTAACAGTGACATCATTACTACACAACACATAGCCATTGCAGGACCTAGCAATCCCGCTCACTACATGCTACTTACATATATCTAGAGGAATGGGAGGATACAAGACTAGTTACCCTGCACAAGGAAAGAAAGCAGCTGTGACTAGTGTTGGTGTTCGAATTCGGGTTGTCTTTATATTCAACCTCAATATGGCTGTTCGAATTCGGATAGACCCAAACTGAAAAACACAGGATTCGATGGCGCAAATTTGTGTGTAAAAAAAAATGTGTTAAAGCAAAAAAATAATGTAAGTGATTTATTGAATGTGTGTGGTTTGTTTTACTAACTTTTATTTTTTTACAGGTTATCCCACAATGACAGGATGATTCCCATGGCTGCACAGCTGTGGGAATCCTTCTGTTAGCGTGGGATCCTCGGGCACTAGAGGGTAAATGGGGACAAGTCTCCCCATTCATCACCTCTAGTGCTCTGTGATTGGCCGAGGAAAGGTAAACCCTGATGACAGCTCAAGCCTCATCAGGGTTTTCCTTTCTCCAGCCAATCGGAGAGCACTAGAGGTTTTGAATGAGGATACTTGCCCCCATTTACCTCTAGTGCTGGCGATTGCCCACTGTTCTCAATAAATGCGTCCAGCCACGGCCGGATTCATTGTCAAGATCCTAGGCACTAGATTTGTGGCCAGCCGGATTCATTGAGAACAGTGTGCGATCCCCGGGGCCCTAGAGATTAATAACCTTTTAGCGCAGGGGATCTTCACAATAAATGAATGAATGCTATCAGCTCTGCTCCCCAGATTGCTCTTGCAGTTCTTCAGTCTCTAAAAATAACCCCAATTCTCCCACTATTGACTTTAATGGTGTTCGAATTCGGCATTCGATCACCCGAACAGTTGTCAAATCGAATAGTGAGATATTCGACCAACACTAGCAGTGACTACTCTTTTCTACAGGAAGTTTCTGCACAGAGGCAAGGTTTCACATTGGATTTCTGCACTATTCAGAAGGAAAAACAAAAGGCACAGGCTGAGATTTAAAAAGGAATACACGTATTTATTTATATGTATTTACACAATATTTGCTCATTTTGGAGTATGGCTTTAAGGGAGAACCCAAGCTGAAGAAAACAAGTAAAAAACGATGATTCGTTTAAAAGATGAAATGCTTTCTATACTTCTAGTCACCACATGAACTAATTGGCTCTTTGTTATACTCTCCCATTTCATATTGGCTATATAGAGACTGGAAGATTCTTATACCAAATCAAATGCAGGAACACAACGCAAAAACAACAAAAAAACAGGACACAAAATCTGTTTTTTGTGTTTTGTGTAATGTATTCGGTGTATAAGACGCACCCACTTTCCCCCCCCAGTTTTGGGGAAGAAAAAGTGCGTCTTATAGTCCGAAAAATACGGTATATATATATTCATTCAACAAATATTGTCTGTACCCAATGGCTGTGATGGTGCATAGTGGCTATTATCACTGGAAACACTGGACTGATCAGTCCAATAAGAGACTCTATGGCTACCTAATGAGTTACATAGCCTTGTGTTTAAAAGGAAAGAGCTGTGACATCATCTGTGACACGGTCGCCAATCATGGGAGCTTCAGCTAATCTACTTTTCACATCATAACACCATACAATAAATTAATCATATCAACAGATTAGCTATTTAAGACAAGTATATAATTAAAAGTACTATAGCAGACGTCCATCAGACTTATCAGCAATTCAAGAGATACATTCAACTGAAGTAAGTAAAGGTGGTGTGGCAATATACTGAATGTAATGCACACTGTAGTCACATACATTTCATTTGGTACACTTCAAAGGCTGTGAATTGGGGAAATAGTAGCTGGTTTTAAATATGAATCCATGAATTACCAAGTGATAAAATATTTAAAAACATTATTGAGAATAAGAAATATATTTTGGTGTGGCTGCATATCAGCAATAAAGGACTGTTAAGCAGCCTAAGGATATGATAGGAGATGCGGCCAAGATTTACATAGAATTTCAGTTGCATTTGTTTATGCATCTATAGTTTGTGGAGTTTTTATTTTATGAAAGGTTACTTTGCCTCTTTATCTTTTCTTAGTCTATCACCTTTTTGTCCTGCTGGCATTTGCAGTTTAATTCCAGTGGTTGCGGTATGCAGATAAGAACAAGTCATTCAATTCTAAGCATTTAAGGTGCATACAGTGCAAGAAGGTAACTGCATCTTAAGCCAAGCTCTCTGTTTTGTTATGTAGACTGAGATAGAAAAATGCAGTTTTATAATTTAGGGATCATTATTGTTCAACAAATGCTTAGCCTTAAGAACCAATTAAATCTAAAAGCACATAAGTACAGCCATTTGTGATCATCTGCAGGTATGTTCCTCTGAAAAACATAATGTTATACCCTAAAGACACTGGACAAGTCTTTCAAGCAGGGCATAGTAAAGCAACTCGACTATTACTATCTCCCTCCTTCATCTTTTTTTTTCTTGTCTTTGACCATATGGATATGTGACTGTCATTTCAATGCAATCAGTAGATTAAGGTGACCTCGTCATTCTGCAACAATTGTACCATACAATTGTTTATTCATTAAAAATCAGCATATATGTGTTCTCCTTGGTTTCACAAATAATTTTCTCTTCTAATTTGTTGTCTCCTAAAGATCTCATTTGAAGTTGAATCAAATGAAAGGAAATAACCCCAAACAACAGGGATGGTCGGAAACAAACTAAAATGAAATAACCCATCATGAATTCAATAAAAATGCAACATCTACAATATAAATTTACATTACAAGATGTATGTGTGGCTCATTCTGAAGGAGAGACTATTCACTTTATAGGACTCAACTGTCTATAGGGTTTGCCATCTACAACAATTTTTTTTTCTTGAAGACTTCCATATATTGACAGATATAGGAACACAATACACTATCCTAAAAATTTGATCAGGTAAAGATTTAATATTTGATACTGGGAAACCAACATTAGTTTTTTTGGGAGGCTTCAGTCACGTCTCCTCACTAGCTAGAATATCATATGTGCATACCAGATGAATGAAGTATGGTATTAATGATTTTACTAAATCATTTGTGAGCAGATAACTTCTTTCTTTCTCTTTTTCCTTCATATTTTGTATTGTATTTGTACTGAGATAGCTCAACATCCACTCTGGAGGGTCAGTAACTCTTTTAAAAGATTTGCAACTTCGAGTACATATAACTCTTCCCACTTGTCTTCCCATAGTGAAGTGCTCACCTGTGAGTAAATCTGTGTCAGTAAATCACTGTGGTAGCGGGGCAGTGTGGAGAAGGTAAGTATAGTAAAAGAGGATGTTACTTTAGGCACTTTAGTTATTTGGTCCCCAACCATTTTTTTATGACTTTTACCTAATGCTTTATGTTTTATTACTTTATGCTTATAGCAGCCTCCTAGTGGATTCTCGGTAACTGGCTGGTTATACACCTGCTACATATTTTAAACTTATTGTCACATAGCAATACTTATAAAATGCGGAAGCCTCAAACATAAGTACTGAAGCCTTATCCTATATTTCTTTTTTTTAATATCTATAGTGTTTATTTTTCTAGTACCTACCTAAGTCATGACATGCTGATCACTCCCAAGACTCAACTATTTCCATATGGCTTATGGCAGTAATGGCCATGAACATTTCATAAAAGCAAAGCTGTTTCAAGGAAAAAATACAAATAATATAAATAAAACTGCAGTTACAATAGTTCTGGAATTGAATAAGGCAAAGAGTAATGTGTAAAGTACACATCTCAGACCAGCCAATTAGAATCAAATGACTGGAGAGCAAGAATACACTATGTGGAATTTCTATAAGCCTCACTCATTCGTGGAATGATTTTTAGAAGCAGGTGAGTATTGTTTCTGCACACCTTAGCAATAGTGCCACTGGATCAGTTTTTTGCAATGACCTGTTTGTGAGTGTGCCATGGACCTTACTGGATTTTACAGGTTTTTTTACATATAAAGTGTCAGATCATATATATTTTAAATTTTTTATATATTATAGTTTTATAAAATTATTTTTGTATAGTGGCTTATCAGCTTATTAGCATGAGGGCAACAATGGAATTGCTTGTCATTTTTGTCCAGCATGAACACAGCACCAAATTCCCTTATTTTCAACCAGTTTTTGAAGATTATGCCCTTGGATACGAAGTTGTGACAGTGTGGCTCAATATTCAGAGTCAAGAGCACAGCAAGTCTACCCTTGTCATATTGTCTGTTATTTGCCCTATTAAAGATGCTGTCATGGAGCACAGTGTCAATGTTCTTGTGCTTTATTTTACCAGAAAGCAATTGAACTGAGATGTAGTTAGGAATTCTAGGAAACAGAGCTTTCTACTCTTACTTATGTGATCATGCAGTGATGCCAAATGTTTGCAAAAGACTCAATGACATCTATGTACTGTATTGGAAAACACTGCAAATAATTTGCTAACAAATGTGAACATACAGTATATATACTTAATATAAAATACAAATATGTTTCCCTTCTCAATGTAGGGTGGAAGAATATATATTAATAGGCCCTTTTCTGTGTGTATACCAATTTATTAGTATATTGGACTTTTACTAAATAAAGGAGCTGTCAATTAAAGTGGAACCATACATTAGGAAAAAAATAATGGTACCAGGCAAATTTTTGCAAGTAAAATAAACACTAAATTATTGTATTATATAGAACCTAAAGATGTAACATTGCAATAATAAAAGAATTAGATAAAATAAAGAATCTTAGCTCTGGAAATAGGTTGCAATTACGAGGAAGTCCTATTCATTCTGATCTGTTCTCTTGGCAGATGATAACACATATTGCATTCACAAATTCTGGTAGAGACCCCAGATTAGCCATAAAGTTGTTTTTTGAACCAGCTCGCCTCATAAGGATGCCAACTAAACAACGAGTTGTATTTCTCTATGCTAAACTCATGAAAAGCATATGTATGCTGTTAAGACATTCTTGTTGGTGAGATATTTTTGATAATAAATACAAATGTGCTCAATACACATACACTATGCACAATCCGGAAATACTAAGCTGTACCCATAATTCCATCATATATATATATAAATATTGTATTTCCAGAACAAGGAGTTAATTGGCCTCTAAATGTGACAAAAGATGGATTTCTGTTTTAAAACAGTTTAGTAATTTAAAACATGTAATCAACCATGTTTTTCAGTTTCACCAACTTCTTGCAAATAATGTAAAAATGAATACATGTATAATGTTAGGTATGTCTGCACAATACTAACCTTACATGCCAGCTTAGAAGAAATGAACTTGTACACAATGCAATTAAAGACTGAGTACATCTACAAATAGAAATGCTTGTGTCTTGGGCTTGCTTAAAAATATGTTTTCCGAGTTTCGTGACAGCGTCTAGAAACACTGCCTCTTTAGATTTCTGTCACAAGCAGGCAGTGCTTTTCATTTCATGGCAGCTTAATTTTTGCATTGGGGACACACGAGGAATCTCTGATTAAGGAGCTGCATTCTAAATATATTTAGTAAGGTGAATGTTTTGTGATTTATGTCCTTGGTCTTGAAAAAAAAAAAAAAAAAAAATTGACAAAATTGACATTTAAATGTCCTTTGTAGGTGACGTCATACTGGAAAATTGATATGTATTCTGCCACATGAGAAAAGAATGTCCAATTGTACATTACTGACACAAATTATCATCACTTTAGTGCTGTAAGAAAAATTCTGCTTAAGTCAAATAGCCGGACCACCAGTCATTAAATAGTGTTCTTGCTGGTTTACCCCGAGAAACCCCACCAACTTTACTCTTTTTATACTATACCTGCCCTATGGGGTAATGCCAAGGAAAAGGTCACAGCAGTGAAACTCTAATCTTGGTGAGAAAGTGGCACTGCTTTGTTAAGAGAGATTTTGGGTGACTGGAGGAAGATAAGAAAAGCCAAAGTCTGCTCATTTAAATGCATTATGGAAATGTGAGCTGTCAACACAGGCATGCCTATAAATATGCTAAACAGACTCAGCGGTCTCCTGCCAAGGCATGAAGGTGGCAAAAAAGGGAAGGGAAAAAGGTGGAAGTATGAAACAAACAGAAGTTGGAAAAAGATAGTATAGCCTGTATCATGTTTTTGCTTAAAGTATAATAAGTGATAAGTGTATGCAGTATAAAAATCTAAAAATCCTAAATTCATTTAGGCAAAGTTTATTTTACGGTGAGCACATCACCAATACCATCTGTAGCTCAGGTGTGATATATTTATTCATACAACAGGCTGAAACAATTAGTCCTATATAATAGAATTACCATACTTGAATAATACCATGTGCCTGATTCTGTTCTGCGTTTTCTATAAGTGCTTTCATATTTATTGGGACTCCACTATGTATTTTGCAGTGAGCATACCCTTTATGGTAATATTGTAAAGTCTACATGAATGTGGGTTTTGATATGAATTTCACATTTATACAGCCTTGCAATTTCCAGAGTTTTATGAGAGCATTTCATGCATTGATTTGTAGTTTGTTTCTAAGAATTTGGAATATGCATGAAACACTCTAATCGGATGATAAGTGTACTTTCAGCTCTTATTCTTTATACTCATTTGTCCCTGCATCGTGATGTAAAATGTCAGTTACGAGAGGTACCCATTTTGCTGAAGTTTCAGACACAAGATCTACATGTCAAAGCAGTGATTTTACACCGTCTTTTAATCATAGCCAGCCCTGGAGGATGGTGAGGAAGGAAGAAATCACCTATTATTTTCCTTTCCTTGCCAGCTCCTCCTCTAGCAGTGACCAGAAACAACTATGACCAGTGGTGACCAACTCCCATCCATGAGGGCCTGAATCCACACATATTTTAAATTATCTCCAATTTAGAAAACAGTAAATATAGTAAAGTATGATTTACAAAGAGTCAAAAAATGACTGTTTGTTCCAAAAACCTAGCCTGTATGTGGCCCTTGAAGACTGGAGCTGGACACTTCTGATGTAAACAGAATGCTGGCAGGCAAAAAGTCCCATATCTGGTATCCCTGGTCATCTCTCTTGTTATTGATATATCTGAGCATGTTACGGGGACAAATAATGATGTAAAATGGTGCTGAAAGTGTCTTTATTTAAGTATGTACAGTTGCTAACAGGATACTTAATCATCAGGTAAGTAGCCAAATACACAGCTAAACTGAGCATTTGCATATTTCTTTGACAAAAAAACTAATATTTCTGATGTTAGGGCTGGTGTCAAAGCAAGCATTGCAGAGGATTGTAATATGAAAGTGATATATAGTAAAGTTACTTCTGCAAAGAAAGTAGTAAGAATGGGTCTGTGATATCGTAAATCAAAAACTAAAAGGTGTAATGAAATATTATAATTCGTACTGATCCTGGATAAAAAGAGAGACTTCCTATAGATGTACAAAAAGGGCCTAATATATACCCTGTAAGGGTTATAGTGTAAGGGTATATACAATATATACCCTTACAAGGTATACAGCTTTGTTCATTGAAAAATGTTTTGATTTATGAATGTTTATTGTTTTTTGTCTGATTTTTTTAGTCCAATCTCAACTTACACATTAGTACTGGGAGTGCTATGGGGGCTGCCCATAGGGAGTTTGTTTGTATTGACCACTATGATGAAATGACATATGATATACAGGTAGTCCCTGGGTTACATATGAGTTGGGCACTGTAGGTTTGTTCTTACGTTGAATTTGTATGTAAGTCGGAACAGGTAAATTATTTTAATAAATGCAATTAAGACAGATGTTTGTCTCAACATATTATTAGGCAGCATTGTGTCAGTTACTATATAGAATCCTCATTATGAGTTAATCACAAACAAAGCAAAAAAAAAACAAAAAACTTTATTTACCCTAGACATTCATTAACTTCTGGAGCAAGCTGTGCTTTGATATGCAAAAAGAAACAGCTGGAGAATTTGTCCTAGTCATTAAAGAGTTACAAGACTTGCAGAAGAGCTCAGTCCCTAAGATCATCCACAACTTCTGCTGTGTTTAGCAAAAGATTTCTTCTGCAGGTCATGCAAATCGCCCCCTCCCCCCATCATGCATCTATCCTGCACACCAGCAGCAGGGAAACCCTGTTCGTATCCAGGAGTCGTCCGTATTTTGGATGTCCTTAACTCGGGAACTACCTGTACTTGATGCAAAGGAAAATTAGCATTGAATATCTGTGCTAAATATTTTATATTTTATATACTTGAAATTAAACTTGGATTGATCTATTTTTCCTTGTTATTTAATTGACTGTACTCGGGGTCTTGTGGCCCCAGTTACTAAGCAGTCAAGTACTCCAAGAAATGTTGGTGTCTTGAAGTCATCGGCTTCTCCAAATTGGTTGTGTTTGTCTGCAAATCAAAGTAACAGATGCTGAAACTCACATCCTTTTTATTGCTGAATTCACCCATTTTTAAAGTGGCAGCAAGCTCAAGAAAAGCAAGTCTTTTACACCTATCTAAGGTGTTCCTGGCCAGCCCTGGACATACTCTAGGTCTGCTATTGCCATAGTACCAGAACTAAGGATGCATAAAACAGAGTGTTTTTCCTTTTCCTAAATTTGGCAAACATTGAGGTACTTCAATGAAATTTTGCCATGTCTGCAGTGTGCATTGAAAAGAAGGACAAGGTCAACATTACTATGTTTGGCTTCTGGGGGTGCTCCTTTCATCTGTACTTGTCCTGTTCCAAAATGGTTTCTAATTTTCCAGAAACATTTACTTATGAATTGTAACACATGGCATATTGTCTCAACTGGCTATTTGTTGCTTCTGTATTGTCAGAAATGTCCTTTTTTATCGTGTGTATTGTGATTTTTGTTGCCCATATATTGGGCCACATTTATTAAAGCTCTCAAAGGTTGGAGAAGATACACTTTCATCAGTGAAGCTGGGTGACCAGGATTGAAAACATTTGCTAACAAATATCAAATGAATTTTAAGATATCCATTCCAGGTTTGCTGGATCACCCAGCTTCATTGATGGAAGTGTACCCCCTCCTGGCTTGGAGAGCTTTAATAAATCAGGCTCATCGTAACAACTATGTTACCCTAAGTTATTTCAAGTCCAGGCTGTTTGTTTACCATGGTAATATACTTAAACCTCCTGCATGAACTGTGAAAAGCATAACCAAACGTACCTTAGAAATATTAATGGTGTTTTCAATATGTTTATCTTTTTAATTTCTTTTTAAGACATTTACTGTATGCAAATACAAAAAGGCCATGTTCATGTTACAGGAAAGCACATTTCCCTATGACACAGGAATAATATAGTAGCTTAGAGTTAGAGTAACATTATGGTTATTATATCATTAGGCTGAGAATTAGCTTGAGGATTATATTTTACCTAATAAATGCTTATGTTGCTCCAAGGCTCCAGTAAAAGTATCTGCCGTCTCCAAATGCCATTTTCTGCTGTTGAAATAAGTTGAGTATCTATAAAGATGTGACCCAGCAGAAATGAACAATTGGACCCCTGGATGATTCTTTCTTCATTTAACAGGCACATTACTATTTAGTGTATGTAGGGTGATGCCTAATACAGTCCACAAGGCAAGGGTAACAGAGAATGGTCATATATCTCTGCCTTATCAAAAAGATACTGCTATCTGGGGTTCAGTGTGATTTATCCTCAGTGCTGACAATGTCTTAGCAGACAAGATGTAAGGTGAACTTAACCCTTTTTAATATAAACATAGGTATAATGTAAATTAGGAATGGTTTTTAGGTTAAATGGGGCTTCTGGGCAAATATAAAGAGACACTATTCTGTCAGTCGAGGTTCTGAGACATTGTGAACCCTGTCCAATTGGCCAGGTTGTCTCCCTCCTAACCGCTCCCAGAATACGTTTTTTTCCCAGAGTAGGGTAGTAAGACTAAAACGGCTGTTAGATTTGTATTTCTGTCTATGTCCCTGGTGCAAATTTTCTCCCACTTTCTGTCTGGTGAAACCTTGTCCAGCAGGTCAGGAAGTAAGGAGAAATCTAACTGAGCCTAGGATAGCTTTAAAAATCTGACAAGTCATCTGATCCTTTCCCACTCTATCCAAAACTAGAAAAAAAAAGTTTCTGGGTTGACATATACTTTATATTATTCCTTTTATTCAGCAAGTGCTGACATGAATTTGTCATTAGAAACAAAGCACTATAAGCTCCATGGGATACCTTGGTTAGTTGTATAAGCAAGTTGGATAATGTCTTTTAACTTTTTGTTCTACGCTATTCATTTTTACTGCATAGAATCCTACAGATATGTATGCACGTCAGTCCTTTTCAATTACTCTTTCAGCAGATTTCTTTTGCATGGTTACTAAGCACATCTTGTTGAGAATCAGTCATTAACAATGATCTAGAGAAGGTGTCATACCGCTGAGGTCTTTTTGCATTGTTAGGTCCTTGATGCATTGCTAGCTGTCATCAGAGATGCAACGCTAAATAATTTTCCCTATGTGCTTGCTTCTGCAGGGTCAAAGCTGCTCTTGGTGCCAAAGTGATTGCTATAAGAGTGGATGATTCTGAACAGTGGAAGGTTCAAAGACAGATGGAGAATGGAGAAAAACACACAACTGTCACACTAGACTGTGTGCGTCAAACACCTTTCATACAAGGCAGGTAGGTTTTGTGAAACAGAGAAGCGAAAAAGCTTACTTGGGTGCTTTGTCATATTCGCATGGATGTTATCTGTCATATTTTAAAATTTTGAAGGAGCTTGAAAAGTGGTTCATAGAAGTCTGCACATTTTATCAAGTACATCAGGCCAGTGTTTCTCAATCATAATCATTTAAGGGTGATTGCCACCTCCTTGAGAAAAGTAAGGTCAACTCAAGGCCTCAACAAAGCAGCTTGAATCTTGTAAATCTTAACAAATGCCAAGAATTATTTAAATGGTATTTTGAAGCCCAAAGGTACTAATAAGAATATATTCATGAAATATGTCAACAACAATACTATACCAACAACACCACAAAGTAGTATGTTGTATTTTTTTTTTAATGTTTAGTGCCATACAAAGGAAACAATGTTCATACAAATTGGACTAAGATAACTGAAATGAGCACAACATTGATGTTGTTGATTGAAAAAAGCAATCCAAATGCTTATTTATTTTTTCACAAAATGGAAAGTGATGATGGTGGAAAGGTTTGTTACTGGAAATAACTAGATTTGTGTTCATTTGATTTTCCTAAATCAGCGCTAGCTTTTTT
The DNA here is from genome assembly GCF_032062135.1 of Pyxicephalus adspersus. Lineage (NCBI taxonomy): Eukaryota > Metazoa > Chordata > Amphibia > Anura > Pyxicephalidae > Pyxicephalus > Pyxicephalus adspersus. The sequence continues at coordinate 52,848,186 of NC_092863.1, read as the reverse complement.
TCCCTAGAAAATGGAATATGGGAATATGTACATAATAGTTACATAATTAGTCAGGTTGCAAAAATACATAAACCGATCAAGTTAAACCACTAGGGAAATAAACATATCCCAGATAGGAACCCTATAGACATAGTTAATCCAGATGAAAGCAAAAAAAAACAAAAAAAACCCTGGTTCAATGTGCGTAAAGAGGGGAAAAAATCCTTCCTGATCCTGTGAGGCAATTGGATGTTCCCTAGTTCAACAATCTCAATCTTAATCAGTTGTTTTTACTCTAAAACTTTAATTCCATGTAAATATATGCTTCTAGAAACACGTCCAGCTTTTCTAAAAGCAATCTAAGTAAAGCAAAGTACTTGGTAAATCTACTTTTTGAGGGAGCGTATTCCACATTTTCACAGACCTTACAGTGAAAAATCCCTTCCTTATTAAGAAATTAAATTTCTTTTACTCAAGACATAAACAGTGCCCCCTTGTCCTTTGTAATAATTTTAAAGTGAATACCTTGGAAGAGAGTTCTCTTTATGTACCATTTATATATTTACCCCCTTATATATATATCATACCCCCCTTAAACGTCTCTTCTCAGGGGGAATAGATTCAGTTCACCTAATCTCTCCTCATAGCTGAGCTCCTCCATTCCTTTTATTAGTTTAGTTGCCCTTCTCTTCACTCTCTCCAAATCCACAATGTGCTTTTTGTGAACTGGTGACCAAAACTGGACTGCATATTCCGACTCCAGATATCTCCTCTATAGAGTAAACCTGGCAGTACTCTGCTCAGATCACTTTCCCATTTGTGGCTGGCAAATGACAGCTGCTAGTAGACATTGTAGGAGCTGATCTGTGACTTTGTGTCTCCAATTGGCTTAGGAGATAATTTCAGGGAGATATAAGCAATCTATTATATGTCTCCATAAGCCTGTCACTGTATTGTATAATTGTTACACTAATGTTGCAGGACTGGTGCCAGGGATTACCTCACACCCTGGTAAATATACTTTTGTAAGCCAAGGTAGACTCTTGCACCCCTCCTTGGTTTGGTTTTACTGTGTAATGGGGGCTGACTTTCCCTGGCTTTGTGGCTACGTCCCACTTCTGCCATTCCCCTAGCAAATTGCAATGTCTTTGCTGGTCACTAAGTCTTGTTTGACAGTGGAATGATAGTTTGGAGACTTAGCTAAAGAAGCAAAGTCAGGCCCCGCAAACAAGAAAGTTAAATCAGAGTATGGTACAGAAGGTTTTTTTTTTATCTAATAACAGAAAAAGTAGGTAACCATATGTAGATGGAATTTACATTCCATGGAATATGTATTTTAATAGAATTAGAGCATGAGAATAGCCTCAGCACTCCAGAAATGTTTTCAGCTTGCTGGCATCTGAATTCAAGACAGCTGTCCTCACCATTTGTACCTGTTGCAGTTTGTGGGTTTTCACTTTGGCTAACAAAAAATTAATCCGTTGCTTGGTGTTTAGCATACATGTCTGCCCATACTTGGCATATTCACTGGTAAACCATGAATCGGACTAATGAATTCCAGAAATAATATCAAATGCCAGTTCTTACAGATTTGTACTTTTTTGCCGTTTAAATTAATGTTATTTATATTTGTGATAAAATATAATATTAAAGTAAAAATAGAAACCATTTAGGTAATATGTATTATTTGTTTTGGCCTTTGTCTGAGATAATCATCTTTTATTTTTGGCAAACAATTTGTAGACTACTAGTAGTACACAAACTATATTTTAAGTTATATTTTCCAAATTACATGACTTCCTAAAGAGTAATGGGAACTTGTGGGGATGTAAATATTCACTTAGCTGACCTCTGGACTTGGACTTCCTCTGAACTTCAATACTTAATTTTTTTTTTTTTTTAAAAAAAGGTTCAACTTATTATCTTTTACTCCCATAGGTTTCTTGTAGTTATATGACATGGTCCCAAAACTGCATCTTTTGGTTGCATTATCACCCTTTTTTAAATAGACACTTTAAAGTAAATTAGCAACACCCCCAATCCCCTTAAGAAGCCCTATGTAGAGTAAGCCCAAAGTCAATCTGGCCATCAATGTGAGAGGATTCTTCCCAATGACCACACCACACTAATTTACTGTGAGCTGTGGATACAGTATAGCAAATATAGAAGGACTTCCTTAAGCCCTGAAAGTTATTTCAAGGGCTTTCCTTATATTATAAAGGTTAAGAAACGCTGGCATAGATTATACTGGTACCATCTAATTGAAGAAGTAAATATAAATGGGCAAATAGTATATTTAATAGTAAAAACTCATCATCCCAATCTAAATCCCATTACAGAGCAGATACCATGCTTAACTTCATTAGACTATTAAATATTATGGGTGTGTATTTATTTAAAATCTAAAATATACTCTTTAGTCTGCTTTTTGCCAGTCTCCAAGATTTCTCAGCTTTTGCAATTTGCATAATTTAATTAATCTGAAAATATTAAAAAATGTATCACACAAAGGAAAGAACTGAAGTGCTAATTAACTAAAGTTGTGCTTTCTCAATATAATTTAACAGATATGTACAAAACTGTGAAATATCTGCTAATGGAAGTTCTGTTGCCGTTAACGGGTATAAATCGGTAATTTAGTAAAACATACATATGGGCAGATTCTTGATAATACAAGGCTTTCAATCATTTTTAAACTTTTTATTTCCTTTTTCATTCATCCTTAAGTTTCTTTCATGAGCACAGAATGTGAGCAACAGTGAATGTTATTATATTTGAATAATGCTGGTAATGTAGTGGTCTGAGAGGAAAGATTCAAGGAAGAGTCCTGCCGACCTGAACATTTAAACAAAAGTTACACAGGCTACCTGCCCTCCCTTGTTGTTTTCATGGGAGTATCATTTGCAAAATCTTAAGGTCAAGCGTAGTTATAAATAAAATTGTTTGAATTGAATAAATCAGAGCTACCGTGTTTCCCCGAAAATAAGACACTGTCTTATATTTTTTTTGGCTCCCAAAAACACACTAGGTCTTATTTTCAGGGGATGTCTTATTTTTCCATGAAGAAGACTACAGTATACATTTATGAGTACTTTTTTAATTTACCGGTATGTATGCTTTTATTTTCTTTTTCTCCTAGGTCTTATTTTCAGGGTAGGTCTTATATTAGGGCAGGTTTACAAAATAGTGCTAGGTCTTACTTTCGGGGAAACACGGTAGCAGTGGATCATTTCAGTCCCTACAGGCAATGTCATGTTTGTCATGTCACTGGCATCTGGGTGAGGACCAGCACGTTGCAGCACGTGAGCATACTGCAGGTGTTAGCATTGGTAAGACCTACTCAATATACTATTACTGCCCCTACATTAGCCCAAGGTCCTAGTTTTTAATCTGGCCAGGACACTATATGCAAAGAGTTTGCATGTTCTTCCCATGTTTTGTGGGGGTTTTACCTGAGCACTTTGGTTAACCCCACACCTTCAAAAACATGCAATTGTCTCCCGATGAAATTGTCCTTGATTTGTGTGTACAATAGGCAGCACATCCACAATGCAGGCTGCTGGGAGCAATATGGACATGTGAAAAGAAGAAAGGAAAATACAAATTAATAGTAAAAATAAAACATCCAAGTATGTAGTAAATACTGTTCTGCTGATGAGCTAAAGCACGAACAGACGTTTTATCCCTTTTTACATTCGTAATCATTTTCATTGATTGAAGATGGGCCTCCATAAATATCCCATGTGAGATTTTGTAAACCTTTGTGATTGAAACCACATCTCTCCTTATTAGCATGCTTATGCAAGTCCTCCCAATCACAGCTCTGCATTCTACTCACATATGCTGTGCCAATAAGCACAGATTTATAATTAAGTATCTATAGGCACAGTAATAAGACACATTGTTCTATTTATAGAGGGCATCCAATCACAGTGCATTGAATGATGACACTTCTAGTGTGATCCCATTCAGCATCTGGTAGGAATTTATCTTCAGCTGCTTCATAAGTAAAACATAAATATGTAGTTATTCTGAATAATTACTCAGCCACCATTATTGATTCACCACTTGTAGCAGCGCCAGTTGGAAAATTGGTAAAGTGCCCAACAATATAGGCCGCGTGATGTGCTTGTTTAAAAATCAGTCAAATCAAAATGTGTTGAAACAAAGGGTAACATTATACTACTGAAGGGGATTTTATATAGTAAATTCAATCATGAAATAATGAATCGTTAATTAGACCAATTTCAATTAATTCTCCTTTTTTGTTTTTTTGTTTTTTTGAAATGTGAGAAAGCTTATATCTACTATATCGCATGCAAACAAAAAACATGACTGAAGTATAGAGATTTCGAAAAGCTTAGAGGTAAATTCAAATTTAGCATGTGTCCAGTTGCATAGTGAACACTTTAGCTAATTTAGCAGGTGCTATTGGACCCAGAGGTGCACAAAGGTCCACTCAATGATTGTATGTGGCACTGAAAGTTCATGTCCTCCTGAAACATTGGAAGATACTTGGAAGATAATGGAAAGGAAGGTGCTAATGGGGTTTTCATATTATATTTAATTAGTAAATAAGATTTGGAAGATCCTCACCCAAGCTTTCTTTTGAGGTCATCTGCCCTTTATGCTAATGCTCCGCATAGCGCCAGTTTGTTGAAGGGACTGTTCTGACAGAAGGGTTGCTATAGACATGGGGTTATGTAAGTGAAAACTGATTTGTATACTTTATTGTTGAACATTAAATATTGATAAGATTTTGTAACTGAATTATCATATGTAATAGTTGATCTCAATCCATTAGATTTATTATATGTGTTTTTAATAAAAAAAACCCTTATTGTTCTTTAACTTTTGGATCACGCTATTATGTTTGTTGATGGATGCCTTTTAAGTCCAATGTTCTCTTCTATTTTTGTATAGCAGTGAACAGGAACAATAAAAGTAAATATAATACTTATCCGTATGCTCTAAGCCACGTTCTAAAATAGGATAATCATGGGGCACAAAAAGAGAAGCTAAAACTGGAGTACTTTGAGGAGAAGCATAATAATACAGGTAGTCCCCAGGTTACATGCAAAATAGGGACTGTAGGTTTTGTTCTTAAGTTTAATAAGTCTGAACATTTTTACAAAAATGCAATTAGAACAGATGTTTGTCTCAACATATTATTCATTTTTACCTTTATATGCATGCACAGTAAATGCTTAAACATTTTCAAATACAGTACAGCCTTAAACAATGTTGGTAGAACTTGATGGAGTTGATGAAGAGGGTGAAGATGAGCTCTTCTGCACAGCACTGTACAGTACACACTATTACAGCAAGAAGGCACCACTCGTCAGCACCTCTGGTGTACTGTACTGATGATAGACAACTTCCTGCTATGTATGTACAGTAAAAGCAGGCTTCCTATTGAGAATGAATAGGGTCGGAGAGGGGTGGTACATTTCCTGCCCACCACACAGTCACCTCCAGTACAAGGTGGGCAGTGGTGTGGTGGGCAGACAGTGAAACTCCTCCCCCTCCAGTCAGGAGCAGTAACTACAAACATGGCTTCTGTGCTTGCTTTTGTGCAGGACTGAGGCTTTATGGGACAGAGGGGGATAGTTTGCTGCCTGCCCACCATGCCCCCACACCATCAAGCAAGCAGCAACATATTACACAGAGCTGTACAGTAAATTGGGGCTGCAGACAGACATACACAATGACACAGAGAGACCCTTCCTGAAAGAGCTTACAAATAAACAGATCAACCAAGAAATGGCTGAGAGGGAAGACAATATGGCCTAGATTTGTGTTTACTTGTAGGGGATTGAATTGGTCAGTTCATGTACAGAACTACACAAACATCGTCATATATATTATAATAATTCAACTCTATCAATTGTGCAAAAAGGATTGCTTAAAATTTTCCCAAATTTACATTGCAAAGTGAACAGACTAATCTTCTTTGGAAAATCAATCCTAATATATTAAAGATAATATTAGCTGACCATACAGCTAATATGAGGCACTGGGCTCACCATATTGTCTGGCTACCCAATAGTTAGACTGCTAGCAATAACATTTGGCAAATACACTTGTATAAAATGAATATATAAAAAGTGCAGGGAATCCATATGATTTCCATGGAAACAGATAGTATTCTATAAACCTATAGATATCCTCTCTCTATTTTTTTTCAAGTGATAAGGTGTGGTGCTGGGCCTTTCAGATTTAATTTGGTTGAATAATTGGATTTTTAGGAAAACTTTCATGAGTTCTATCAATAGTGATCTTTTTGTTTAGTGACTTAGCTTAGACCCCAATGTAGAATATGGGTAGACCCCCACTGTACTCACAATTGTAAGTAGTACAAAAGTAACAAATCTTTGGTATCAGATAACCCTGCTCCAACAGTTACAGATTTCCTAGGGACAAAACCCACTCAGTGACAGATCCCCTAAAAAAAATGACTGCTAAGTGCCTAATCCCTCAGTGACACCCTCTTCCCCTCAGGGATTGATCACCCCCAGTGACATACCCCTCAGTGACAGTATCTCAGTGTCAGACCCAACCCCCTCTCTACATACACATGACAGATTCTCAGTGGAAAATCTTTAGTAATAGTGACTGTGATATGCTGGTATATTTTAATAAATATGTAATATTCATTTGCTATATTATCCTTAAATTAGCAAAACAGAAAAATGTATTCTCTCTTTAATAGTGACAGTGTTTGAAATTAAAAAGAAAATGTATAAAACCAGTTGGATGCTTTGCAACCTCTGATATTTTCTGATCTCTTTTTGTTCATCAGAAACTTGCAAGTTTCACTGCTGGACTTTTTTTTTCACTGAAACCTATGTACATGGAGTTTAGATGTCACTTCTATTGCTTAATGTTGAGCTAAATCAAAGTGCACTCTTAATCTTATAGGAAACCTGTGTTGAGTGCAGATGAATTTATTAGCTTTTGCTTGCATCAGGAGTACAAGCGCACATAGCGATCTCAATACCTACCACTAGGATTTTATTAGATTGCACACTGATGGCTAATGTATACAATGCTGGTCCAGTTTGCCATGTGCATTAGACATCAAAATAATCGTGCTTTTGTGCCTTTTTTTTTGATGATATGGTGCTCCAAGGAAAGTCAACATTTTAATGAAACAATATAATTATACCAACAAATAAATGTACACTTGTCAAGCTAATTGGCATGTCAAAAGCCTTTGTATGATATGTTGTTTAAAAAGGCAGCAAATGTACAGATATTAATCACTGTAATCTCTATTTCAAGCATCAACATATACTAGTTTTACATACTAATGCAGTGTTTACCAACCAGGGATCTGTGGAACTGTAGGGTTCATCCAGAGGTTGCTAGGGGTTCCTTGAGCAATCAGTAATGTGTGCCTCCCATGTCAGTTTGAGTTACCCCTTAAATTACTTTTTGGCTATTTGTAAAGGTGACATTCTTCCCTCCAGTGTAAGAACCATTCTTCTAACTAACCAACTAACTAATATACTCTGAGTTGTGGCTAGCAATTATAGTAGAGGTTCACTGAAGACCTGAACGTTATTTCAAGAGTTCCTTTGTGTTAAAAAGGTTGAAAAAGGCTGTACTAGGGACAGAGTCCAAATAGAATGACTTGCTATTGGAGCTATAAGTGAGTAACTCCAAAGGAAAAGGTAAGCAATGTGTCAGTCATTGTGACCATGGCCAGTTGACTTCCACTAAGGCATTAACCATGTTTCAGTTTAAAGAAATAGCTAAAGTTCACTGTTATGGCCCTACATAGCATCATGGTATTTCTCAATATTTTAGATAAGAGCACAAAATTTGTTAACAGATCTGGTGGTTACAGAAGACTGAAAAAATGTTTTGAGAAGGAGCAATGCCAGATCTGCTTCACAAAATTCTGTGTGAAAGTTATTTAAATGATAGATTTTTTTATTTCCAAAGGGGGTAAGAAATTGACACTGTGGAAGTCTTGTCTGTTGCTGTAGAAAATTCAGATTGTGTTATCACTTGAAAGAGTCCTGGAGTAAAGTAAAATTAAATTCATTGGTACATTAATCCAAAAGTATTAATGTCAAGGTTACAGTCTGCCAGCATAGAGAAAATTAAGCAAATATTGTGCCTTAAAGGACACAAATGGTAAAGCAACTTCTGTTCAGTATTTTATGTGCTATATAACACAGGGAATGGGAAGACAGATTACTAGAGGAATGTAAATGTCTTGCAAGTGACACTAGGCTTTCTTTTTCAGAAGGTAAAATAAAAGTAGTTGGTATATTTATCAATGATCGTATTATTAATTGAATTTTTTGCCGTAGTGTATTACTGAAAATTATTGTGTTTGTTAATATGAGTAACTAATCTTTGCTATTTTTGTATTGTTTGATTACCTCTATAATGAGGCTCCTGGGCAGTGCAAAACACATCAGAGGATGATGGAGGGTTTCTGTTGGTAAGGCTTATTTTAAAGTAAGAAATGGTCTTGTTTGGATGTATTGAAAAGTATGAAATACTTTCTAGCATTTCCATATTCTAGCCACAGCTTAAAGGTTTAGGTATGGCTCAGATGCTATTCACCCTTGCATAGTGCAGAATTAGAACTATACAATTGTTGAACTCTGGAACACAGGCGCCACCCCCACCCTAACCCTTTTGTTTTGAACCTTGTCATGTTCAGTTTAACATTTTATGTGGTTCTTGTTTTGGACCCTTGGGTGCAATATTTGTTATATGGTATGCTTTTTAAATGATCATACATTGAGTTACTAGACCCATCTTGAATGTATTTACATGTGTAACGTTTTTTAGTACCCTGTTCTGTTTCAATCATTTCTTTGTACCTTCGTACATGGAAATAAATCATTAAAAATTGTAAAAGAAAAAAAAAGAAATATATAAATACAGGATATACATATAAAATGTATATTAACTGCATTGAAATCATGGTGACCAAAAATCACATTTTAGAACATATGCTATATGTTTTCCTCTGCTGTTGCTTTCCCCAGTGTTACTACATTCAAATTTCAAGGAATTAAAGGGTGATGGAAATAGGTAAGGGGTTTTCCCGATTGGGGATACAATGAAAAGCATATATTGGTGTATTTGGGAATAGCTCCCTTGCATCTCACACAGGGTTCCTAGATCACCTGCAGATAAGAATAAAGGCCCGAAACAAAATCTCTTTAAGAACTCTCAATATGTATGTCAAAGTTAATCTAAAACCAATTGGTAAACTCTCATATAAGCTTTGACATGTTCATGTAATTTCAGAACTTTTTTTTGGTTTTTAAATATGACACTTTCATTTCCTGTTATATGGTAAAACTTGCTCTCAGTAGTGTTCATTGGTTGCCCCTGGTAGTCCTCCCACCATATAGCCCAGGGCAATGATATGCAAACAACGCTAGGCCAATGTATTTATATATGATAGGGCTAGAAGAGATCGGCAGTGCTAAGATGTCAAAACAGATTTAAAAAATTGTATTTTATAATAAAAATAGCAATATATTTCTGCTAGGATTTAGAATCTTCATTAAATTTGGCTAAAGAGCACCTATAAATACCTATAAATAAGAGCCACCAACGATATCAAGGTTAAACAATAACATTGAAACTCAAGGAATATGTTATACCACACAATCTCAGCTTGAGGTGGCAAATGAACATATGATAAAGAGCTGTGACTGTACTCTCTTGGATTATTCTGGAAAACTTTTAACAGCAAACAAGCAAGACAGCCAAGATATTTTGCTTACAAAGCAGTCTGTTGCTTGGACACATAACCTTTTAAGTAACTTAAGTGCTGACACCTAAATACTGTCTTATTATCAGCAGTCCTAATAGAATTATACTGTGCTCCTCACGCGCTGGGATACAAGATGCTATTTATCTGAACAAGTTGTCTTACAAACGCTATGGTGATATCAGAGGGTTAAAAAGAAAATCAAAATATGAAATAAGAAAATGAATATTTTTTCCAGATGCTGGTAAGTTACGGTTAACATACCAACATATTTATTATAATTATGATGTTATATTTAAAAGGTAAATATATGTTCATAACTAAGCGATTCACATTTTAGGCAAGTATCCCAGATTAGGACACCATGGACTGTAGTTTCCCGGTGCTGTATTACTACCATTAATAGCGTATTGTTTTCTGTGTTGAAGGAATGGGTCCCTAAAGCCAGTATAGGACTGTTGGAGGAATGGTATAAATGGTTTTAAATGAGCAATATGTCTACAAGAGGCACAAAAGCAAAAAAGATAGTATGTATTTGTATGCCCTAATGATACATTCTTTCCTCCTGTTCTTAAAATCTGTGTTCAATTACTTACTATACATACCTTTATCCTTATCATGATACCTAATACACCTAAGACACCTAATATCCCTAATACCTGTGTCTACAATCCATGCTCCATTTACAATGTCTTTATTTGTAGCCAACTCGCTGTGCTGTAGTGAGCTGAGACTACAGGTGTAAATACACAAATCAATGATAAACAATTCAAGGAATCATGCGACATATAGTTTTCCTAAAGGTAAGAAGCGGACAATGCAGCTGCATTACTGCCCTTTACTATGCAGTAAGATGTTGTAAAAATCACCAGCAGCCTGTACACCAGTTATTCTCAGCCAGGGTTTCATGGAACCCCAGGGGTATCCTGAGCAATGAACAGTTTCTGCCTCTCAGGTCAGTTTAACAGATATCAATGATTTTGTTCACTATCTGTAAGGAAGATATTGTTTCCAATGTCCAGCAAAGTAACCGGCAGTCTTCCCAGTAACCACCAGACTAATATACTGTGAGATATAATAGTTAAAGCAGGGGTTACCTGATGATCTGATATTTATTTTAAGGGGTTCCCCCATGGTAAAAGGTGTCATTTATTAAAGATCTGGACTTGTCCCATGTCTGGTAACATTAGCATTACATGGGCTTCAGGCCAGGGACATCTATGTACTCTATGCATTTGTTTTTGGCTTTGTCCTTAGCCAAATTAAAGCTAACTCCTGTTTTGGAACTACTAAAGCAGGTTGATTTGTGAATTGTCACCCCCCAATTAAGCCACCTAGATTCCCAATAATGATTTACATAATAACAATGAAAATATTAATAATAACTGTTCGATATGCATATTAATGGAAATAATTATTTCTGGCGTACACATCCCAGTTTTGACAGCCTGATTTTCGTAGATCACAACCACATTTGAAATCTCTGGATGTACAGGAATGCTCCAGCACATTACAACTGATTTCACGGACATGTGTGGTCATCATTGGGTTTTGCAGTGTGGCATCTAGTGTCATAGCCAATTTGTTACCCATACACCGGCTTTTGTTTGCAGTTTTATTCGGAAATGAAATTCCTGGACTTCTTTTCATATCCTTTTCTAAATATTATACCAGCAGACTTCTTAATAAAGCACCTACTGTGTGATCTTCATCTAGCACAGTCACATTGTGGGACTACACATCAAGTTACAAGCCGAAACTTACCATATCATACTACAAGCAAATCTTTTTTTCGGGTCAAGAAAATGAATTGGAAACATTTAACCTAAAATCTTAATTGGCACCCCTGCAGTTTGGCTCGAAGACTTAGTTCCAGCCTCAAGTCTGATTGAGTAGCCAGCCACCTAGGGTCTTTTATTTGTAGTAGCATTGCCTTGTGCTTTATATATTTTTTTTCCAGATTGTATTTATTGGACGCAGGAAAGGCTGCTGGACGTGCCCTTTTCTTTCTCAGAATTCCAACAGAGAACCACTGATGTGAACTGTAATTCGCCTGTAGTTGTGAGTGATTATGTGTCTGCAGCACTCTGCAAGCAGCACTTTTTGGGAGGGCTCCCACAGCGCCGAGCTGATTAAATTCTGCCTGCTCTCGGTGCCTTCGTGTGAGTTTTTATTTGACATGTTGTAAGGTTAGGCCTGGTCACTGTTTTTTTTTTTTTCTGCGATTGCCTTTTTGGCAGCAAACAGTGTTTGATGTGGAGAGCTTGTTTGTTTGTCTATAAGTCCTCGGGGTGGTCTTCATTTTTTTCCCTGTTTAACTTAATAAGTTTTTCTTATAAAAAGTTACTTACTATAAAGGCAATGCATTTTGTAGTGTAATGATGACAAAGCATTAGATGTCAGCCACCTTTTGGTAAGTTACACTAAATTGTGCCATTATTTATGTTACACTAATCCTATTGTCTTATTGTGCATTATTAATTTATTTTTACATTTCTTTTCACCTACAAAGAGTTCAATCTGGCACAGCAGTGTTCTCCCCAGCCCCCTTAAGGTGGGTGCAACACCTGGCTGTTTTTGGATGGTTACTAAAAAGTTGGGTCACAAACCAGGGGCTGCCACCCACCTACATCTTCTTCCCACCAAGCTTCCAAAAATTTAGGGGAGAATACTGCAGAGAGTTCACCGGCTCTGCTCTATAGTCATGTTAGTGTGCACTGTAGGAAGTGGAAATTTTACATATTTATAAGACATAAAAATATAACTACAGACTGCTTGTAGTGTATCTGGAAAAGCAAATTTCCCACTTTTTCTAGAACAGGAAACACATAGCTTCAAAGTAGAGAGGTATACAGTTTACCTTTCTATTATAAAGGCTGCCATTGCTGATTTCTGCCTTTATGAATGCTAGTTGCTTGGTTGCCCACCTGGCACATTGGCTTGGATGTTTTCTACATCCCTAAATAAGAGCAAGTAAAAAGATTCTGACACTTTCTATAGACTAAGAAAAAATTCAAGTCAGATACAGCTATATAGCTAGTATTCTTAGTAAAAGGCAATGACAACCCACTTCTTTTCATATGTTGGGGTTCTTCAAAAGTTTTAGGGTTGTGTTTTCAATATTTTTTTTTATTTGTAATGATTATTGTTTTCCTTTTAATTTGTAAAAAATATTGTTTCACTGAAATCTGAATAGCTAAGGAAATGGACATGCACATAGTTGTCCTTCAACACAAATATGCATGATTGCCAAAAACTTCCAAACTTAATACTAAACATTTCCTGGCCCCTTAAGATCTGAGAAGATTTACACACATTTGTGCTTTATATTATCGACTTCTTTACTTTATATTTTAAGTGCACTGATCCTTGGGTTGAGGTTTATATTTGACAAGCATCCTATCCAATATACACACTAAATTCTTTTTACCCAGCTTGCAGATCCAGTGTACAATCTGCTATATTAGGTTGACATTTCTATGACATCCTTCAAGATGTTGACGTCCTGATGAAGGTGTTTCTGTCACTGAAACTTTGATTTAATAAAAAAAAAAATATCCTTGCAGGAAATGTCATAGTACATACTGACAATGTTTTCATACTAAATTTTGTTTGTCATGATTTCAGCAGTAGCAGTTTTACAGATTAACCCTGTTGCTGCTGATAGCTGCGCACCGCCAAGCATAGCAGGAGAGAAGTGGCAAGATAAACTTCATCAGACACCTGAGTTGTCAAACCATCTGTTTTTATCACTCCCCTTTGTGTACCCTGGCGCTGTTAATTAGAATATTTCAGTAGGCAAACCCTAATCACCTGAACTGGGAAGTGGGCCAAAATTCACTAGATGACAGATTGTGGCGTGTGCAGACTACTATAGTCTGACAGCATAGGAAGTAGATCAAAATGATTGAAATTTAGATTGTGACTTTCTTTTCATAACTGGCATCTAATTGACATTTAATATCTTCAGTATTGCAGTGCTACAGTTTCCATGCTGGATTATATCAGGAAGTATATTTTAGTTACATAATCGCATCTATTTTCCTGAAGAAAGTATGTCAATGCTTTTGCAAATGTTAGGGGTACTCATTGTGTAATTATGGCAGTTTTTGGTCTGAATAGCTCTCAGAGAGGAAAGAACCCCCCTACCCCCTTCAGAAATCCCTAAAAAACTGTTTGCAAGCAGATCAGAATAACTTGAAACTACTAATTTCAATAAATACCTTACATATCTTACATTTGATAACTCAGATCATCCTATTAATAAATTAAAAAGGACAACTAATAAAATGGCCTTTGTAAAAGATTTAGGCAATTCAGGACAATAAGAAATAGAATGATGCGTATGCGTAGTGCTCTACATGTGGTGGGTGTGCTCTGCGCTAATAGAGGGAAGGGGTTAAAAGGACATATTTAGTTAGATCCCATGCCTAGTAGCTGTATGTAAATCACACATTTGCTGCAGTCTTTTTATCCACTTAATATACTTTAATATTTGCTACAAGTGGGAGTCTCACAAACACATAAAAACCTTAGCACATGTATTTTTGAAATCTGAGATTCCCCCATTTTATGCACACAGAACATAGACAAAACCAATACTTAGTCTAAGCCTGTCCTAAAGAGGTTTCTTTAAAAAAGTGGGCCTGATTCATTAAAGCTTTCCAAGACTGGGGAAGAAAGGCCATTATGGGAGAACCTGGGCGATCCAGCAAACCTAGAATGCAACTAATGCATCCAATGATATATCTTCACCACTGTTGGAGAACTTTATTAAACCAAGCCTAGTGTATACAATACAGATGTCATGAATATGTTAAATGTTGTATGATGCTGGAGGGGCGGTCTCTGACCTGCTGCAAACTCTATTAAACACTATGAGAAGTTGGCAGTGTTCAGTAAAAGCAGAATAGGCAATTGCAGTAGAGAGTAGAGAAACCAGTACAACTGTGCAAGACTGAACGTAAGGCTGGATATCAGCTTTATGACATAAAATAAAATGAGCATAATATTCAGGAGAACCTTAGGGTTTAAAATAAAAGTACAGAAAAACAGAAATATTTCCAGGGACATGCTTTTATATCCCTGGCAGTCAAGTACTGGATCTTACTCCGAGTAAGAAACTAACTGCCCTATTCTAGTTATGGTTATAAGAAAAATAATGCCACTGACTATTATGTGAAAATGTGGACAAAGTAAAATTAGCATATTTCAAAATGACAGACACAACAGTGACAGCTTCAGTATGTAGGGCATTTTGTGCGTCCATCAACAGATTCTGACAATAGCTAATCACAATAGATGAAAATTTCCTATTCCCCCATCCTATTAGCATTCTTGCATGGCTGTATTCTCATCTGCAATCTATATGTCTCTGTCACAAACTTTATTTGTATTGTTTTGTTGTTATTTTGGAGCTTTTCAAATCTTTTACTGCACTCCATACAAGACTGCACCTTATAATCATGACATACATTTGTCGGGAAAAAAATGGATAAAATGGGCTACAAGGAAAAAAAATATAATGAAACTAAACCGAGAGAGCATGTACTATGAATTCTTTCAAGACATATGATGTTCATTAGCGGAAAGATTTGGAGACATCATTTAAGCAGAACTTGAAGGGACCGTCTCTTGTCGACAAGAATCACTAATGAAGTCCCTGAAATCAAATGGAATATTCTGCCTCTGGAGACATACTAGAAATAAGTGTACTTTTCATTATCTATAATCCAGCAAAGCTTGTAATATCTACTTATTTTAAAATTACAGCTGCATTTTAGAGTGACATTAGAGGGTTCACACTGGCGATCATGTTACCATACTGTGCATTTTCTATGACAAAATAAAGATGTAGACTCATACACTATGCAAGACATTTCAGCTTTAAAAATGCAGAGTAGAAGAATAATATATGGACAGCGAGACGCTAGCAGACAGTGTTCCCTTTGAGACATTATAACTGCATAATAGATTATCATTAAAATCAAGTTAACTCATTCCTGCTAAGTATTTAGAAGCTTTGAATTTTTTCTTTAAAAAATCTTCTTGGTTGTTAAACAGCATTTATTCTGTGATAGTAAAGCTAAGCAGAAGAATATTGTGTGTTGAAAGTATTCAACTGTTAGAGAAGTGTTCTTGGATCTTTTTAACATTGGGAAACCCTTCGAAATAACTTTAAGGTCTTCAGGGAACCCCCTGCTATAATTACTATATCCATAGATAAAAGTACATTAGCATTGTGGGCAGTAGGAAGAATGCCTCTTACATTACTTGCCATTGGGAAGAATGCCAAACTTGCCAAAATGCCAAACAGATGGCCCAAAAATAATGGCCTGAAAGGCTAACATTGCTCATTGATCAAGGAACCACTAGCAACTTCTAGAGGAACTCTATGGAACCCTGGGTTGAGAAACACTGTGTTAAAAGCTTTCCCTCAAGCTTTTTAAGGGACCAGGCCTTTTCATGTTTATATCAGAGCTGACTTTCTGATGACAAGTGGTCTAAGACTGATGAAGAATCGGCAAGCATATACGAAAGGTTCAGAAAGCACAGATCCACAGACTGGAGATCCTTCCCCTGCAGGTATGTAGGTACAGCTTCCTTTGCAGTGAGGGGAATACTGAGCAGTAGTTCTTCCAGAGGTTACTAGGAGTTCCTTGAACAATGAACAATTTGTGCTTTTTAGGTCAGGTTAAGTGACACCAATGATCTTTTTGTCTATCTGTAGGTTGGACATTCATAACCCCATGTACTGTAAGCTGTGGATATTATAACCATAGAAGGGGTTCCAGTAGACTTGAAAGTTATTTCAGGAGTTCCTCCCTGATAAAAAAAAAGGTTGACAGGGGCTCTATTAGACTATAGGCTTCAATAAGACCTCTTTATTTTTTAAACAACGGAAGTTAAAGACAGAAGTTAAATATTAGTTAAGGTCCATAATAAATTGCACATGGTATTACAGTATTTGCTTAGCTTCTTCGGGCTGGGTGTCATGTGTGTTGGGTGGCACCCAACTGGCCCTGGTACACATTTGTGTGTTACCTTGAGTAAGACAAATTTACATGTCATGAAACTGGTTTTAGAGATAGTAGAATCATCAAGAGTGTAATACTTATTTTGCAAAGGTAGTTGTAAAATCAGTATTTACATTTTACCCATATTACAAAATAATACAAGCATGAAGGAAGTGAGCCAGCTTGAAGCTTTTCTGGGATTTCATTTTATTGTACAATGTGTAATAAAAATGAGTCAAATGGATTTTATGGCTGTAACAAGCCCCCAGTGTATAGTCTATAATTACTTCTGGCATAATATTGTCACTTATTGAGAAAATGTTGAAAAAGTTTCATTTTTAAAATGTTTATATTAAAGATGTTTATGGATTTTCTTTTTTTTTTTTTACTTTCTGGTAAATTGCAAGATACTAAAGTGATCTTACTGAAACTGAAATACAGGTTTCACAGGCATAGCTACAAATAATGGGGCCCCATAAAAATGTTGATTGGGCCCTTGGCCTGACAACCTCCCTACTGTCTATGACCCTTTTGTACCAGCTTAACAATACCACAAAAGGCTTACAGGAATAATTTAAGTGCTGCCTAGCATGACCAAAAGTTGGGAGGTCAAATATTCTGTATAACTTCGACAGCTAAACAAATTCTCCTTGCACAACCTGCTAAGGGCTGCACCTAGCCAACATTCTAAAGTCTCCTGTACAGGAGGTACAGGGTCAATTTTAACAGAAACCGCTGCAATCTTTATTGATACAGTACTAGATCTGTGTTATATACACATTAACATCAGATTTCTTGCCTCAAGAGCCCCTGGTAACTGACCCCTTTCCACATCCAGGCCCCATACTAGCTGTATAGGCTTGCTTCACTATATGCATACTTGATTTGAATCAGTGATGAAAAGTTACATCCATTTTTAGGAGGTTAACAGTGGCACATTCATGCTGTCCTGGGTGATGTGCACTGTTAAAAAGTGATTTAGCTTGTGATCCAGAAGATCAAAATCCCCGGCGCTTTTACTATTCCTAATGTCTTTCTTACCTTTTTTGATAAATCCTTTGATTTTGAAAAAGGTATTCTTGAAAGTCATAGCCTACTTTAGCTTTAATAGTTGCTAAACTTGAATGCAAAATTATTCAAATCCTAGATTCCAGCATTTTTTTTTTTTTTTGCAAACTTTTATCATTCAAAACAAGGATGCCCAACCTACAATCCATGGGCCACAACCAGCCCATGGAGATGCCAGATTTGGCCGTCTACTCTTTCCCTCCCTACTTGTTGTCTTGTGGGGGATGGGGTGCATGCATCCCCTATCTGTTTTTATGAGACCATGCTACCAGGAGAGGGAGCTTCTTGAACATGCTCAGTGTTAGCTCCCTGACAGTGGGAGTGTACTAATGATGTCGGCAATTAGCTGTGTCTGCTCCCCACCAACTTTGTACTGTAAAATCCCAGCAGAGAGCTGTGTCTGTGTCCATGCAGCTGGCATTATCCCCATGTATAAACCTTCATATCTCCTGCGCCCAGTGTCATAGAAACTTCAAATTTACAGGGTACCTTAAGATTTATTGCTAAACTGAATTTCAAAATAAAATCCTAATAACAAGCAAGGATCTTTTCATAATAAAGGGGACCAGTTTGCATGTTAGGGACCCCCTAGGGCCACTTTCATGGCAATGAGCATTAGAGTACTGCCAATTTGCTCTGTACTGTGGTATATATATGCTTTCTCGTAAACAAAACTTTAAGGCTGCGTTCAGACTGGGGGTGAGGTTGCGGTGTGGTTACCCCTTCTTCATGCTATAGAACTCTTGGCTTGGAGACCCTTAGTACAGCTCATTGCCAGATACTGCGGTGCGAGGGACTGAGTGAATGGTGGGGTGCCTCGTACATAAAGCTGGCCACTTACCTTCTCTGAACCCCAGTTTCTGTAGAACAGAGGGATGTTGGCAACTGAAAATGTGAGAGCCAATAGGAAACTCCTTTCGCCTTCCCCATTAAAATGGTATACCCATCATATTCTACCCTTTCACACATAGCTATCCCCGTATTCTCGATAAAGCCCAATTTCTATGTAAGAAAAATAGAAATGTAACTGCAATTGCAGGACTCTCATGGCTAACCCCCCTACATTTCACCACCATGGCGCCATTACAAGATACGAAAAGCTATACCTGTCATACTGTGCTACCCTGTCACACATAGCTGGCCACTTACCTTCTGTAAAACCTAATTTCTCTTTCTTTAACAGTGTAGAAAAGGAAATACAGGATAAGTGGGGGTATATGGAAGTCCAACACCTCATAGATCAGGTCGTAAGAAAATATTGCTCTGATAAGGTGGGTTAGTATAGGTTTTGCCTATGCTTGCAGGCTGTCATTCCTCGGAGTTGGAAGTTCAAGAGGGAATCAGCTAGAAAGAGGGCCTGCCCATGGAGGAGACCTTTTACATACAAGGAAGTGCCAAATTCATTGAAAAAAAGAATAATATAGTCCGTGCATATTTAGCCATGTTAATCTGAAGAAATAATACTCATCAAATTCAGTAAATGCAGCAACACTCATATCTACATTTTGATGCATATTTATAGGGTATATTTTTATGAGAAACATAATTGAGGCATTCAGATTGGTGTTATGAATTTAGTGACAGGGATACGAAGTCAGCAGAGCTTTTGCAGAGAACGTATTTGTTTTTCCCTTAGCTTTACATGTCACTGTTACCATTTATAAGATGGGCTATTTCCATATTCTTTCACGCTGATGAAGATGAGCTGGTTGATTTTGCAGAAGCACGAGCTGTACAGTTATTTTTTATTGCGCATACTGAACGCTGAGGGTCCTTTCATCCAATCACCTGGCAGTATACTTTATCATCAGCTCTGCTCTGATGCAAAGGCAAACTCGTGCTGTGATTGTATCTTATTTATCATACAGGACAAAAACAAGATGGTATATTGCAAAACTCCAAGCATGACAACAGCAATCTGAACTGGTAATGATATTCTATGTCCTATTGTTTTTGTAGGATAGTAATATAAACACAATAAAAAATACATAATATAAAACTCATAACCGTCTGATTGTATGAAATTCTCTTTAGTGAATGAAGGAAAAACATGATCAAGGATCCATTGCCTACATCCTAATGTTGAAGTCTGGTTAGGCTATGGACATTAAAATATTTCTATATTCCCTGCAGTAAATATGCTTTAAAATAAGCCCTCATTGACCTTTGTAGTTACAGCCACTGGGGGACATTTATCAACTGAGTTGCACAGAATGGCAATACTAAACAGGAGCAATAAAATAGAATATGAGGCAGATTTATGACAATATTCCTCCTTAAATCATAAATTCTTACCTCAGCAGCTCTTGTGGCATTGTGACAATATAAAAACCTGCCCCTAATCTGTTTTAATAAGAATCTGTCTAATTCTAATCAACATCTACAACCTAAAGTTGCAAATCTACTGTGGACCTATAAAAATCTCCGTTGGCTACCCAGAATTGCAGATGAAGGGGTCACAGGTATGGAAAAAAAAATCCTGTGGCATTGGTTTTGGTAAGAGGCAACTGCTTGTTTTTTTGGTGCTAATTTGATAGATTTGATAGTTGACAGGCATCGTCCCTTCTGCAACAAAATACCTTACCCTGATTGCAATTTTCAAAATACACTCACCTGTCTCAAATTTTATTTTGTCACAAGTGATGTCTTCTTTTTTCTACTCTTCCTGGTTTTATTCCCAGGATGCATCAGGTATCCCAGCTTCCTACACCGAGCAGTACATGCACAGTTATTAGTAATTTGGGACAGATGAGTACAGTGCCTTTTTCCTATTCACAGCCAAAACAAGCACACATGACCTTCAATACTCCAATACACACAAATAAAACCTTTAGTAAGCCCCCGGCTCAGCCTCGGGAGACTGGTTGCATCTCCCAGCACTGGGTTGCCTCCAGGACTTACTGTGCAAGGCATGGTGTCTGGGAATGGGTTGGCAGCAAGCCAGGAGCCCACAGATAAAGCAGTACCAACATTCCACAAGAGACAAGTCCAGTATACAGAGCAGAGGTCATACATAGAATATGCAACAGTAAATCATACGAAAACACTGCAGCACAGATTAGCCCAGCTATACTCTACGACAGGCACTGGTGACTGGGAGCAGAGAGGCTATAATGTCCCAGTAGCGAAAAGCAGTGCAGGACTGAATCAGGAGCTGATCAGCCTCTAGAATCCCCTTCAGCTGTGCACAGCCTAACAAAGGATGCTGGGGATGCCAAAAAACCATCAGGCTGCACTACTAAAGGAAAGCAGGGGCTGCTGTTATCTTAGTTCTCCTGGCTGCCGCAAATGAAATCACTGGACAGAACAGACAGTGTTTTATCCCGCGATGGTGCACAGCATGGAGTCGTCGGACAGATGAGCATCTCCTAACATGAGCAAGGGTTTTTAAAGAGCCATCCCTATTTAGACTGCACAGTGTACATGACTGTACACACTGCATGTACGTGGCTCCCAGTCTTGTCATTTGAAAGAAACTGTCAAACTTAGATATTCTTGCTGTAGCTGACAAACTATTGGACTTAGTGATTCTCTGCATCTAGTAATATTTTGGATCTCCTAAACACTGTAATTTTGGAAAATGGCTTTGAACATTGTGTTCCTACTTTTTACAGTTCTGTGCTGTGCTGTGTGATAAGTAATATGTTGCTTGGGGACTCATTTTATACTTAGAGTAACATTTAAGTACAGAAAGAAATAAAAATCCTCTCCAGGCTTCAAATTGATGGTTATTAAGTTATCTTGATGTAAAAGGAGCTTTTTCCTACTTCTGACTACATCTTCAGTCGGCTGGCTATAATATGTTGTAAGGTCACTCCCATTGCATAACATGGCAGGAGTCTTGACTGCTAGAGCTGATCCAATCTCGGCCAAAAAAAAAAAAAAATCTTTCTTAAAGTAGACCTTAACTGAAATAGTTAGATAGATAGATAGTACTATTTGACAATAGGGACATGCAAAGTGTCTTTTGTCCAAACACTAACTCCATGTAGCTCCTGGTGGCTTTTTCTTTAAGCTCTATACTACACAGCAAATGCGGCACACAGAGCCATCAGCCTAGGATAATGTAACACACGCAGGGGGTACATCATCCAATTAATGAGGAGAATCGCTATCTCCATAGAAGTCCGGTGGTGAACCTGAGGTGAAGATTGCTGCTCCCTAGGATGTAGCGTTGACAGGCCCTGGACCTGTCATTGCTGCAGGACAACAGCACAAGGTATGTATGTGCATCTATGTATGTATATGCTGTGCATACTTGCTGATTTATGACGGATTTATGACCACCCACTAAGTTTATTTCTGCTTTGAGTTTGACTTTGTACATATGTCTTGTGTGTTTCATAAGTAAAATCCATTTTTCTATGATGATAAGGCTGTGACTTTGCCTTCTCCTATTGGATCATCCCCACTGTACACTTTATATTGATATTACCAGGTTGTTGTTGTGTGTCTATACCAGTATTGTGACTTCACACTAAGATGAAATTAGGAAAATAGTTTCACTGGCTGATTCTTAAAGTTTAAAAATCATTTAGCATTTCAAGTTAAATCTACACCCTAGACATAATAGAAAGTTGAAATGCTTTTGCCATTTAAAGCACATATTCCTTTCTAAACCACACTGTAGTAGAAGAATATGTATACCTAGCTTTATGGGGATCTGTGTGCTGCTGATGCATAGTTAATTTCCAACTGATACAAGCATCAAACAATTTGAAGGAATTAAACAGGAAATCAGACACTCCCTTCAATATTACCGAAAACATACCTGCAGTGGTCAATTAGTTATATAGTAGAATTTTAACATGCAATGCAGCTGGATAGGTAAATATTATTATTATTATTATTATTTATTATTATTAAACAGGATTTATATAGCGCCAACATATTACGCAGCGCTGTACATTAAATAGGGATTGCAAATGACAGACTAATACAGACAGTGATACAGGAGGAGAGGACCCTGCCCCGAAGAGCTTACAATCTAGTAGGTGGGGGAATTTCAAACACAAAGGATGGGAGATATGTGGTGGTGGGAAGTAGTGATGGTTTCAAATGACAGAAGAAGCCGGGTAGGCAAGTTTGAAAAAATGGGTTTTGAGTGCTCTTTTAAATGAGCAGAAAGTAGGAGCAAGCCGAATAGGACGAGGAAGACCATTCCAGAGAGTTGGAGCAGCTCTAGAAAAGTCTTGTATGCCTGCGTGTGATGAGGTTATGAGTGAGGAAGTCATTAGTAGGTCATTGGAGGAGCAGGGGGAGTATTTTTTAACCATGTCAGAGATGTAAGTGGGACAATAACTGTGTAGGGATTTGAAGGCAAAGCACAGGAGCTTAAATTTGATTCTAAGGTGAAAAGGAAGCCAATGGAGAGAACTACAAAGAGATGGAGCTGAAGAGGAGCGGAGCGAAGGATGGATGAGTCTGGCTGCAGCATTCATAATAGATTGTAGAGGAGAGAGTCGGGTTAGTGGAATACCAGCGAGAAGGATGTTACAGTAGTCCAGACGTGACATGATAAGAGCATGTACAAGGAGTTTGGTGGTCTCAGGGGACAGGTAGGGGCGGATTTTGGAGATGTTGCGTAGGTGAAAGTGACAGGACCTGGAAATGTTCTGAATATGGGGGGTGAATGAGAGGGCCGAGTCAAAGGTGACACCAAGACAACGTGCCTGAGGGGAGGGCCGAATAACAGTGTTGTTAACAGTTAGATATATGTCAGGGGGAGATTTGGAATTTGAGGGGGGGATGATGATGAGTTCTGTTTTATCCAGGTTGAATATACAATGCTTTCTTATACAGGGTGTTGTTAGATCTTTTTATCCTAGTTGAGGAACACCTAGTGCTTACAGCTCTGGTTTTTATCATACTTTTTGTACACAGGATCACCCAACCACTTACCAATACCAGTTGTTAATAGGTAAACAACAACCAAATATTCACAATCCTAAACACTGTAGCTGCTATTAGGCCAAAAGCTGAAATGGAAAAACATTTATTTTTTCACTTGCCGTGGGTCCTGCTTCTCATTAAAAAGGTTGAGTGTTCAATTTGTCTAGAGATGGTAATCTACAGCAAAATCTTAGAATAGAATAATAATCTATTATAATCTTACTTTATTCTCTGTTCCTGTGGACTTCTTATTTTTCATATAATTAGGGCCTTTTCATTACCCTTGCTGCAGGGCCAATCACATCTTGGGTGTCATCTTATATAACTGCAGGAATATCAGCCCTGTAGAGAGCCCACATTCCAAAGACTAGCAGGGAAAGCGTCTGCTGCCAGGAGAGCAGGGAGGTAAGTTAAATTTGTCATCCCCTGCAAAAATCCTAACCCTTTCACTGGATAAAGGGACCCACTACAAGGTTAAAATAATAAAGTGCAACAATGGCTAAATTCTTCCAGGTTATATCCTGATGTGGAGCAAATTCATCCTAACCATATTGGTTCAGGGATTTTTATATGAAAAACTCAGCAAAATGAGACAGGGTTAGGGGATTTGGAGTGTTAGCTAGTTGCAGCTTTCAATCCTGATTAGCTATCGCAAGTAAATGTCAAATTTCAGCTTCTTATTCTATATTCTAACTCAGCACTTGGGTCAGATCATTTAGAAGAAAACACCATCCCATAGAACAACTTACCCTTGCGATGATTATCCACAAATTTAGTACATGTGGGCTCCTGTCATTAAAAACCTTCTTGCAGGCAACTTCTTTGCAGAGTCTGACTGACCTCAAACCACTGAGGATCCATTATTCAGCCTCCCCAGCCAAGCCGGGCCAGGGGGCCTGGAGCCAGCCTGCACCACATTTACCTGGGTCTCTAACATTCCATTTTTTAGAGTACCTTGTACATCTGATTCTCCAAATATGTATCTGCTTTACAACTCCCACCCATATGGGAGCCAGACCTGCCCATTTGCCAATGGACAAACACGATATTCTCCTACATAACTAGATCTGGGTTTCTTCCATGCAACAGGAGGCAGCCAACCATCACTCCCAAGGGAGAATCAAAGTCCAGCATCTGGTGGATAGATCTCCCCACTAAAATGAAAGATATAAGTAGCCAGCCTGCAAATGAATTTGTTAGCAAAGTTGTTAATATTGAATTCAAGTTGTAAGGGGACTAAGACTTTAGGTGCACCTGTCCTTATGAACTCATTACCCAGTATCCTTTTAAAATACTCCTTTCTTTACGTATGCCTACTCTTTTTTTACACCTGCGTGTATATGTCTTCTGGGATGCAGACATACCTTGATTTGTTTGATGTCATAATTTGTGATCTTCATGGGACAAGGGATGAATCATCAAATATATACTGAAACACCAGGTGGGAATTGTAATGAAAGTTATATTTTTTTATAATGTAGCAAGAAATAAATGATTGTTGCATGTTATTTTGAAAGCAGCTAGGTTCAGACCTTGTTCCTGGAAAGCTTTCAGTTCTCTTGATAATAATTAGAGTATGTATATCATCGTTCAGTCCCCCAGAGATTTAAAAGGCTTTACACATCCTGCAATCAGACACCAGATGCTCTTATATATTTCATTTAGTAGACAAAAATGAGACGGTCCCAAGGGGCACATTTTTCTTTGTAATGAAACCATCAATAATGTTCTATGCTTCAATAGTGAAGAAAAGTATACTAGTTTGTAATTCTTCGCAACACTGATATTCATTCTTGCAAACATTAACAGAATGACAGGGCAGCTTTTATCATCAGGTAAGCTCCTGAAACAGTGGATTTTGGAAACAAATGATAAATGTTTTAAGCTGAGCTCAGGGAAAACATCTAAATACATAAATGAAATAAATATATGGAAACAGCCCAAGCTGTCCAATGCTGGAATTCTGTTTGACCACTCAAAACATGATCCAGAAGCATACCACACGTATGGAAAACAGCTTGGTCAATAAACATTGACCAGCCAGCTAATGAGACAAGGTAGTGTGGGTGTGTATGTATGTGGGTTTATGTTTCTGTGTGATACAAGTATGAATGTGGGTGTCTGTAAATGCCTTCATGTTTGTATTAGGTTTGCGTTATTGAAATGTCCAATAGGGCTGATCCTATGCTATAGAAAAAGTTGGTGGAATAAACAAGTTCACTATACTCGTGACCTTTGCACAATGAACATTACATACTCCTGATTATATACATCAAGTGGGCTTTTGTTCAGTTTAACTACTCCCCACTCTGTGTAACTTATCATTGTCTATTATTCCACGATGATATACATATGAATGATAGCTCAAGAGTTTGTCTTGTTCAGTTTGGCTTTAGTTAAGCATTTTATAAAATGGCTTATCATCGTAAAAAGAACTGTACCGAGTGCTGAAACTGTGCAGGAAACCTCTAAAACAGAATCCTATTTTTGGACATTTTGACTGACACCATTCTTATTTTGTATCTGTTATTATCATGTTAGCCATTTTAGTTAGAAACCAAGACTGTTTACATCAAAAGTATTGATAGTGACAATATGGCAGACAAATGAAAGTACAAATTTGAATGCAACAAAAAATATCAAATGTATGAGATTGTTGACACACCAAGTTAAGGTTTTTATTAGTAAAAAAGTCTCGGTTATTTTCAGTTGAATCTAATATGATTTTCAAAAGAAGTCACATGGGTCAGAATAAAGCTTTGTATCTTTTTATTAAAGCTTTGTGAGTTGAGCATAATAAATGTTTCATTAAAGTGAATAACTAAGCAAGTAAGTTATTTTGTCCTGTAGCATCCCCATAGTTTGACTGTTCAATAGTTTGCTTAATCCTTTATTACCCAATTACTAACTTTTTAATGTTTAACCTTTGAATTTTATATCTAGTAGTTTTTACTGATAAAAAAGACACCCAGTTTATATATAAATGTTTTACCTAGGATTCATCTAACTCTTTTACATTGGATTAATTTTAAAAGGTGTAATTCATCCTTTTTTCATTATTCATTTTCTAATAGAACCCAGTGGGTAAAATGCATGAATTTTGTGTAATCAATTAAATCCTAGGTAAAAAAATAAATAAATAGACCCTATAGAGGAAGTCCGTAGCAGTCTTTTATTCTACAATTTCTGGTAGAATAAAAAAAGGCTGAAGCATAACAGAAGAAAAAAAAATTTACAGCCCTTAGCCCATCTAATAGTGTCACTTTTTTTTTTTAAAGACATCACATGGATTAACTTTTATGTCCCCTTTTGCGCCACACTACAATAAACTGTTTTGAGGTGATTGTTAGCTAGTGAAGAATGCAACATGTCTGATTGTTGCATACATTGATCTCCACTTTGTTTACTCCATTTAATTATTTTGTTCTCCAGTTTGGTAGTATGTCATCTGTAACCAGAAGAATCAAATATGAGAGCTAAAACCTGACAATGGCTTGACATGATTTTACATGTCCACTGGTAACAAAGAAAATCTCTTCTCCATCAATAACAATTATTCAGCATCAGCTGATAAATTTGTCCTCTCAATAGTCTACTAGGAAGGTATGAGCATGGAAAACCCAAGACCAAAAGTACTGAAATAACACATTTCTTATACTCAAACCATTTCCTAAAACAACTACAGGTTGACATTCAAAAATCCCGCAACCTCGGGACCTGAGGAGTGGCAGATTTTTGAAAATTCTGGCTATTTTACAGTTATATATGCTGTATATATTTACCAGAAAATGACTACCTGTACAATCCTTTAAATGGTAGCAGAATCCATAATGGGGCTATACAGCACCTAATAAATGAAAAGAAATGAGGAGGATAGCATGTTTAAGCAAGACCCAACAGCTGATTCTGGAGTACAGCACCATCAAAACATAAATGGCGCCTCCAGAAAACAGAAAATGTGCTTCGAAACCCAATGCTGGAAATCTGAAGTAACCGGATTATCGATGGCCGGATTTTTGAATGTCAACCTGTACATATAATTTTCAAATTGTAGAGGTTCTGTCCACACCATGACACGGTCATGTTCCTACAGCTGGTAATAGATTAAACTAAGTGATTTGGATGAAACTCTAGTGATCTTGACATTTTTGGTCGGTATTTATTTCTCTGATGAAAGCTGCAAACATCAACTTTCTATGGAACCCAATCTATTGTCTCCTTGATATGACTCTTCATCATGCTTGACAATTAAAAGCCCCTGGCTAAGTCTGTACATGAACTCTTGTTGGCTGCAGAAGACAACAATAATCATTTGAGGTTAAAATTTCCGGCAATCATCTTTGATACATGACTACAAGAGTACACAATAAAGGAGATTAATATCACATTTCTCAAAACCTTAATCCGAAGAAGAAATGAAAAACAGAATGTTCAAAAGGGTTCCGCTACATTTATTTTTAACTTACAGCTTTACTGCTTGGAATGTCTGAACAAGAACTGTTATTTTTGAGCTTCAAAAATTTACCTCCTTCAAATGGCCCTTATGGCATATTTCTTTCAACAAAGATCGTTATAGCTGATACACTAAAGGGTTTAAAAAAAGCTTGATTTGCTATATATAAATGCACACAAAGGATAAAATGGCATCTGAATTTTACAGTGTATGGAAAAATAGGTGTCCCGTGTTTCCCTAGTATTTTTACCTGCTGTCAAATTCTATGGTTTATTATGCCGTGCTAAAAATTGCCAAGACTTAGACTTTTCTAAAACTGGTTACTGTAGCTCAATAAAAAAAGAACTGCTTTAAAACTCGTCCGTATCTAGTTCAGCTTCTGAAGAATTGTGCATCACTGAGACACAAGTACCTATCACAGAAAGAATGGTTTTGTATTCCCCATTGTGTTTGAAGTTTCTTTCAACACGAGACCTAAATTTGAGTAGCTGTCATAGAGTTTTAAATGGAGAGGCATAATCTAAATGTTATTAAAATGCAATGTATTCCTTAAAGTAAAGTCAAGGCAGAAATACTAGCTCGGCTTTCTGACATTCTCAAATGCATACTTAAAAGTTTTCATGCTCCAAGCATTTAGAAGCTTCACAGAAAGTTAGGTGTTTAAGTGAAAAATTGCTTTCCCGTGGTGTGAAAATGGTTGAGTTATAATATTCGCTATCAAGATATTGAAGAATGTTGAGAATCACTTTAAATTCACAAGGCTCCAATATAATCTCAATCCTTTATTTTCTTAAAACCCAATCCACTGAAATCTGATATTTAATTTAAAATGCAATGGAAATAAAAAAAGGTGTAGATTTTCTGTGTTACATTTAACATCAAGAAGTGTTAACTATGTTCGAGCAATACAAAATGTATTTATGTATGAAACTCTTCCCCCAAACAAGCAGAACTTTATGGTCAGTGATTGTTCTTAGGTACTCCTGTGCCTACAGACTAATGGCTGTAAATTTTCAAAGTAAATCTTAAGTACTGGGGCCTGTGACTGCTAATATTAGATTTTTTTACTGAGATTCTGTTATATTGCTATTGTGTTGCTCACTCTTCCCCTTGCTGTAGGTTCTGAAATGAAGCAAATCCATGTTGCCCCTCCCATGATGGCTGCTTCCACACAGAGATCAGGAATGAGGAAAGATTAGTTACAGGGAGACTATAGACAATTACAGGTTACTAGTTTGTTGACTGTTTTCCTTTTTGGGGCACTGCTTCCAAAGTTCATCTGTTCTATTTTCAGCAGATAATGGATATACACTATAAATATTAGATTTGTTTCCTCAAGCCTTTAATATGGGCAGATAGACATTTCTGGAGAAATCTCATCCTCAGTGAAGTCACAAATGTGCCAGGACTTCTTATTTCCTAGTCAGTTAGCCCCCAAAAAGTCTAGTCAACACCTAAAGTTCCCCCAAATCTCTCTCTGTCGTTCTGAGTAGTGGTCCTTGGTACGTTTTTAATTATCTCAGTCCTATGTAAACCAATAAAATACTTGACTGAGGCAAGACAAGTCTTGGCAGCCTATCCAAAAACCCAATACCCCTACCTCCTTTAACCAATACCAACTATTCTTACTTCATTTACTAATAACCACCCCATACACATTTCTTTTGGTTAATGGCCCAAAGGCCTTTTATTACAACAATTTAAATTATTCAAATGTATAACATTATTAAACTTTCATATAAACTTTAATATAATCAAAGTAAATAAATAACAAATAAATAGAATAAACAATAAATTAACACATTAGTCTAATAAACATTATACAGCAATTAACCATTTAACCCCTTACTGGTTGCAGGTGGTCTGCTTTACGGAATAGGTATGTGTATATTTGCTCCCAGCCAAACCTCCCAGCTTGGGAACGACATACCTTACTTGAACCACAGACCACCAGCATGAATTAAAACCACAATCTACCAAAGCCATTGAGACTCCACACCAAAGATGGGTCCCCCAATCCACCGCAACAGTACATCCAAAGAATTTTTACCCCGAGGACATCAACTCCCACTAACTATACATTACTAAACAATCCTAAAACCAATATAGGGTGGTTGGGCAGGGAACTTTCTTCTCACCCTCGGTAAGGTAATTACTTCCCACTTCTTGTTCCTGACCTTTTTATCCCCTTGACCCCTTCTTCACCTCTGCCCCCCTATACCTCACCTCTCGCTAACTTCCGAGACTCAACATTAACCCTTTCCTAGCATGCACCCTGTCTGCCCAGTCATGCCGGCCTTCCTCTATGCTCCTTTCCTCGCTTGCTCCAGGCCTGACTATAGTGTCTCATTTGAATGATAGCTGTTAGTCTTCTGGCACTGCTGATATTGCCCTGTCCGGTCCAAGCTGAAATCACTCCTGTTTACTGCAGGGGCAAATTTTCATGGAATTAAATGTACCCTGCTATTTCAAGAGGCATCAGTGAGGCAAGGAATCATCACCTGTGCCTCCCATGAGCTTTCTTTTTAAATTGCCTTTGCAGGCAGTTTGACATTGAAGAAAGGGGAACTTTCACTAGACCAGACAGAGCATTTACTGAGTGATTTAAAGGCAGGAGATTGTAAGAAACAAGGGAAGGGCACTGTTAACCCATAACACAAATTGTTCAAAGAGAGGTCAGCCATGCCTGGGTCTGAAGAGCTACCAGAAGCTCTAGCCTAATGTGGTTTCTGTCACAATGTCACAATGACATGGCAATATGGCATGACAGCAGTCTTTGATGTTGCTTATGCTCTGTGAGCTTGAAGGAACTGCTGTTTGCTGGCCCAAGGAGTTTTTCGATGAGGACAGTGGGGAAAAGGGGGTACAAGTCACTGTGCTGTCACTGTTGTCACAAGATATGCAAAAGTGGTGTGCCCACTTTTTCATCCATTCTTTTAATTCATAAACTTGGTTGTACTACATTAATATTTTCCAACTCTCCCCCATCAATATTTTTTATGTTTTTTTTTTTTTTTTGTCAAAGAATCAGAGAATTAAAAGTCAGCTAAATAAAGAGTGCTGGCAGTCATATTTTTTAGTTACAGATGAGACTATTGTGTCTCTTCAGTCAAAGATGTTTTATACTGCTTGCCAGCACATTTTTTCTAATCTTTTCTGGGCACAATTCAGTGTTGGCTAATGAAGATGGCTAAAGACTCTAAACCCAGAAAATGACTGGGTGAAAAATAAAAAGTCAGCATATGAAGTAAGAGAAAATTCTCAGTTTCACAGGGGTACTTTTTGGCAGGTAAATCTGCCATATTCTGCAAATTTGCTGTGCATACAAAATCCAGGTGTTGAAGTTGAAATTAATTAGATGATGCTTTTAAATGAAAACCAACCTAAACAGGTAAAATATGTGATGAAATCCAACAATATGTGATACCAGATTACAATGTTCTGATGCCGTCAAAAAAAAACTGTTCTGTAACACCACATACAGTCCATAGATATAATCAAAGCAAGTAAATTAGAGCAGTGGTTGCCAACGTTTCAGACTTAATGAACCACTAAATGTTCGGAATCTGGGCTGCACATGCTTGGGGAGCCACGTGTCTTTTAAAGGGGAAGAAAATTGCCCCAGAGTCATGTCATGATGCCAGGAACCTGTCCACTCTCCCATCGCAGGTCTGAGTCTGCAATGGGCAAGTGGGCAGTATTTGTCCAGAGACACAACCTGCCCACCGGTCTGAGCCTGCGATGGGAGAGTGAATGGGTTGTGTCAATAAGGGTGACATGGTCCGCGGCTCTGACTGCGGACCACCAAAATTTTCTCATGGACCACCGGTTGGTGACCACTGAATTAGAGAAAAAGAGTTTTTTTTCCATGTTACCAAGTTTTTGCCTAATAAATGATCTGAGTGCCCAGCTCCCCATGCCTTTTTTGACAACAGTTTATCTATTAGGTATCATCTGAAGATTTTTGCAGTTAAGTGCCAACATTTTTGCAAAAATATTGACTTTAATGGTGTTCGAATTTGATGTTCGACCACCCGAATTTTTTTGCTATATTCGGCCGAATAGCTGCCGAATCGAATAGTGAGCTATTCGACCAACACTAGTGTTTACCAATGTTTTATCAATTGATTGAATAGTCTAACTTGTTTGCAGTAATTGCTTTTTAAGTAGGCAGAGATGTTACCTGGTTCGATTGAGTAGTGATTTTAGCAGCACATTATTTTAAAATAGTACAATGCTTTTAATTATTCTGGAGTCTCT
Source organism: Pyxicephalus adspersus (assembly GCF_032062135.1). Classification (NCBI taxonomy): domain Eukaryota; kingdom Metazoa; phylum Chordata; class Amphibia; order Anura; family Pyxicephalidae; genus Pyxicephalus; species Pyxicephalus adspersus. Next base: position 52,815,767 of record NC_092863.1, on the reverse strand, counting down.
CTGTTATTCTTCTTGCTTAATGTTAGCTTATGTGATTATTCAATACTTTTCCCATTAAAATAAACCAACTAATACATGCTATCAGCCCCTAAAATATGTCTGATAGGAAAAATACCCTTTTCTTTTTCTTCATTCTAAGTTATAGGTTATAATACAGCAGTTTAATTTCCTTTTTCTTTAGCTAGTGGCTACCTCCTTTCCTCCATGGTCAGACTCCCACTAATGTGAATTATGAGTATGTGACAAGAAGCTGAACAAAGCATAAACAGGTTTCCTCTCACGCCTTTCCCAAGTGGCATTATTTTTTTGTGGCTGTGTCCATAAACACAAACTTCTTTTCGATTTATTGGGGCCCTCAATCACTATTTTCAAAACGCATATCCAGGTCAGGAATCCTATCTTCTTGTTAATGTGCAGAGACAGGAGTTAGGCTTGGCAGAATGCATTAGAGATTACATAAACTAGAATCTAGGCCCCTAGTTTTTTTTTGTCACAAAGAACTATAAGATATTGTGCAGATCAACTTTATGTGATTCTCTATATCTTTCCAGCATCTTTACATCTATTGCAGATTAGGGAGCTGGGGATATCATACATCAGAAATAGGTTTCTGTCGCTTTGTAAATGAATACCTCAGTGTTCATTGTTTATGGTGCCTACCAGGAATGTTCAGTGTTGTGGAGAGTCTTTGTTCAAAAATAACTTTTCTGATCAGCCTGATATAATTTATCCCACGAGGTGTTGAATAATGCAGAGGACAATCATAGCCACAAGTAATCTGTAACAGATAGCAGGGATAGCATTTAAGACACTGAAATCAAATGCTCACCCAATATATTTCTTAGTTTACTCTGCTGGTGGGACTAAACAGGATAATTATGAATCAATAGCTTCTGGAACTGAAAATTGTATTTGTTCCTGGTATAAAACGTCAAGATTGCTGATATGCCTAGGAGGTCGTTGATATTATACCTATTAAATACCTTTTCAAATAAACATTGTCCATGCATGGAGTTCTCTCATATCTACCTAAACTTGCTTATTCAATAGACCAAAGACAACCATGCTTTATAATCAGCCATAAAATAAACATTTAATAAATATATTGGAACTCATATTGTGAATGGATTCAAAATTCATAAAAAAAGGTTTTTTTTTGGCAATAAAAACAAATTTATTGAGAGAAAAATCAAATAGATTCTATATGTGCACAAAGTAATATGTTTATTATTATATATTAATGTTACAAAATAATATTTTTCCTTTTTTAATCCCTTCTATTTTCTCTTTTTTGGAGCTATATTGTCCATTAGGGAACAGAAAATGTTCTGATACGTTTCGTCATTTGACTTTTTCAGAAGGGAGCGGGATTTATAGCAAAAATTGTGTATTAGAGCATAATATAAGCCTTGATAGGTATATATCATTGTCACTATAATTAAAAAAATGGTATAGATGTTACTTATAATATGAAAGTTAAAAGATGGTAAACTTAGATGTTTTAGGGATTTTTATAGGGTTAGAAATGTAACCTTGGGACTCGGAATGGGATTTTACAAATGAGCGAAACATTTAGAAATGAGAGAAAACTATGTGAGATGCTTTGTCAGTAATTCTTTAAAAAAAAAAAATTGTTAGGGACTTATGGTGGATAAATCCACTATCACCTAACAGCATGGGTTGGTATTAATTACCATATTGTGGACGTGTGTTTTGTATACTGTTTATCTAGGTTTATTCTAGGATTTTACAAGAGAATGTTGACAAGAGTATGGAATACTTATTTTACTTTCTTTCCTACTTTTTTTGCATGTGAATTTCTAAAAAACTTTATCTGTTAATAGCTAAAGAAGAACCACACCTCCAGTAGCATTTGTATTCTCACAACACTGTTTAGAAATCTAATTGCTGTGGTATGATATCCTTGCTGATCATTCCTCTGTATATGATAATTCAGAGTTGCAGTTTTAACATAACAAAATGTAATACCAATATTTACCAACTTTAATACGTACAACAATTTAATTACTGGCATTCTACATCAGCACAATAACATCTATTGACCAAATGGATATAGTCTTTATTACTATTATTGTCCTGATTTCAGGAAACATTTTTGCCACTTATACCACTTAACACCATATTGACTAAAGTGAATGTACAATATGGTGTTGAATAACGCAGATGTTTTTGTTTTTACAAGTAATTCCTTTTTTAGCCTTGTAGCACACATACACATATGGAAAATTTAAATAAGTTCACACTGAAATAGACAGAGGCTTAAATATAATGTATCAATGTTAAAATACATATCTGAAATATGAACTTAAAAGGTTAATCCATACATAAAGTAAAGTTTTTAGTAGAAGCTTAAGAGGTAAAAAAACTAACAATTTCCTATATCTCTATAGACCTCTGTTAGTGAGATATCTGCTCATGATGCCTGGATGTCCTGTTGTCTTTTCTAGGTGATCCAACTTTTCCTTGTTATGCACGCGGTGTGGACCCACTGTGCCACTGACTGGGTATGCTCTGGAGGGGCGTTACTAAGCCACTACCTGGTCTTCACTAGAGCCTCTGATAGTGAGGATAGGCTTGGGTCGCAGGGTAGCTGCCAGGTGCCACTTCAGGGCAACCCCCAGGTCAGTGGCAGTTGACCAGAGGGGTCAGGGTACTTGGTGCAAGCACCTAGGGGCTTGCGTGGCCAAGAGGGTGATGGCAATCAGATAAAGTCCAGAAACAAGATCCAAGGTCAGGGTCAGGCAGCAATCAGGCAAAGGTCCAAAAACGTAACCTGAGGTCAGGGTCAGGCAGCAAACAGGCAAAGTCCAAGGGTAAGTAAACAAGGCCCGGTACACAGTAAAGCAAACAGAGAAAACACCTTTGCACTACGAGTTACACAGGGTAAAACCTTGAGATTGCTCAGGCAACTTCCTGTAGTCGGAGGTGCCTTTAAATACCTGCAGAGATCCAGCCATAGGCTGTAGAAAACTGAGGGCATGTGTGTGTTAACTCATAGATTTAAGAGAGACACACCCACGCCAGCTCAAACACCAGAGCAAGTCTCCAGCAGGAAGGAAACTCAGGCATGGAACACAGGTAGTGGGGTTACTCTACCTGAAAAATAGGACCCGGCGCCCATGCCTTCAATTAGGAGCAGCGGCGCCGGCACGACATGCAGGGCTAACATTCCTACTGAATTAAAAAAAAAAAAATAGACAAGAAAACAACAGATGTTGAAACTAAAGTCACTAACTGCATGAAGTTTTTTTTTTTTTGTATTTCTTTGGGCTTCAGTAACACCCAAAGGGCCAAAAACCTTTTTTTTGTGAACTTTTTTTTGTCATTTGAATGATGCCCTCAATATCACAACTGTTTTTACTACATTTTTAGAGTTACAAACAAAATCTATTGGTGGAGAAAGTCAGGTTAACTTGTATGGATTACAAAACCTGGATTCAATTGTGTTAGAAAGAGAGAAGAGGAGATGCTAATTTGCCCAGTAACCTAGTAATTAAATTACCGTGTAGCAGAGCCATTATGGATAATCTTTAATTTTCTTTCACCTACATTGTAGATCATATTCCATAGCACAGTAAATTGGTGGTAACCAACTCCAAACATCAGCTGTACAGGTAATTACCTTTCAGAGTAGAAACCATCTAAAACACTTAAGCTATGTACACACGTCCAATGGTTCTCGTCCGATAATCGGCTGAGGGAGTGTGTACAGCGCCCGTCGTCCATCGTCCGAACGACCGTCCTGGCGGATCCACGAACGATGGATGACAACGATCCTAATGCAAAGGAAGGAGAAGAGCGTGCAGCGAGGTGCCGTTCCAACGTTCTTTCCATCCCCTCTGGATAGATCAGAACGATGCTGTATGTACAGCACTCGTTCAGGCATCGTGCAGTCCTTTCCAACGACAATAATTGCACGTGTGTATGCAGCTTTATTTTTCATGTGAAGCAATTTCAGCTGATGTCATATACTTTGTATAATGCACACTTGTGGTTTTATCTAACACTTCATTTTCATTTGCTGAAGAAGAGTCACAGCTTGTAACAGTTTTAGTTCTTTCAGGTTTTGAGTCTGTTGAAAGTCTGTTGATCATAGCATCTAACAATATACTATCTGCCATGTTTCAAATTTAGGCGGGAAAGGGGAATATTTGGTTGTAAGATTTTTACATTTTCTTGCCTTGGGTTTATTATAAGAGGCCCATTTTTCCATTTTTGTTTTGTTATGATTCCTAAATTAATTTATGATGCAATTGTAATTCATGTATTTATTTTGATTTATCCTGGGATTTCTAAATAAAATTGAATTAATTAATTTTAATTAGTTTTACTCAACAGTCCTCCAGTAAAATTCAAATGAGAGGAGACAGTCCTATAGAGTAAATCCCCATTCTGTTAAATAAAGAAACTCTTCTATGCCCATGTATTTAAAGTAAAAGAAAAGTATTTGGTAATTGGCCAAATATTTTGTGCAGTGTAACTGGTGCAACTACTACTAGCTAAAAGCAGAGGTTGGATTAAGTTGTCACCCTTTAAGTCCAAGTCGTGTCCCAAGTCATTGACACCAAGTCCCAAGTCAAGTCTCAAGTTACCAAGAATTCTTCCAAGTTGCGTGCCAAGTCAAGTCACTTCATTTGTCCCCATTTGTCCCCATAAAGCAACAGATCTCTGATCCTGTTCTTGAGCACAGGATTGCATTCTAAGTCACAGCTTTCTCTGCTGACAGCTGAAAGGGGAAGAGAGGAAGGCAGTGAGGACTTTGTAACACTACCGAGTCGAGTTGCAAGTCGCTGGGGAAAACCCAGAATCAAGTTGCAAGTTGTTTATTAGGCAATAAGACAGGATCTAACAATACTTTAGGGTGTAATGCCATGTACCAGTCAATACTTTTTTTTTGGTAATCCCCCACTCTAGAACCCCTCATGATCCATTTTCCTGTCGCTGATCTGTCATGATCTTGGCTGTTCAGCTTCCTCAATTCCACACAACCCCCTGTCAAAGTCATCTGTGTTGAAGTACAAACTTTCTGAGTCTAAATAGAAAGAATGCATGGGTCAAAGGAGAGCATCAAAACAGGAGTACGGTGCTGAAACTACTGTTACTCTATGATAAACCCCTATAATTTTCCCTCATGTTTCATTTTCCCTTCTTTCTTCTATGAGATATATATATATATATATTGTTTTGCTTTTCAAGAGGCATGACATAGTGCCAAAACTATTGCAAATTTTAAGAATTGTCCCAAACAGAGGTTAAAGGATTTTAAAGGCAAATGGGGCACACGAGCAGCCTTTTCAGGAGTTATTTTTAAGCAAATAAAACATTAATATTTCTGTTCCTGTTTGCCATAATACAACACCTTACAATAATGTGCATCTCTGCTCAATTTAGAGGGAGCCATGCTCAGCTTTGAGGTTCAAGCATAGATATAGCTTTTATATGTGAGCCTACCCTGATTTTTGCCAGCAGTTCACTTAGCATTTGGACTTTGCTTAAAGGCAAAAAGGAATGTACATTGGTTAAAATACAAATCTAAGCATCTATAAACCAAAAAACACCATAAAGGTTTTCTCCAAAACAAATCCAAGATATCAAAAAGATGCCATATCCCCAAAAAACAACATAGAAAAGAGTATTCGTGTACCATAGCAGGGAATTACTGCCAAGTAAATCAGTTAAAAAAACAATTTTGTTTGTTTAGCGTACAATAAGAATATTAAACATCCCTTGTACATTAATAAAAACATAAGGCCCAAACAAAAGGACTCGGACATCCCATATTACATAAAATAAAATACTATCAAACATTTTAGTAGGTTCCAGCGCTTTTTGCGGATACAACCGATTTTTTAGGGGATTTTTGATAGTAGGGTAACGTGCAAGTACAAATATCTAGGCCATATGCTTTTATCAATGTACATGAAATGTTTAATATTGTTATTGTACATTGAATACAAATATTTTTTACCTGATTTACTTGCCAATAATTCCCAGCTAAGGTACACCAGTACTCGGTTTGCTTGTTTTGGGACTTTGAAGGAATTAAAGCCCATTCATGTATAAAAGAAAAAGAAATGCCACTTTGAGTTGATCTCAGTGACACAACCTGTAAAAATCAAGTGATGGCCTTTCTTCCCATTACCAAGGGCTCTATTTATAAAACAGAGAATCAGACATTTCCTCAAACATTTTCTTGTGGGATTCTTCCAGATCTATGTGTTTTTATGGGAGTATTGGATGTTATAAAAACTGTTTATTTTTATTATTATTAATAATAATAATAATAATAATAATAATAGTAATAATTCCCAGCAGGGAATGTTTGAGGGAATGTCAGATTCCCTGTTTTATAAATAGAACCATAAATGTTTTCTGCAGCATCATGTAAAGAACACTGGGTGGGACACTGCAGACTTAACGCTGTCATCTGTGTATAATCAATTTTTCATTAAATGCAGAATACAATGTGCATTAACAATGTGGAACTGCAGTAGTGACATATGGAAAACACTGCATAGAAATATATGCTCTCTGTTTTATAAAGTTTGCTTGGAGTTGTGTTCACATGAGGACTTGCTTTGAAAACCATAGATATGAAAGCACAGGCCATATGACCAGGAAATTGCTCTGACTGGTTCTTGAAGTTCACAGATGGGGTATTGAAGACTTTTATACACTTCACTTCCCTGCCTTCAATCGCTTTTTAATATTTTACTTTGGAGCTGGTCTCAAAACCCTTTCCATTGCATTTGCATATTATTTATTATTGTGCAGTTGGAAAACATTAAACCCATTTGATACATTTTATGCCAGAGACCAGTTGCTGCTAATCCTTCATAATTCTGAAAAAAAATATTAAATGCATTCTAATAGAAAAGCATCTGTAGGAATGTTAGTAATCTGTGATAACAAGATGTATAAGCCTGCTCTGTGGGAGGTGAATAACTGGATAAACTGTATGAACGTCCTGCCCTGCCATGAGATGTGGTTATAGATTAGGGTTGTCTACTGTTATAAATAAAATGATGTGCACTGCTCCGATATTCAATAGTAAGAACAAGTCCCGTCCTATGTATTTAGCTTCCATTTGTTGGTCTCAATATTATAATCAGTTTTTCCTTATGGATCTTATGTATAATAACATCCTCGACCCTGTACCTACCACCATAATATTCTGTGCAGATTACCAGTTGCTGTGATTACATTGTCATGAGGAGTTTTTTTTTCCTTTTTACCATCTAATGCAGCTTTTCTCAGCCTTACAGGTATGTAAAAAGATCATTGGTGTCAGTGGTAACTAACCTGGGAGACACAAATTGTTTTTGTTATTGGCTTCCTAAAATAAAAAAGCACTTTCTAATAAAGCCTTTAAAGGGGGCAAATAATAGAATGAAATCTACATTCTGTATTCTATATGAAGCAGAAAAATGTACCAAGATGTTATAAAAAGGGAATACCTTGTTGTTATTGGCTTTATAGATCTCAAACTGATTCCTGAGGAAGTGGACTAAGTATCTGGACAAGACGCATAGGCCCTGATATATGAAAGCTCTCCAAGGCTGGAGAGAATACACTTTCATCAGTGAAGCTGGGTGGTCCAGCAAACCTGGAATGGATCTGGTGCAGGATTCAAAACATTTGCTAGCAAATAGCAAATGATTTTTAAAAATCCATTCCATGTTTTCTGGACCACCCAGCTTCACTTCTGAAAGTGTATTCTCTCCAGCCTTGGAGAGCCATCATAAATCAGGGCCATAGTGTTTCACATGATTTAAAACCAAACAACTGTTAGAAAATCATATGATAATTGATGTTCTTATTATCTTTTGTTTTTTTTTGAGATATTTAATAAAGTTTGCTGGTAATTTATGTTTGTAATAACCATACCTTAAAGGCTGAAGCTTAGTCGTTATAATTTTTGTTATATTAACTTACATATCTTATAAAACATTTCCTGAGATGCAAGAGTTTTTAATGCAAGTGTGTAACTTTTTTCACTTTTAGAACAGGCTGATCCTCATTCACTTTAAACCTAACACTGGCTATAGCAGTGGTCCTCAACCATTTCGGTCCGGCAGACCACTAAATTTAGCCAGGTGTCACTCTAAGGAGAGCCGGGTATCACTCAAAGGGGAAGAAACTTCCCCTTTAGTAACGTCATGATACCAGAACCTGCCCCTTCTGCCATTGCAGGTCTGTGCTTGCTATAGGAGAGTGGGCAGGTTGTGTTAAGAGACACCTCCCTGAGCCTGGGATCTGTACGGGGAACATGGTCCGTGGCTCTGACCGGTGCGTCCCCCCAGCGGGGTCCTTCTTCTGAGCTCGCCTGGAGGTAATTCGGCCAGAGCCGCGGACCACCAAAATTTTCTCACGGACCACCTGTTGGCGACCTCTGTGCTAGAGGATGACAAGGAAGAAAAGAAAAGTCCACATAAAGCCCACGATCACCAATTTGACTTGCCTGGCTTAGACACCTTGTTTCCAAAAGAAAACAGGTTTTTTGATATGTCGCACCCATGGTGTAAAATGTGCATTATTCTCAAACAAGTGAAAAATAGACATTGAGCTGATCTTTGTCAGATCTAAAGGGGTTAAGCTGGTTTTATTCTCATAGTAAGTTCCAGTCTGTAGCTATAGCAACTGCTGTAGTGGTTGAAGGGAAGAAAAACATATTTGTATAAAAATGTAATACACTCTGAACCCCTGGCAATAATATTTGTGGGTGGTTGAGTTATCTTTAAATCTAATTACTTACTACAAGTTTGGCGGCATTTTTTTGTTTTGCCAGTAATGGAACCAAATCAGAAATGTAGCTCAAGACAAAAAATACCTCTAGATTTCTGCCCTCTGGCTTCTGTATACTTTATTACCGAGAACCTTGGTTCAGAAAGATATGTGCTCTAGAACAAACACTACATTTCATTAGAAATATCAGGCTTTGTTTCTAGTCAGAGGTAATTTAACAAAACTCATATTTTGCCCTACAGTATCTAATTCTTTGGGGAGCCTAATTATAAAAAATTGTGAATCCAAAGACACTTTCATGCCTGGATTCACACAGAAGTACTGTACATTCACCAAATGTTTTACTCATTATTAATAAATTAACAAATTTAAAGCCTATATGTGTTGCAAACACAACAGGGACAGGTATTAGGATCTGGTTGACCCTTTACCCTTTTCTTTCTACATACTTGTTCTGGAGTTGGAGGTTCTGAGAATATGGAAGCCAAAGACAGGCAACAGGAATTCTTGGAAGGATATTGCCGTGTTCTCTAATTTCTCCAAATTCTGTTTGATTAGTGCTGTGTGGAGATTTTTGATCAAATGTTGACGCAGCAAACAAGCAATATTTAGGTGGTGGAAAAAGAAACAATTTCTCCTCCCCAAGTTGTTATTTTTTCTTATACAGCAACTCAATGAGTTGTAAATCTTGGTAATGAACAAGTGTGGGAGGTAAATTATAAAAGGATTCCATCAAAGACATTATTTGGCAAACACGTATAAAAGACAAAGAGTACTTGTAGGAGTTATGGATCTTTCTATAATTAGTTTGCAGGTTTCCCTATCTAGTCAGTTTCAGGCTACTAAAGACAATGGAAATTCTTAAAGAGCTGCTATAAATATCCAGCATTCAGTAGACAAAGCAATTACATTGTGTATGTGACTTCCCTGCAGATTATTAAACAATTAACAGAGTTCTACATTATGGAATTATCAATCTTTAGCTTCAAGAATCTTCTGTTGTAACATAAGCATTTAGTATGCAGTGTGGAGATACTTTTGTATAATATTGTACTGATGCTTTGAAAACTGTTAGTGGTAACAGCAACTTTGAAGAAATAGACAATATTATATAACACTTATAACAATTGTTTGGCTACAATAAATAACTCCAGTTTTTCATCATGGTCCATTTACACGTATGCGGTGCAGAGGCTGTGTGGTATCATGCTTTGCATCCCACAGCACATATTAAACATTCATTTTTAGTATTCCTTTTTCAATAGCTTAGAAAGCTGGATACAGTGTTTTCCATGTACATGTGCAGGATTGTTTGTTAATTTCTCACCAACAACACTTCTAATTCCAGGGATGCTATAATTGGATTTTAAGATATATGCAGATTTTTAAGAGAAGCAGTGAGCCAATTATACAGATAGGAAATAAGGTCTCTAGGAGAAGAGCTCCCCTAGGTTGTTTTATCGCATGGAGGGGACATTGAGAATTTTTTGCCAACAGTAGAAAATCTGACTACAGATTTAGGCAGGAAGGTAATTTGAACAACATGTTTTGTGTAGTAGTTGTTTATTTTGGTATATGATTTTCATTAGTTAAAACAGAGGAATTTTTTTATTTGCCATCTGTATCCACATTGAGAAAATTACCTTCTTTATTTGGCCATCTACTCATTGGACCTGGTTTATTAAACCCTCCAAGACTGAGATTGACAAGATTGACCTTGTGATCCAGCAAGGCTGGAATAGATTTCTTAAAAATAGTTTGCTATTAGTTGACAAATGGTTTCAGTCCTGAACTGGATCTAATCCAGGTTTGCGGGATGACCCAGGTTCCTGCATGTTAGTCTACCTTCTCCAGTCTCAGCTTTAATAAATCAGGCCCTTTGTCAGCAAATAATAACTGAGGGAAATTTCAGAAATTTTCAATTGTCACCTGAACAACACAGGTTGAGGGTATCTTTCTATTCCATTTCTAGCCACAAGATGAAGAAATAGGTCTGCAATTAAGAACAGAGGTATTAATAAAATAGAGAAGAACCGAAAAACGTTCTCCAGTTTTTACTTTTATAGCATTTAATTTATTAAAGTGGGAACTCATTTTTTCTCTGGTAATCAGACTTGGAGAATGGAGATATTGTATTACCTCTAAGGTGGAGATCTGAAGCTACAATACTGTTCAACACTATTTCTAGCTGGGATTGCCACTTTAAAAAGTAGGGGTACAGGGCCATATGACTTTCATTGCAGCCACTTACCTCTACTTACAACCTCTACTTTCTAATGTGGTCATTAGTACAGGAGTGATTAGAACCACTGATTTTAGGATTTTAACGGATAAGATAAACCTTACCGCTCAGCATCTTAATAAATCATTTAGTGTAATTGTGCAGACCATTTACCACTTTGTCACTTCAGCACCACTATCTGAATAAATGATAAATATGTTTAAATCACACCTTTTTCATCGATTTTATTTCACACAAACACATTTTGTTTAGTCAAGCTGATAAAACATAAAGCAGTTAATTGCTTGAATATCTGTCACTTCTTTTACAAAGATGGAATCTCATAACTGACGCTTTTGTCCTCAGTTTATTACACCATACCATTATTTATCACTATATGTTTATGTATACACAAATGCAGATGTAAATGGTGTGAAGTCAAACTATCATAAAATATTAATGTTATAAGGTGGCATATGGAGGGTGGGGATGACACAGAAAATTAAAAAGTTACATTTGATATAAAAGCTGTTAACTGCTGTCTGTTGGGTGAGCATAATTTGTAGTTTGAAGCTCATGTAACACATAACTGCACAGGCCAACACCCCTATTAAATATTACTAGTATATAAAAATAATCCAAAGAAGGAACCAGGAAAAAAACACTAACTTTTTAATTATAATGCTTACAAATAATATTTTTCAAGATTTTTTGACTAGATTTTTTATTCTTTCAAGCCCAATCATAGAGAGCATATCAATCTAAGCTCAGACACAAGATTCGAGTCAAATGAAATTCCAGTAAAATTCATTACCAGCAAAATCACATTACTTCTCTACTCCACCCATCCAGTTTAAAATCATTGGCAATAAGGAGAAGGATGATAGGATGTTCCAGAAGAATATTGAAGTATTCTGAAGGGGGAAGATATTTCAAGGTAAGGAAGATCCACAACATGGTGCATGGGCTGTATAGTATAGAATCAAAAACAAAAATCCAAAAAGAGACTAGGTGAAAAAAAGTGATCATTTGTGTTTTCCGAGAATAGTTTTGCTTGAATAGTTCCACTTACTATGTAATTTGAATTGTTTGCCTGAAGTTTAGGTTTAACTCTTTGGCAACTCACATTTAATAACTATGAATATTGAATCTTTTTGAATTATGAAATTTACGAATATACGAAAATACAAATTTTCAGGTGTTGAATTTTGCATTTCAAGCTCAGATTTTACTCTCTTCCTAGCTGTTATTAGTATATCAAAATGGATGTAAAATAGAAACATGTTGTGATGTATGTTCTAAATAAATGGATTTTATGTCCTTCTTGCAAAAAAACTCAAAGAGCCCATGTTTACAGAGTATTTTAGCAGCTGCTAGAGAGCCCTAGCAAAAACAAAAAAATCCGTATACTCGTAGGTATAAATCATTTTGTTGTCTGGCACAAAAAGGCCGCCATTGCTAACTCTTTTGTTAAAAGTACTAGTTCCTAAATTTAAAGGATCCCATCATGCTCTCCAATATAGGAAAATACTGATGTTGTTCCTGCTTGCATTTTATTCATACCCTAGATTTTCACACGAGAAGAACACAACTGTTCATCTCAGACTACAATATTCTAGCATGTGTGCAAAATTTAGGAGGAAATTTTAGCATAGAGAGGTAAATGCCCTCTAAGTCAGTTGCCAGCAGGCAATATCACTAACTAGAACTCAAGGATGGTTGTTTGATGATAAAGGCAGAGCATACATGAAAAATCATACATTTGCTATATATTATAACATGTTATGTATTTCTCCATAAAACCATTGCAAAGGTACACTGCAAGTGAAACAGTCAGATACTCAAATATATTCTGTGACACTTGTGGCAATCTGTCTGTATAAAGCTAAACATTTTATCTTTGAGATGGGGAAATTGTGAGTGTTTGCTTTATTTTCTCATTTTATTTCACTAATTGCTTTCATTTACAGTTAAGCATTGCATAAAATCATTGCACCAATATTTAAACAAAATGACAATGGATGCAACATAAT
>NC_092863.1:52733289-52800419 GCF_032062135.1 Pyxicephalus adspersus | reverse complement strand
AATATAACGAACTATAGTAATGTTGTACAATTTTATTTTTTTTGTTCAGCTTTCATATTTAACTGCAGGGGTATGTTCATTGAATAATTCCTATTATTAATAAGTTATAAGAAAGTTTTAGAGCATGTCAGGGAAACTGGCCATAATGCATGCAGGTCTTTAACAATGGGTTATGAACTTTTGCAATGCCCAATATATCTAGACAAAGCATTTTCTTCAAAGTTTGGAAAATGCCCAGTTAGACATATGTTACCTAAACAGTTGTCCCGACTTTCCCTCCATTCCTGTTGTGATGACAGTTCAAAAGACCGATGGGGAAAAAGTAAAGGGAACAGCAGATCAATTTACATTTTTGGTTTTCTGAACAACAGCAGAATTTAAAATACCCCAATTAAGGATGCCATGTTTGTAATGCTTTCTGCTTAACTAGAACTCTACATTAATTTAACTTAACTCTACATTAGAAAAAAAGTTTGAGTAGCACTGGAATATACAGTAAATCAAGTGAACAAGTGAAACTGAACTCTGAAGCTGTATGTAAAAAGGGAAAGCAGAGGACAACGGGCTTGCCACCAGTTTTTGCTTCCTAATGTCAAAGCTCCCAGCAAGGAGTACAGAGGATGGCACAGCAGTGACACCAAATCTCCACTTCATATTTACGAAGACTAACATCAGTTGTGTTGTGTAAAGACCAGACTGACTTGAAACAAAATCACACATACTGTAGGTTATCCATTCATTACACATTTTGATAAATCTATTCCACAAGGATTGTATAATATTGTATGCATGGTGTAGTATATGACATATACACAGCTATGGTGGTAGGNACTACATACACAGCCAGTTTATATTATTACTTACTCGTAATACTCCTATTGAAAAACGTGAAGACGTGCAAATGCCATATTATTGTAGCCACCTATAAGTAATTTATAGATACATCATTACTCTTAATGCCTGCTATTGTATAGTTTGGAATGTGTGGGTAAGAATGCATGGAATAATTGTTTCAACAGTAACTAAACCTTGACGTTTTCTTAAAGATCCAGGGCACATCTAATGAAAACTTGTAGCTTATTATGTACAAGCCAGCAAATGGAGATCATGACAAATCTAGATGTGGTACAAGGGAGCATCAAAGAAAAAAGAATGTAGCCAAAATTGGATTCAAGCCACCTAATGTGTCACCTAGACAGGAAATAAGGAGAGAGCTCCATAGTGGGAACATAGCAATAGAACAACAGGGTCAAATCTTTTTTGAGTAGCTATACTTCCAGTTAACTAAGTAGATTTGAATATACATATACAGTTTTGCATTGAGTACCTTACTACTTATCTCTTGTACATCACTTATATATATTTTAAAATCAGTATAATATAACGAACTATAGTAATGTTGTACAATTTTATTTTTTTGTTCAGCTTTCATATTTAACTGCAGGGGTATGTTCATTGAATAATTCCTATTATTAATAAGTTATAGGAAAGTTTTAGAGCATGTCAGATACAACCTATGACATCCTAACACAAACTCCTCCATGAATAGCACATATAGCACATTAGCATTTATGAAAAAAAAATATATATATAATAATGATCTTTTTTCAAATTAATTGACCTTTTTTGCTATTTCGCTCCTGCAGGTTAGCTTTGATGGTTTGTGCCCTGCCTATCTTCTGAATTCACTTCAATGTCCATGGCATTGCATTCTCCATGGGGATGTTTAGTAGTAATTGTCATCAGTTTATAAACTCTAAACACATAGGCAGACTTTTCTGGTCTGTGGTCTGACACGACAACTAAAACTATTCCTGAAATAACTGTGCCCATACAAATGTTCTGGGTATCTAAAAGATGATATTATTTCATGTCATCTTTGTTCTCTGCACTGACTGAACTGTGAAAGAAGACATGTGAAACAACATCTAAAATCGAAGGAACAAGTCTTTATATTAAAGTCTTTCTATTTTCTGTGAAGACTTAAAAACAGTAAATGTTGTTTGACTTTTTAAATAGGACACTTAAAAGAGAAAATATAAAATGTCACGTTACCCATACTAGCCTGTCACTTTTGACAATTTTTAGAGTCTTGATTGGCTGCAACAGGTTACTTTTTTTTTCTTTTAGGCTTGTTCGTTATACAGTATATGCAATTTACTGAAATATTTTGTAAACAGCTTGTTGTACCCAAATGGTGAACAATTTTCTGTGTAGAGCTAGCTTATCAAACATTATGATTATCATGTCCTTAAATCACATTTATCCCCACATAAGCCCCAGGAAAGCAAGCTGCACAGTGTGTGGCCTGATGCCATCTGAGGTTATGTGGATACCATGTTGTAGCTGTGGTGTGCACCTGCTGCCTTCCAGCAGCAAGCTGCCTGACTGATAACAGCTATGGCTTTCAGTCTCTAGAATAGTCAAATGCCATATAGCATTCAGCTGGCTTAGTTTAAGATGCACCTGACATTTTCTTTAGACATTAATTGGCTTCCAAGCAGTTGTACAGCAAGGGGTGATTAAAATATTGATTGCAGTCTGACATTGTTTACATTCCCATCATCAGAACACAGTATATATTCTGCCCATCAGATGCTTATTGCCCTATACATCAAATGTTCATATTTAGTGCTGTGTAGCAATGTCCTCTGCAGATTATATGATTTTAGTATAGCCCAATAGAAAAGAGTTAAGGGGCACTTTTGTGCCCACAAGAAATTGGTATAAAACCAGGAAATGACATTCAAATAACTCCTTTTAGGAAGTGTATTGCTCAGGGGCTCCCTGCTCACCCAAATACTGCCATTGTAGCCCTGTCCAACTCCAGCTTGAACAGACACTGCAATCTGGATTTTAAGGGGGACGAAATTTTGCCTAATGTAGAGGCAGTGATAATACCACAAACCTTTTCTCTGGTGTTCGTAACAAAGGCAACGATATTAACCCCCACCCTGGTGGCAGCAGTAAAATATCTGCCCTTTATTGGTATTAAAAGCAAAAAAGTAACACTTACCAATCATTGGTGGCAGGAGCAGCAGCAGTTAATGGTCTTGTGACAACAGTAAATGCCCCCCCAGTTTAATGGTGTCAGTGAGAGTAAATAGTATCCTACCTTATTGGGATTCAGTACCAGGTCTAAAATTTCCTTTCATTGCCACTCAGTCAGATCAAAGGTCAACCTTGTTTAATCGGTGCTGATTGTTTACTCAGCTGAAAACATGCTCCCTCACAAATGTCTTCCCTATCAGTCCAGAACTACCCTATTTCAGAGGAGTGACCTCCATCAAGCAGAACAGTCAGTAGATCCCAGGGCAAGCAGTGCTGGGTTCTGAAATGCAGAGAGCTTCTCGTTGTATCCGCATGTTAGGTGCTATAGGAGGCCTCACAGGCCACGAAAAAAGTTGGTCAGCCCGGCATATGACAAAACTAGGACAGTTTGCATTACAAGGTTACCACAGGTCATGTCCTGGCCTCATTAACAGCATTTATACACTACATTTCATTTAGAGGACTATCTTCTGCTTGATAATCATCAAATTAAATATAAATGTAAATCAAATGTAACTGTTGCGGTAATTATCATTGATACTAAAAATAATTATTACCTTCAGCATAATATCACAGGCTAGCATTTCCAATCCTACCATATTGTAGTCAGACTCTTTCATGAAATAATTATCAAGTGATAATGATGTCTGAAGGTCAGTGGTGTAAATGTGGGATGCTTGTGTGTTTAATGTTACAGTTCATCTGGATAAGTTCTTTTTTATGGATTTATAACTACAGAAATATTCCAAATAAGTCAATGAAATGTGAGTATGTAACCAGTTTAACCGGAGAAAACTTTTTACATTGATAATTTTGTGATTCATAGCTCCTAGTCCTATTGTTTAGAGGATGAGCATGTTTTTTAGGGTCTGCACAACTGCAGAATTCTGGGCCACCTCCAACATTTTATAACTGCCATGAATAAGCAAAAAAGCACTTTTAAGGTCCACCCTGTGTGCCTCTTCATTGTATAAACTCTTCCCCGTATAGCATCAGTACATGAAACATGTTCAGAGAACCACACTATAAAATGTAATGGACCTAATGTTTTCCTAGTGTGAGGATTATTAGTAAATCAATATTACTATATATGTTAGTATAGAGATTGATTTTACAGTTATACTCTAGTTTTATTCTAGCAATACATTTATTGTTTTTAAATGAATACAGTGCAAGGATAAGATGTAGGTTTTTTTATTGTTTAAAAGTTTTAAATTATCTAGGAATATTAAGTAAAAGGGGCACAGAAGCAAGAAGACCAAAGCTCAGATTACCAAGAGCTCAGCAAGATGTATTACACAGTATTCTTTCCCCAGGTTGTCTGTCTTCAGATACCTAATTGGGATTAGAAAAATCCAAATCTGATACCTTTTTACCAGAAACAAAATTAAAAATTATCATTTTAAATGCTTCCTAATTTTTAATTTTAGACTTCCTTTAGCATTTGGATCTAAATTAGGTTACACAATATTAGAGTTAAAATAGTTCAGACAGAAGAACATTTTAATAGAAAGTGGAAACCAATATTCTTGGGAACTAAATTGTTTTACATCCACTACAAATATTTATTATGTTGTTCACGTTTCTACTTCTTTAAATATTAAAGTCACTAAAGACAATTATGGTTGGTAAACAAGGACCTGAAGACATTTGTATTGCATTCATAATATAAAGTCTGTTTTTAAGGGGGAAACAAACTTAATGGTGGTTATATTTACATACAGGTATCCTTATATTACTGATTAAGCTTGTATGTAAGTAAAAATCTGTAAAATCATGTTGTTGTTTCATAGTGTGGTGGAAATCACCCTGCTCTTTGTACCCCAGACAGTCTAGTCTCCTTGTGGCAATGCACTGCCCTTTTAAACTGAATTGAAAAGCAGCTTTGATAGCTTAGTGACTGGTTTCTAGCACAGGTTCTTAGGTTTGAATCCCAGACAGGATGTTGAATCCAAAGAGTTGCCATGTTCTCCCTATGTTCTGATGAGTTTCCTCCAGGCACTCAGGTTTTCCGACACGTCCAAACCACTTGCAGTTTTGAACGAGTCTCCCAGAACTGACCATGATGTGGGTAAAAAACCAAAAGCATAGAGTGAGTTTTCTAGAGACGACACAAGACATTAAATAAAATAAATTAAATTGTAAAAAAAATTAATTGAATAGGCTCCAGTGGACTTGCAACAGAAATTAAGGTAGGGATGCTTCCTAATCTATCCTTAGTTTGAACATATAATATTATTGTGTACACGTGGAGTTACGTATAGTTAAAATATGTAGCAATATGGGCAATGTATGGCAAATATTTCTCATAGTAACCACTGGACAAGTTTTTGGGCACCATAAAGCCAATATTTTATCTGTAGTTTCTACACAGAAATTAAATTGGCTAACTTTCTTCTAATATTTGCTTGTATATATGTTTCTCCCATCCCTCCTATGCTACATGCGCATATTCATTGCTTCCCATGGAATAGGCTGTTTTGTTATGCAGGGTAAAGAACGAAAACACTGTAGTGTATCATATGGTTTACATATACTGTCCAATATAGTTCTGCATTCTGGAATATCATATTGTTCATATATACTGCCCAGTATTGTACTGTTACATGAAAACCATGAAAATGAAGAGTGATTTTCTGTCATATTTCTTGAGTCTACAGAAAGCAGAGTTGCATTTATTCAATCTGAAAACCACCTTCTCCCAGCACCTAATTGATACCCCTGCGGTATATAGGGAACTCCGGTTATCTTCATGTGAGCTTGTTCATGCTGAAAGCCAATGATCAGCCTACCTTTAATGAGCAATACCTAGTGCATTATCGAATTTCAGGGCCAGTTGATTGTCTGTATGCTGTCACTGAAACAAGTGTAAGGCAGGTGAAGGACAGTAAAACAAGCCTTCAACTATAGTCAGTATGTTGCATGTGAGCTGAAGGATCATTTTAAAAAGTGACCCTCACAGTTCAAAGCATTAGAAGACAGATGTATGGGAGTGAACATTCCCTCTTGGTATTAATTAAATCAGAAAATAATTTAACAAAATTTCCAGATTGGTAATTTTAATTGGTTTCTCAAGAACATACAGTAGTATCTTCCATTGACTGTCGTGGGACAAGGGTTAGGTGGTTGGAGCTTTCCAATACAGGCGGTCACCCCATCGGTGAATTATGTGTGGTAAATGTAAAAATATGGGAGGTATGTGGCACAGGGCTAGGCTTATCAGTCTGAGGAGGATATTTGTAAGTGTTACTGATCTGCTGAAAATTGGGTCTTCTCCATTGCCATACAGGGCTGTTCTGCATGACCGAACAGAAATTCAATTAGGTTAGGACAGAAATACAAATTCTGTATTTACGTATCTGCATGGTGGTTTACTTTGTTTGTGGTTCTGTGGATATTTGAATATTTGGATGACCCTTCTGAAATATCGGCATATGAAACAATAAAGTGTCCACATTCAATGGTAAATACACACATATTTATCTACTTGGCTGTTGCCTGTTTCAATATACAAGAGGACTTCTTCTTTTCATATCCACCCCTACAAACAACAAAAGAGAGAACCTAACAAAGAATGTTTTAAACAACTTATAGGAGTGTGCTTACACAACAAGTAAACAGTAAAACTTTGCAGTAAAATGTGCTTTTAATGTGTCACTTAACACAGGATATATTCTAATAGTATAGCGCACATCAGCGCATTGCAGAATTTTAATGTGGCTTTTTCATTTTTCATTTTCTAATGCATTTTACCTGTGTAGTGGGGTGTAACAGAAATGTATGCAAATCATTTGAAAATAACTTTCAGACATTTGCAAGTGCTTTTCTTCTAACTAAATGCTATTAGAATGGTAGATTTAAATAATAAAACGTGTGAATGGCAACCTTAAATGAAAATAATATACTGTAGAGTACACGATTAACAAATATATATTTTTTTTCCTAAACTAATTAATTAAAAGTACATTTTCCAAGAACCAGCATGCAGAAAATACTGACCATGATATTCCATTTATCTGCTGGAATTATTAACTGGGGTTGCAGTAGTAGCAGCATTGATCATTTCTAGAGGATATGGTTTTGGTATGCTTGTGACCTCTTCTACCTACATCACTGATAAACTTAGCTCTCTTTTCCTGGTGCTGGCATTCACTATATATAAGAATGGATCTCATACTTTTTTTGTTGTTGAGTCTGGGTTTAATGACATAGAGTAGGCATTTGGCATGTCTCAGGCTATATACATGCATGGGATAATGGATGCTGGAAGTGATCTTTCATGATCGTTAACTTTGTCTGATGAACGAACGAGTGCTGTATACACAAAGCCTGTTTTATTCAATGGAGAGAGAAGGACGTGCGAACAGTACCCCACTGTGCTATCCCCCATTTACACAATAAGTGGTTGCTCCCGATCAGATGCTCAATGATCCATCCTTGTGGATCAATGAGCATTCGATTGGGGACGATCCCAAAAGTTTAATACTAAGATTAGCTAGTTGGCATGAATAGGTGGGTACATCACAGGACTCGATGTATGGGGGAAGAATATATTAAGCAGGGTCTTACAGCAGAAAGAAAAATATATGAGTTAAGACAAGGGCCACCTAGAGCTAGCCCTTAAGATAATTTTGCTAACTTGGTGCATCACATAAACATCAGTATGCAGTGCAACACTGCTGGCATTTGATCCACAATTGCTGGCTATCAGATAAAAGGCAGCTGCTTGAGAGTATAGATAACACTGTGCTAGTTGTACTTTAACATTAGGTACCAGAAGAAGTTTTGCTCAGAAATGATCCTTGCCTGCGCTACTGCTTAAAATTTTTATTTGTTTACCAAAACAGTTAAAAGAAGAAGTGGAAGATGCCTGGAGGGGAGTGGCATCGCCCCAATTAAGAATTCTAAGTGTTTACTTAAAATGTGGCTACACTGCTAAGGCAAGCTACACACTTGCTCTAAATCTAAAAAGAAAGCTGAACAAAAAAAATGTGACATTAGGAAACAACAAGCATGCCTAAAAGTCCAGTAAGATCTTTCTTCTTCTTTTTGTATTTTGGCTTGAAGATATCTATGGAATAAGAAACTTTGAAAAAGTAAGAACACAAAGGGACATTTGGAAAACATAGCTCTATGACTTAAATTCAAATAAGAATTAAAATAATCCTACAACTAATGAAGGCAGTCAAGAACCCTGAATTTTTTGCTGCAAAATGAATAACAATATATACTTTAGACAATTAGAAATTGTTTTCTTGTTTACCAGATAAATTCTGCCAAACTCATTGAAATACTTTTTTTTATTAAACAATGGGAAACACGTGTAGCAAACCTAAAAAAGGTAAATGAACAAGTCAGCTTGGTAGTGCAGAAAGATTTAACAGCAGCTTGTATTAATCTTTTAACAGTACAGATTTCTCTGACACTCACTGCTAATTAAAACTTTCAAGAACCTGGCATTGATACATTGGGCCTGATTTATGAAAGCTATCCAAGGCTGGAAAGGATACACTTTCATCAGTGAAGCTGGGTGATCCAGCAAACCTGGAATGGATTTCCTAAAAGTAATTTGCTATTTGTTAGCAAGTGTTTTCATTCCTGGGCCAGATTCATTGCAGGTTTGCAGGAT
This sequence comes from Pyxicephalus adspersus, assembly GCF_032062135.1. Taxonomy (NCBI): domain Eukaryota; kingdom Metazoa; phylum Chordata; class Amphibia; order Anura; family Pyxicephalidae; genus Pyxicephalus; species Pyxicephalus adspersus. The sequence goes on along the minus strand of NC_092863.1, from coordinate 52,791,739 downwards.
CATCCAGTTTCACTGATTAAAGAGTGTCCTTTCCAGCCTTGGAGAGCTTTAATAAATAATCTCCATTGGATAAGGTATTTTAACATACAGAATACTATCATACCAACTTTTCATTAGGGTCACACATACATGCCCTTAGTTGCCGGACTTTATTTTTCAGTCTATACATTTTGTAAATTCAGATCTCGGATACTGCTAAAACATGTGAATGTGAAAAATATTGGATAGAGACTCATTGTTACTAAGACAGAAAATTATTGGGATTTTTAAAGTTTACCTTTTACAAAGAATCAGGTGGAAAGGGGGATGATCTTATAATGAAGGCTTAGTTTAACAGGATATGGACAGAAAAGGGGGCGTGGATGAATGTCATTGTTATTAATATTGTAATGCGCCTCGGCACACAAACCACAGCCAACTCCAAGAATCCTTTTGTCAAGTTTTATTGGTAGTCAAGGTGAAACAAGGGAAGGGTTAATCACAGATGATCAGTCTGATAAGCGTGGTACAGGAGGGTAAGGCAAGGCAGGTCAGGAACAATCTGAGGTCAGGGCAGGCAGCAGACAAGAGTGGTCACAAACAATCCAAGGTCAGGGCAGGCAGAGTTCAGGCAGAATCAGGTATCAGACCAGGTCGCTATTGGTAATGAGAGAACAGTTTAATATGAACCAACACAGAGAACGCACCCAAGCACACTGTACTCACAGAGGCTTAAAGCGGGCAATGGTGTTCAGGACAGGTTCTCCTTAAATGCCCAATGACCTTGCACCACCTGGCGCCATTTGAATGGAGGGTAACTGAATCCCAATTCAAACTAACTATGTGCCGCGGCGAGGCAGCCAAGGGCCATGCCGCCTACTTTGCACCTCCACAGGAGTGCTGAAAACAGGACTTTCAGTAATCACGTCAATAGAGATGCTGGGGATGCCGCCTGGCCCAACAGTAGTTCGGCTAGAACGGATCCCTTCGCCTGCAGGGGGAGACACGCTGCGAGCAGGGCAGCAGCCTTGGCCATGCTGCCTGCTGCAGCGGCGTCTCCCTCTGAGGCTGTGAACCCAGGGACACCCCTGGACAGGTAAGTTCCATACAATTATCCACAGAATAGACCAGGGTTTACAGCTGACACTATAATTTATCCACTCTTAGAATTCTAAATCTATTTTTATTTTGGTTTGTTGGATAATCTTGTCCGGATGTCTGGTGTGGCAAGTATGTACTTTAACATCCTGGAACTTGCCAGCTAATTTTATTCTCGTTATATAAAGCTATATTTGTGCAGCAATTTGGTCATAGCGCGGTTGCACTTTTCAACCTTCTCATCCAAAACTTATTGGTTATTTACAGTACACATTGGCTCTGATTAATTAAAGCTCTCCAAGGCTGGAGAGGATACACTTTCAACAGTGAAGCTGGGTGAAACCTGGAATGGATTTCTTCAAAGTTTGAGTATAATATTGAAATATTTTGTATATTATGTGTAAAAATGTGTCTTCTAATGTGTTTTCCAATACCGTGTTTCCCCGATGATAAGGCATCCCCATCAAATAAGCCACCCCCCGATTTTTGCTCAAACAATTAAAATAAAGCACCCCCTGCAAATAAGACATCCTCCGATACCTAATACTGTGTGCCTCTGTGTGACTCCTCGATGCTGGCTGCAGTGCAGAGTGAAACTGAAAGTAACTTCAAAGGACAAGCAAGCTGCTGATCCCTGCCCTAACAGAGTCTGTTACCCGGCGTAGAAGCCAAAAAAAAAGTCTTCTTCATGGAAAAATAAGACATCCCCCTGAAAATAAGACCTAGGGCATATTTTGGTATTTCAAAAAATATAAGACCGTGCCTTATTATAGGAGAAACAGGGTACATTACTTTTGACGTGCTGTTCACTTTGCCACTCTTGGAGTACTTGGCTAACACTGGTAGACTTTGGGACAAATATTTCAGTATGGTATCAGGTACAGTTGTAAACAGGTAAGTAAATCAGAAATGGAGCTGTCCAGTACTATGAGAAGAGATCTTGCCTTGAACAGCTTTGACGTATTTCTTTTTAATAAATCTAACAAATTCAGGGTCTGTAAATCTAGAGTTCTCTTTTAGGTTCTAAACCACAGTTTGAGTACCATTAATTCTGTTCTATTAGTAGGATGGCCAATATAGATTTGCTATATGGATAATGGCCTTATAATCTTTTTAGTGTGTTATTCCAGCAAAATATAGATTATTTTAAACTACCTGGTGTGTATACTATTTCTTCCACAGCTTCCAGAAATCTAGAACGCATGCTGTATGATTGAACACTTTCATATTAGTGGTACACCAATATAACTTGCTGTCTCTATATAATTGAGACTATAGATTTTCTCATGCAGTTAATATGTCAGGGTAATCACAAGCTTTGCTTTGAGAATAAACAGTAGGGTGTCACTGGGATAACAACTTGTGTAGGAATGCCTGCTGCTTGCCTTTACTTCTCCTGTTCATCTTACGTATCCATGTGAGCTAAACTGGATTTCTCCTTAATGCACAACCATTACCCTTTTAAAGAGGAACTGGCTATCTCAACTGTATGCCGACACAGTACATCAATGCATGACTTGTGATATGCGATTCATAGCTCTCCAGCCAAATCGATCCTCATATTGACAAAATTTCACTGAAGACCAGCAAAGGTTTCCTAACATTCAGGGGAAAATCTTTATGCAGTGGTAACTGTTAGCACAGACTGCCAGATTGTACAAACTTCAAATGTAAAAGTCCAAGTAGCCTGAGAAGTAGGCAACCAATATCTGCCAGCAAGATTTTTTTTATTTTTACAGAGGAAGGGTAGTTATAATGAAAACAATTCAGTATTACTAGGAGGGAGTGTATTTCATAAAAGCTGAGAACCAGAGGTCAGGCCAGGAGGAAGTCTTGCTTGTTCTGGAGAATATGAGAAAATACCAGTTTCAGAAATTTTACAATGTGTTTGCTTTATAAATTATTCTTTCTCATTTGGCTTGAAGAGGAAAAAGAAAGTGAAATGTTGCATTAAAAAATATATTCAAGGTTACTTTTATAAAACAAAACTGCAGTTGGCTACAAGAATGTAAAATAAACCTGCACAGATTATATTTTTCATTTTACCCTCCATGCCCACAGAAGACCCCCTCTCCCACCTCTTGATACACAAATGCAAGTACTGACTTTCTGAAGGTCAGTGTTTGTATAGTAATGTTTACACCCTTAGCAAGTAGGATACATAGACCCCTTTCAGATAATCAAAAACCTGGATAATTCCCAGACGCATAACAAACTGCTGTTGTCTCCAAGAATGGCAAAGTGCACAGCAGGTGAACAGTAATGTATTAGAAAACTGATACATTTTTACACATAATATACATCATATCAATATTATACTCAAAATATATTAAAAACATTTCAACAGTCATATATGAATATTTTGTATATTAATACATATATTTTATTCTCCAACTTGAAATCAAATCATTTCTGCTAATCTTGCCATAAAGATCCTTGTTTAAACACTTCCTACCGTGTTGTGATAATGTTGTGTCATCGTCCCTCAATGATTTTCCCCTTTTGTGTTGTCACATTGTTTTTTGATGCAGACTGCAGATGAGAAGCAACAAAGGGAAGTAAAGAAGAAAAAAAGGGATAACAAGGGGTTACATCAAATTTATAAAGAAACAATTCAGTTTCTTCCTTTTTTTTTTTTTTTTGCATTGGGTATAAAGACAGTTTCCTTATCTTAAACTTGCCCCACAGTATATGTAGTTTATATACGTAACACATGTCTGCTCTAACTCATACATGTGTGCACCTTTACAGTAGACACGGAATGCAGATGTTATAAATCTTGCAAAAAAATGAATAGCTAGTGGCCAGCTGAAAAGAAGCTTTTTCTTTTTCTGGCAACATACTGTAAATAAAGTGATATAAAATAGCAGAATTTAGAAGTGTTGTTACGAGCTTACATCAGAGAAGAGGAACCTGAGGGTTATTATCACAGACACCAAGGACATGAAAGTGAGCAAGAAAAGCAGCAAAAGCTTGCAGGATCCCTTGTTGTGTAGTCATTTGAAGTAGAAGCGGGAAGCAATGCTCCAGCTAGACGACTGGAGATCACATCTTTCTAGAATATTAATACACTGCAGACTCACAGGGAAGAGCTATTAAAATAGTCAATAGATTGTAATTACTACTACTAAATTAAGGTTCACATGACTAGTGGATGAGGAATGTCACAAGCAAGCTCAGTAATTATTGGTCCTTTTTTTTTTTTTTTTGCCAACACATTTTAATAAATATTTGTCAGCACAATTTCATGTGTGCCTATGATATTAATATCACATTTATTGGGGGAAGTTGACCACTTTTCTGAATGTGCTGCAAAACTACTTTTAAAAAGTCAGAGAATACAGCAATAGTGTATTTTAGCCTATATTCTTGAACTAATATGGCTGTATCCACAAGCACATACTTCCATAGCTCCTTGATAATCTGTTCCGCTGCTGGAAGCAAATAAATTACCTTTAATAAAAGAACTTCTTAGTATGAAGGACCAAGTGAGACTTTTCGAATGACAACCCTTCAACGCTGTCACATAAGGAGAGTCCACAGCTCTGTGTATGGCTTTAAAAGTGGTTGTAGATACAGCCATATTAGTTCAAGAATATACGGTTGGAGAGTGAAGAAATAGTTTGTATGAGGATCTGAGAAGAGGAACATTGGTAAAGCTCTGGTTTACTTTACTGAGCAACTTCAGTCAACGTATGAGCTGATATAACCATTTAGATTACTAATGCTGGAAAAGATTCAATATAGGCAGATAATGGTGAAAGGCTTGGCTGGATACCAGCATATTCCTGCATACATCTAAGCTGAGTACAATGAAATTCTAGACTTGGATGTTACTGCAGCGCCTTCTCTATTGAACTGCACCTAGGAGAAGAGACCACTTACACTGTCAATGTGTTGGCATAACCCTAGCCAATAAGTAAAACAACTAAGCTAAGTTTCCTGCTTTCATTAGTTTACTACCCCCCCAAATCACACCTCACATTTCTTGCCAATGTGGGCCAGTGATGTCAATGATAAATATCCTTAACCTGAACTAATTAAAACATGGCTGCTGGGCATTAGTCCTGGTGGGTTGATCCTATACTTCTCTCGCCCAGCTTAATCAGTGCTGTCCTGATAACTCCACAACAAGATGGCCGGAATGAGTTTGTCATTCACAGACAAGCATATGGTATGTTCAAAAAATTTCACTCATATCCTTTGTGACATCTTGCCAGTTACACTTTGGGGTTGATTTTGAAAAGTTATTTTTTCCCAAGTTTACTGCTTTGCTTAGCGAACAACCGAAGTTCCTGTTGTAAGTCAACTCTACTGTTTGAGTATCAGATAGAAACACTTTACACATTTAGTGAACACAATAGCCAACAACTTCTCTGTCTATGATTAGCATTGGTCTTGTTCAAGGACCAAAAGTATAAATTAATAATTTCCCTTTGTATGTTTAGGAACATGTCTCTGAAATCTTTAAATATCTGCCTAGTAACTTCCATGACAAGACATAATAGCTACAGTAAACGTATTCTGATTGCAGTAATCGTAGTAATTGCATTCAGTTCTGCGTATGAAAGTCATGTATTGTATTCTTAATATGCACTGATAAGAGCATTCATAACATAATTAACTGCCTCAAGAAAAGAATGGCTATTATGTTTAACATTCTGATTAGTAAGTGCCAGGACTGCACCGAATGCACATCTTGTATATATTGGCTGCTTTTGCATTACAACAGCTTTAATTTTATTTCAGAACACAATCGTTTGTTACGCTCTTGTAATTTCAAACTGATGAAAGACAGTATTAGAATTTCAAGCTCTTCACTTCAGGATGAAAAAAAAGGAAATGCAAACAGATTTTACTTTTAATCATTCTGTTACATGCTACAAGGCCGTTAAAACAGCGAAGGACTTTGAGGGCCAAGAATATAAAATGCCGTTTCTTGGAGAAATAATAATAAACAAAATCACTGAAGTAGTACGAATGAATTTACCAATAAGTATTTGGCTGAGGCAGTATGAGGGATTAGGGCTGATCTTAAGGTGTAGGTTTAAAGTAGACCTAAAGTAAAAAAAAAAAACTGAGTTTACTGTCCCTTTTCTCTCTTCTGGGACAGATTCTCTTGAAGTCTCTAGATTTCATTGAAGCAGTCACAACCTCACTACCTTTTTCTGTGTGAAGCAAAGTCTCTGATTGGCTGTCTCTGCCCGAGGAGCCAACCAGCTTTAACAGAATCCACCCTTACTGACCATTACCAGATATAAGTAAAAGATGGCCACCAGCTGCAAGGCTCTAGAAAAAAAATACATTCAAGTAAAGAGGGGTAGTTATTTTTATTAGCAGACAATCAAATGTGTACAATTGTGTTTGTTTTCAGGTTAAAGGTTATTTTGTGAGATTTTAAATTAATGTTTGAGGTTAAACTGAGTGTTTTTTAAGTAATGTTACTTATCCTTACAAAGAACTTGGTAAAGTATGCAGTGGTTACTATTTGTTAGTGGCTCATTTCCAAGCATATTGGCAAATTTCACAAAACGTATTGACTGTTTCAGAAAATAGATGTGCTACGCTTGAGATTTAACTAGTAAGAATAATCTCTATGGATCGGCTATGTTTTAATGCATTCCAGATTCTGTCATAAGCTTTCAAAAATACCTATCTTTTGATAGGTAAAAAAAAGTGCACACAGATAATGAGAGAACAATGTACTGATTTCTAGGACCACTAGCAGGATGTTATTTCCCTTATGCTGCCCTGTTGTGCAGAGCCAACTATCCAGTATGTTAAACATAGATTTCTTGTCAGCACTGACAAAGGTAATTCCATGTTTGTATCTTTAAATTTCCACCCATAATACCCAATAATGAGAACAGGAGGGAATGTTTATGGCTGAAGAAGCTGACACCAAAATGTAGAAAAAATAAGTGTAGAAATGTATGTGTATGTGTGTATATATATATATATATATATATGTGTGTGTATATATATATATATATATATATATATATATATATATAAATATATACACACCGTATAAATATGCAGTGTGTATATATATATATATATATATATATATATATAATTAGTCCTAGTCCTGTTAGCTGTGCTACAATTTTTAAAAATACAGGCAAGTGCCTAAAATACCTCCCAACCTGAAATGTTTTTATATATATAAGGCATTATACTTATTTCTGAACAGTACTAATATGGCTAACAGGTTAAAAGAAATAATGAAAGAAGCCATAAGCTACGAAATGCTTCTCTTGGGTGCAATAGAGAGGCTGTAGATCATTAGGAACCATTGAGCACAGGCAGTTACACCATCAAAGAGTCAAAGTGTCTAAGAACTACTTCAGTCTTCCCTGCCATAGTATCTGATAATATCCGGTAAGTATTTCTTTATTGCCGCAGGTCCTTGAATAAATTTCTTTGGCCAGTCACCCATTTAAAAAAAGCCATATGTTAAATTACCTCTTGAAGTGTTGTATATGTTGGAACCTCTATCATTCTTTAGACTTGTAAAAGCAAACACTGACATGAATGAACAATCTGATAAATCTACTATGGTCATTACTTTCTCATCAGCTCATGAGCAGTTTGCTGGAAGAGGTTTGTTTGAAAAACAAGGATAATAATACCTGATCTTTGTGTTCTGTAGTACCGAGTTGGGAGCTTGGTGACAATTAATTGTAAAGCAAACATTTGCTATAGCCATTAAAGTGGAACTAACCTCCAATGAGATAACTTTTGGTATGTGGAAAGAATAAAAATATTATTGTGCTTATTTTTGTACATATTTGCATATAGCCTACAGCCTCATATCTGTTTATTAAATCTGCAGATACAAGGCACTGCTGCCCCTGATTGCAAGTTCTTATTTAATTTAGAGTAATATTCGGTTATGTCACTAATGTGCTGTTCAATGTTTTTCACACAGTGCAGAAAACATTGTAATGGTGTAACATCAGTTTCTTAATGACCAGGGCTGTTGATTAGTTATTTCCTCTTTTTCTTGTCTTTAAAATGTGTAGAATTTCTTGTAGGGTTACCACATCTCTTTTTTTACATAGACTACTATTGCAAAATAGGTTGTAGGGAGTTATAACATATTAATAGTTACAACGACCCCTTAGGAGAAAGTTGAGTAGTTTAAGGAACAACAAATTATATACCCAGTCTATATTGCTTGATTCACTGCTTGATCACATCATCCAATTTAGCCCTATAAAGCAAATCAGATATATTATAAAATATAATAAAACAAAATAATATATCTATGCATCTGATTGAAACATACTATTCATTTTTCTGGTGAAAACAGTGCTTGAAGATTCATCTATGGTGTTATGTGAGAATGCAAAGCAATCAAGATATTGTAATTACTACAAGACAAGTGGAGAAAATTTTGAAAAAAAACAAAAAAAACAGAAGATGTGTATCTGGTACAATTCCACCTCATGTACAACAGTTAATACCACAGTAGTGGCCCCAGACTAACCACCAAATCTAGAGGTCAGTAGTGCCTTTACATGATCTCAGATATAGAACTATTATTCTCAAGGCACTATTATTTCAAGAAGAAGAAGAATACCACTGTTATTTTTCTGTAGGAATCTGGGTATATTTATCATAAGAAGGTTTGGTTTAGACAAACTTTATAATTTTCAGATTTTCCCGGGATAATTGTGAATCCTCAGCTTTTGAATGTATTATTGTCCATTTTAATATAGCAACAATGTATTCTTCCAACAAAAAGTATGCTGCTTTTTTTATATAAAGGTGGTGTCAAATATTGACATCTTTAATGATATCAGAGGTCTTCAAGTAAAGCTTGATATTTGTAAAAAAAAAAGTTATATTTACCCTGTTCATAGGTCCTACAAGCTTCATCATCAGGCTTCTCTCCCAGTTACAGGGAGTCTGATGTCATCACTTACATTGCAGGATCAGGAGTCCAGCATTCTTAGTCCAGGCATTGGGGACATCCCCTCATCCTAGAGCCCCAAAAAGCAGAGAATATTGTCAGATACTGTGGTAAAAAAAGGGTAAGGTAGTAAAACTGCATTTTCTGTTTCCCCTGGCTAAAAAAATGAATTTATTACAAAAATGAATTTATTAATTGCAATGTGAATGTGTCCCACTGCAATTACAGGTAGTCCTCGGATTACATACGAGATAGGGATTGTAGGTTTGTTCTTAAGTTACATTTGTATGTAAGTCTATACAGGTTCTTTATTATAATAAATTCAATTAGGACAGATGTTTGTCTCAACATAATATTAGACAGCGTGGTGTCAGTTACTGTATATAATCCTCACTGTGAGTTAATCACAAATAAAGCAAAAAAAAAACTTAATGAAGCCTAAACGTTCATTAATTTCTAGAGAAAGCTGCGTCTTGATATGTAAAAGGAAACAACTGCAGACTTTGTCTTGGTCATTAAAGAGTTACAAGAGGTTACAAAACAGCAAAAGACTTTTTCTGCACACCAAGCCTCTGTCCTGCACATGAGCGAGCAGGGAAGCCCTGTTCGTATCTAGGAGCTGTCCATATGTCGGATGTCCTTAACTCGGGGACTACCTCTATAATTCTTATCTGAAATTTACCTTTTAATGGAGAAACATTATTACCAAACTCCTTGATTACACTGTGAGTAATTAGGAAACAGTTGGGCCTGTCCACAGCATAAAGAGTTAAATTCTCAATAGGACATATCACAACTAAAGTTCTATTGTGTAATTTTTCTGCTGCTCAGAACCACTGCTGCAACTCACTGGTTCTGGGTTGACATAATACAAGACACTTATGCTGCAATCGCAGTCTCCAGCCGTGTCTGAGAATGGATTGTGTGAAGACTTGCGCAGGACATCGCTTTAAGGCTGAAGTGGCAATGCAGTAAGGGAATGCAGGCAACCTGCTTCATGACTTCCAGTTTTTTTTCCCTCATACAGAGCCATTTAAAAGCAGATCGCCAAAAATAAAAAGAAGGAGGAAGGGTAAACTACTGTTCTAAGGAAAGAGATTCAGACACACAAAAATGGCTATTTTTGAGTTTTTGTAATGCACTGTTTGGTCAAAACTAGTATACTATATAAAAAAAAGATTTTCTCATACAAATGTAAGCTTAGAGAAATTCATATAGAAGAGAGAAAATATTCTGTATTCTTTAGCAAACAACCAAACTGTGGAATAGTAATGAAAGTGGTATCTGAATTGTCTGTGTGGTAATTTATTATTTTTGAAGTACAACACATTTTTTAATGATAATGTAAAATCTTGCCACTCTGCACTAAAAAAAACAAACTGGCAGAAGTGATATTATTCATTGTTACAACCTTGGAAAATTTGCTTATCTGTAATGTGAACTTTCAGGCACTTATGTGCACATCATGTCCTTGTCATTGGAGGACATCCTGTGAAGCACAGTAAGCAGACAGATTTTCAGATAACAAAAATGACAGAGTACCATGCTGCTTCTGAACATTTCCTTTTTCAAAAACAAAATGATAATGACGTCTAATTATAACATTTGATCACACCTGTGCTCTGAACAAACCTGAGTGTTTACAAGAGGACTATCAAAAGTGTCTTTGACTAATTCACACACAAGAGCTCATTTATCTAACGAGATAAGGTCCCTGACCTGTCTCTACAAAGAATGGATTTCTTTTATAAACTGAATTGGTGTCATTCCTCACCTGGAACTGTTATTGTATATTCATGTGAATGGTTATCACAGGTAGATCATAAGTGGCATATGTCTGTGCAATAAGAGGCTTGGTATAGCTCCAAAGCATTGCTCAAACAAGTCTGTATTTTATGGTTCATATTGATGGGTTAAGACAGCTTAAGTGGTTTGTTCTACTCAAATCAGCACTTCTTGGTCCATCTGGATCTATTTATAGAAGTAGGTTATGCAGCAAAGAGTTGTACTGTACCATATTAGCCACTGATAAGAGCCGGAAAAAGGGTATCGGACTGAAACTCTCTACCTGATTGAGCTGTAAATATTCAATGCCTCTTAATCAGGTATGGTATTTTTGTACTCCCATAAGTACAGAGAGGATCGAACAAACATTATCTAGACTACAGATCCAAAAATATAAACCACAACACAATATAGATCAAAAATATTAATCGGACTATTGTGCTGTGCTGTAGTACAGCTCTGGACCCTTAAAAAGATTTTGTTCATAAATCCAAAAAATAAGGGAATTTTTCACATAGGTTAGTACGAAAAGCCATTCAAATCATATCTAGTAGTAGTAGTTAGTCACTTTCAAATGAATTTGTTCTTGTAATGTTGAAGCTGTATTATAGTCTTCCAAGTTGATTCTTAGGCTTATGAACAAATGAAGCAACTTGGATGGCTGTAAAATGTCCAATGAATACATTCACAGACATTCTAATCATCCCTTCATTACCTACCATTCCTGCCTTAATTTGCACACATTTATTACCTCTATGGAGTAGAGATTGGGAAGTAACAATACAGGAAATCCTGTCTGGTTTCTGCTGAAACCCTAATGACTGTGATCTTACTACTTACACATTCAGCAAATTATAATTAGCAGAACATTGGAAGATAATTTGGAATAATTGCCATAGGTTAATACATGTTTTCCTATGTTTTTTTTTTCAATGGGAAATACAAAAATATAGGGGATTTGTTTGTTGAATTGTGTTTAAAGTAGCTCTCACTCTTTTCTTGCTTTGCTATATACAGTATTTGCTGACTCAGAGGAGACATGCAACCAGTAATATATTTGGTTCTAGTTAGTGACTTAATAAAGCAAGGATTGTACACTGAAGGTTGAACCTTGAAAGAAATCCAATAAGGGCCACTGTCAAAGTTTTATCATTTGATAATTTAACAGAAAAATAAGCACATTAGGAGGTTTGTGCAGCTGTAGAAAGCTACATTTAAGGTTCAAAGATATGTTTATACATGTGATTGGCTTAGTCTTTTTTTTTGTCTTTTATAGGAAAGGCACTTTTTGAGGTCCTTTAGGGGAACATGGTTAGAGATTTCAGGGACTTCATTAACAGCTTCACTTCAGTTTGTACACAGACCATCTGATATTCCCAAAGCTCTAGTTCCACAACTATGTGAATGTTACAAGCTATTTGCAGGGACTTATAGGCAGTCAGCAATGGGCCACAAAGGAATACACATTAGCACACTTATGGTCTAGGGAAATGAGATGTTTAAGAGTTTTCACTTTTAGGGCACTACCTCTCTTTGCTCTGAAAAACAATTATAGCATAATCCCAATTAAATTCTAACTACAGAGTTATTTATTAGACAATACCCTACTGCAAGCATGTTATTGGTATTACCTAAATTGGCTGTAAATGTAGGCAAACATGAAGCTTAATTGCATGTGAATATTCTAAATCAATTGCAGTAATCAGAGAGCTGTAAATGATTTCATATTGCATGGTAAACATAGAAGCAAAAATAAAAGGTTATAGACCAGACATATGCTGCACATGTGCCTAAACAACAGGAAACCAATAGACTTATTATATATGACAGCGAGAGCTGTTGTGATAATGTGCAAAGTTCAATTTCAATACTTTTCTACTTGCTTTTTTTAAGCCTTGTACAGATGTTTGAAAATTGTTGCTCAAAACGATCATTATTGCTAAAGGCATCGTTGGAGAGGAGGAGGACAAGTTGGTGGGGGTGCCCTCCTGTGGGGTGGAATAGTCCTCATTAGCCATCAGTCACAAGAATTTTCTTGCAATTTGATGATATATTTGCAAGCAATATTGTCACACCATTACACAAAGACTTCCATAAATATTAATATATTACCTATGAGAGTTAAAATAAACTCCAGAGAGTTTTAGGAACTAACCATTTAACGACTGATGTAGCAGCACTGCATGCTGTCCAACTTTTGGAGTGACAAGTGACAAGCGACAGATCCAAACTGTACTTGAAAGACGATAAAAGAAGACTTCCCGAACAATGCAAACAAGACTTTCTAGTAACAATTACACTAGGAAAAGGTGCTGATGTCTCAAGGCCTTCTGAGAATGTGTATCCTGACTCCTAATAGGAAAGTGTGGCAAGCACACTAATTAGAAAGATTGCTTCTTTCAGACAGGTATAGAAAAAAGGCCCGTGAGTCACCTGTGATAAATTAGAGCTATTGCAGAATTGATTAGATGATTTATGCTTTGATCACTGCAGTAAAGATAGAACATCCATGCTAATTCATTACCATGAGGTTAGGCTGTTATTTATGCTTGTGGGAGCTGTGTTCAAGCAGTGACATTTTCTCGATTTCTTTCAGAGCCAACGACTCGCTTTATGAAATTCTGCAGATGGACTTTGAAATGGACATCGGCAGTGGCTTGGCTGGCGCCCAGCAGATTACATGGCAGGTGGAATACCCAGAGGAAGACTCTGTCAGTGAACTTGTGATTTCCGAAATCTTTGTCAGCCAGGCAACATTTACAGGGATCGTTCCTATAGCAATGGTATAGTATATGTTCTGTTAATTTTCACACAGCTCTCATCTTTTTTAAGGATTTTTCCAAATAATATATGTTATGAAAACAAAAATAAATTGTGGAATTCATTATTTATATATTTATATCCTCTACTGATATTAAAATCTCTGCCTCTAACATATTCACTGTGTATTGCTGCACAGTATAATGCTATGTTAATCGAAAGAAACATTCAAACAATAGTTTATACATGAACATTTTTCATTAAAATGATTTAGAACTTTCAGCTTTTCATGATGATCCAATGTATCATTTTTTATACACGTTTAGGGCTCTGTTTTTAAATCAGGGAATCTGTTGTTCCCTTAAACATCCCCTTGTGGAAAGTAATTTCTACCATTGAAACATATGGAAAACGTTTTTTATAAATAAAGCCCTTAATGGTAATTTAGGAATAGTTCCAGATAATTATGAGAATATAATGATTATGTTCAGAATATGTTGTTGGGAATAAAATCTTGTCGACATAAGACTTGGACCTTTGCACCTGTACACATTTAAAGCAGAACTAAACCCGCATTACTCACCTGTCTCCATTTCCTCATAGGGTGCCGTCATCTTCTTCTATCCTTGCTTTATCCTTGTGATCCTTGGCCATCTTGATTGGCTGGGATGGCATAACTCGGGCACAGGTGCATGCGATTTTTTTCATTCCCAGCATGCACAGAAGAAGCTGGCACACAGAGAGGTATTCTGGCAACCCAAGCAAACACTGCTCATGTTCAGCTCGGCTTTTTGCCAGAAACCCAGAGAGATCAGGCAGAAAGTAGGGAATGTTGCCTGTCTATTGTGCAATAATGACCTGCCTGATCATGTATTTTTAAAGGAGTAACTTTAGTCCTGCTTTAATGTCTCTCTTTTGCATTGCCCTTGAGTCTCAGAGCACAAAAAGCAGTACATTTGTCCACATAGTTTTCTTTGAATCTCACACATGTTGTCAGGTAACATCAGCACAGAGCACAAGGCAACAAATTAAATCCTGCCAAGGTGGTATATATAACTTTGGTGACTTTAGCACAGTTGCAGGGTTTTTGAGGATATCTTTAGCACTACACTAACATTATTTGTAGACTGTGGTTGCTTTTAAAGTCTGACCTGTAATTGTATGTATCTTACTATGATATCACTGGGGGCAATAAAGGTTAACTGATAATCTGTACCATTGGAGGAGAAAGGTGATTTGCAATAACATGGCATACTATACTATGATATAAATGACAATCATCACATAGTTCTTTTCTGCTTTTAGCAGTTGTTTAGCATTATGTAAGTCATGCAATATTTTCCCTTTGTGTATTTGCTGAGGATTCAACTATAACATACAACATTTTAAATAATTTAAGTTTCCTTCATTACCTAAAGTCAATGCATATTGTATGTGGTATTGTTAAAAATAGATGCTTAACCAGGTGAGTGCAGAGTCCTCGGGTGAGGTAGGAAGAAGAACCAGGAAGAAGAGGTGAAGATGGCAGTGCCCAGTGCTCCAGCTGAGAGGCTGATGTCGGGTCGACGTGGGACCCAATGGAGGACACCTCTGAACCGATCAACTGCGCTGTGGGATTGGATTTTTTTTTTATTTGGGCATTTTAAGAATTAGGAAACTCCACAACCTTTATCATGCAGTCTGATTTGTTTTTCTTTTTCAGATTTTTTAGATTTGACATTGTCTATTTGGAAAAGAAGCACACAAGATTTCAG
Source organism: Pyxicephalus adspersus (assembly GCF_032062135.1). Taxonomy (NCBI): domain Eukaryota; kingdom Metazoa; phylum Chordata; class Amphibia; order Anura; family Pyxicephalidae; genus Pyxicephalus; species Pyxicephalus adspersus. Next base: position 52,776,442 of record NC_092863.1, on the reverse strand, counting down.
ATTGTAATGCATGCTCATGTATTTTTTAATATTGATTAAAGACATGTTGTATTGTATTTTTAGATACACATAGTTCCTAATGAAACTTCCAGAAAAGTGTGTTTTTTAAACTGCTGTTTTCATTTTTTATACTTATCAGAACGTTTGTTGCTAAAACAATTACCAGTGGTATAGTACAGACATTTGCAATAAATATGTGCAGCAGTATAGGAGATGAAGTCTTTTGTAAGCTTCAGCATATTCAGTCAGGGATATAAGCTTCTACTTATGTAATAGTTCTAGATGCACATTAGCAATGGATGGCCAATAACAGCAAATCACAATCAAAAATTGCCAAATTTTGCATTGGTCTATGCTGAAACTCCTTTTCATCCAATTTTTTGTGCATATGGATTTTTGAGAAGAAAAGCCTTTTACCTGCTTTTAATGGTATATTTCTACATAAAACTAAAAGTATAGTCAGACAATGTGAGTACGGCATCTGGCAATCTTTGACGATTAGGTGTGCCGTGCCATTCCTCAATTAAACAAAAGTACTCTTTAGTGCACTAGACAATCCTCATTTGTGCCTGGTTCATTCTAATGTTCTCAGATAGTAACTCATAAGTAACTACACTAATGAATCTCTAGAAGATCTAAGAGCAAAATATTCATGATACAAATTGAAGATCAGCTGATGGAAAATTTACGAAATCACAAAGGTGCAAACGACCCTGGGACTTTATTTCTCCAGATGAGCGTTTCATGTTGGCAGGTCAGCTATGATCCCTTTTCAGGTACTATTAGAAAAGGCTCATTAGTCTTCAGAAATTAATATATATATATATATATATATATATATATATATATATATATATATATATATGTGTGTGTGTGTGTGTGTGTGAACAAACTTGTCTGTTACAACATTCTAATATCTGCACCAATAATTGGGGACAAGTAGTTTTGTGCTTCTGTGTCACACTGCCTAAATCTACTTGCAAGAAATAATTAAAATGCACTGAAGGTCTCACACCTTACGGTCAGAGTGACTTGGTTACTTTAGGTCATCTCCAGCCACATAGTTATTATAGGCTGTGAAAGATTCATACTTTTCTTTTGACTTTTCAGTCCTAGAGTAAACAATAATAATAATAGTCTGCTGCAGACGATTTTCTACTAATGTCCCTTAATGATGCAGTACAGGACCGTCTGTACTTTCAAGATTTCAGACCTTGTATATTTCCATACCACCAAGATGCACTGGTTCTTTTGCTTTTCATCCTTAACATAATAATTACTAAGCATACAGTGAATATTTGCAAGGAAAAAGGCAAAAAAACCCAGAACAAACATTGAATCTTTACAGTTAAAAGGACACCTTGTGAACTTGAAATGCCAAGTTCAATGCTTATTCCAGTATATACAAATCCTATATTTAAAGCTTTGTTAGTCAAAGCAGATTCTGATTTCCATATTTAATTTAACAGTTTTAGACTGTTTTGGGAAAATTGATAGTAATAAAGCTCAAAACAAGATGATATAAACCTAAATCAGTTAACAATTGTTGTATACACAACATGAACCACAAAGCTGAGTTTGGATATGTGACCTGTAATCTCACATGGCAAAGTTTGAAGGATGTACAGGTAAGTGTCACAAGGCTGTGGTCCAGTTCTCTTTATTTTTAGAGCTGCGGGGAAGAAGCTTCCTGTTTTTTAAGCTTTAAAGAAAATGGTGGTTGGGCATGATAAATGGTCTACATTGGAGAAGGGCCGTAGAGACCGCTAAAGCTACCATGGCTCCCCCACACTCCTGGTGGAAGGGACATTAATGAGTTCAAATGTTTCTGTACTCTTTGATAAAAATTATTTAAAAAGTGTTGCTATAATTTCAATAAGGTTTGTTTAGTGTAATGAATCTATTTTGTCCTTGCTTGATCAGCGAATTTACACTGGCCATTCTCGCTTACAATTTTGGTAAGCTAGAACAGCCAAATTCGCTGCAAGATAGAGTTTTAAAAACTTCCTCGCTCATCCCTACTTATGAGTCTTTTAACATGATGAGCAGCCTTCTTGACTAATAGGAGAGCCAGAGTCAGGAAGCAACAGGATCATACTCATCTTGTTCACATAACACTGAGATTTGCATAGACCTACTGGTAATTTTGACATGTGTTTTTCTCTGAATATAGTTTTTACCTATGTATTATTTCATCATATGTTCAGTTTAAATTTCCTATATTTGCCACAGGTTTAATATATGAGATTATAATAGGCTATTATTCCCATTTAAAAATTTTATGCAATAGACATTTTCACCTGTCATTTTTTGTCAGCCCTTTATTTTACATTATAGCAGTTTGTCTCTGGGTAGTTCTAAACATAAAGGTCTAAATGTCCAGTAATTTTGCAGAAAAGAGCGAATGACAACGGTTACTGTAAAGTGTATACTTTCTCCTCTGGCAAAGACACTAGCTCTTTTTTACAATGTCCCATTTGCCCTTAATGAATCTCTTGCCTAACTGCACACTGTGTATTTTCCTTCATTTACCTTTGAAATTGATCCAGCTTCTTAAGTATTCAAAGAAAGCAAGTGATTCACAGAAATATCTTTGACTTATCTCTTTTGGATCAACTGTGACCCAGATGATGACCTTTCCAAGTAATTATGCATTACTTATAGCAATGTTCCCAAATCAAAATTTGATGGTGACTTGTATTTATTAATTCTCCATTACCTGTTTTGGATGAATTAGCTTTTGTCTCATATGAGGTTAGCCTACATTAAAAGTGCATTTCCTGGCTGTATAATTAAGTGCTAATTTATCAAAAACTTGCAATGGCATCCTATTCCACCTAATAAAAACCATGTCATATATAAGTTATTGTGGCACCTTTCTGTTTTATTAAAAAAAAAAAAAAGTGTTGCACTTAAAAAAAAAAGTAGGCAGGTTTTACTTTATATAATAGGGTCATCTACCCTTTCATTTAAAGTACACATTTTTAGCTTAGCTCTATTTAAATAACACCCCTAGATTTAATCTGTGGGCTAAACTTGCGTGTGTTTATTTGCAACACCAGAACCTGCAACAAATTTGCCTTTCCATTGGGGCTGAGTGCTACACTAGCAATAAGTCTTTTTTTAAGTTTAATTCATCTTCTGATGCTGATGAATTTGGGCTATTTATTAAAAAGAGAGCTAAGAAAAATAAAGCTGTTGCTTCTTTTTTGGCTGCAAAAGTTATATAGCATTTAGTTTTATATTCTAATTCATGCTATCTCTGGATTTCATCAAAAAACCAATCGTGCCAAAACAGCTCAATTTTCAGTGCATGGTAGCTAAACCTCCCAACCTGTAAGTCAGTTATTAAAATACAAATATTAGTACCTTTTATTACGTTTTTGCAGCGTGTGTTCCTTTTTTAATTTCATATACAGAACAGTTTATATACCTATATATGTAAATAAAGTATTATTCAAAATAAATTAGAAAGTTTAATAACTCCACACCACATGCATTTTACCTGTGTAACTGTTTGCCTAGTGTTTTCTGTCTCACTCTGTAGTCTTTAATTAAGGCTGATTATTTATGATAAGGTAGCAATAAATGCCCAGGACAGCTAATTATTGCTTGGCTGGCAAAGCAGAACTTGAAGCATAACATGCAGGCCTGCTGTGTTTGCAGTGGAGTTGAATGACTAATGTTTTAGTGGGCACTCATGGCTTATTTAATTGATTTTACTCATAATGTATAACATTCATTAAGGTTTGTTAGGTTAATTGCTGACACAAATGGGCACTAGGGTGTGAGTAAAACTGATATTTCAGGAAACTGTATCCAACAAACACCCGTGTCGTTTATGTCCTATTTCTTATGTGAGCATAGCATGTTGTGAAATAATATTTGTTTACTTACTGAGACTTCTAATCTCAGTTTTCACATTTCTTCACCATCTAATCAGTTCACTTAACTTTGCTCATTTCAAGTCTAATTAACTAAACTGGATACAGTATCTGCAGAGCTCCAGGCAACCAGTGCTTCTCACCTATGCATTTTTAATAGTCTGACTAAAGGTGGCCAGCTGTTCGTAAATCCAGTGACATTCTCCCTGTAGTTATTTTCCCCTGTTGACAAGACTATTACCAGTTTCTTGTTGTCAACTTTGCTGTTGCTGTTGTAGATGTATTATTTAGTAGGTATGTTAGGAAAACTATTGTTCAGTACAGCAAATGTCCCCAAATGTGCTTTGTATGAGAACACAAAATCTTGGTGCTTTGAATGGAAATAAAGAGAAGAAATTATTACGGACACCAGTTAATGTTCCAATAGTCTGTATTGTATTGTATTATATTGTACAAGGAAATTTTGTGGAACACCACCAAACAATGGTACTTTTTAGGCCAGCCTTTACCAAATTTTACCAATTAGACAACAAACCTTTTTTATTAAAAAATCATTATTAAATCAAACATAAAACATAAAAATTAAATCAATGTATAAAATAGAACCTCCTGTTGGGGTTTTTCCTGAGGGTACACCCAACTTTTTCAGAATAAATCCTTACTTCCCAAATAAATGCTTACTTTTCAAAACATATGGATCTCAGATAATTTTATCCAGAATTTTGATGTCTTTGCTTATATTTGCGGTAGGTATTATACCCATTAGGAAAGTAATGGAAGAATATCAGACAATACACTCCTCCAAATATGGATGCACTCTCCGATACAGCAGGTTAATTATCAATAATCAACTTTTGGTGAATAACCGCTTCCTTCCATGCTAGCAGAAGCGCCCCCTTTCTTATATTACAATGTGGATAACTCCTTTGCATGCTGCCCCATTACATCCTGTGGAGATGCAGATTATACTATGGAGATTTTATTATACTGACTTATGGATAAAAGTTTTTGTTTATTAAAAAGAGTACATTAGGATTGCATTTGTTTCTGTATGAACCCATTGCAGGTACTTGCAGACACACCAATGTATTTTAATATTAATATTAGTTTATACACTTTGGTGGAATGTTAGCTTAAAAAAAATGAAAAGTGAGTAATAATAAAAAGCAAACTTTTCATTTTCATAGGGTTATTCATAAACATGCAGTTTATACTACAAATGTTTCCCTGGATTCAAGCCAACATAGATCAAACTATACCTTTCTGTTGAAGTTTATCCCAAGAGATGTAAATACTTTGGTCCTACTAAGGTCTTTTTCACCTACAACACAAATGTATGATATTTGGCCTTGTAACTGAGCAATCACATTGTATGGAGTATTTTTAGTCAAGTAAACGCTTGTTGATTTGGCGCCATATGGGGTCAATTGTTTTACATTATCTTAAAGAAAGAAAGAGCTGTAGAAATAAGGAGATGTGAGTATATACTATCCTGTTAGAAACACTTACATGCACCGCTCCAATCTGCTGGCCAAAAGCTTTGGTGCATGATGTTGCCAGGACCTACAGCCACCTTTGATGTATTTCAAGATATTCACAAAAGCCAAACAACAGCCAGATCATATAATGGCATGATTTGCTTGGTTAGGCACTATATGCCAATAGGACACTACAAGGTGGACAGCTGCAAGTAAATTCTGGTGTTGTATACGTGCAAGAAATGTGAAAGAAAGTATTAGGGCACCAAGTTGAACATCACCAGGCATGTATTTTAGTCAGATCCTCTGAGAGAGACCAGTGCTGTAAAATAGGTTAGGATACGTTGCAAGCGTAGTTGCTTTGTGCTACGTGTATTTCTCTATCATGTGGACATTTAAAAAAGAATACAAATACTAAATTCTTTTTTATTACCGATAGTCATTTGCAGTCTTTTCTAAAATGGTTTAAGAACTTAAATTTTTTTTAATATTATTGGGCCTAATTTATTAAAGCTCTCCAAGACTGGAGAAGATAGACTATCTTGGAAGAACCTGGGTGATACAGAAGACTTAAAATGGATTTCTTAAAAATCATTTGCTATTAGTTGGCAAAAAATTTCAATCCTGGGCCAAATTCAAATCAGGTTTGCTGAATAACCTGGGTTCTCCCATGAAAGTCTATCTTCTCCAGTCCTGTAGAGATTTAATAAAATTGGCCCACTATGTCATAGAAAACAGTAGGTAGAGATCTGTGAGCACAGTGTAAATTTTAAAAGTCCCCTTTCCCTTCTAGGACATTAAATGGAGCCCAATTACACCTGAGACCTTTTTCTGCAACTATTTCTATGACAGTCTCAGGATTGCATAACAAATTATAGTGGTTCGAGAGTGCTTACTTTGCAGAATCAGGGTAAGCAATGCAGGGTGCATAATGTACAGACAGCAGAGGTCCGAAGTTTGTAATGCTTCAGGGGTTCGGGGGTCCAGAGTGCAGGGTTAAGGACTATGTAACACAAAGGCCAGTGTACAGAGGACAGACAAAAGTAACCCTATGAACCCAGTTCAAATCCTTTCATTCCCACATTCCCCACAGTGCAGACCTTCCAGTGCACATTATTGTTTTCAGCTAGCCACCTACTTGATGCACTAGGAAAAGAATAAGTCAGTATATACTAAATATTGTTTTTTCCCTAAGAAGGCCACGCCATATAAATAATACATACAACAAGAGATGCTGGCTCAGAAGAGAAGGACTGTGGAATCTGGAGGCTTCTCATGGTAGCATATGTGACATGAAAATTTTTAAATGGTCTATCGATACTATTAATATTTATAGTATACCGCATACAACATCTATTGTCTGACAGATCCATCAAGGAATATTTTGTCAGGTCTGCCTGCGATTCCTGCACTTTGTTGGAAGATGAGATGCTAGATGACAGTTGGAACAGTTTATAAAAAGACTTTCATGTGCTGGCTTCTCCCTAAGAAATATCATCAGAAGTCACAGTGTTTCATTGTCGAAAAGGAGCCTTTACAAGGCGAAAACAAATGGGCTTTGTCAGTTGGCAGGAAATGCATTTGATTGCATGAATAGCAGGCCTTGATTAAAGTCCATTTCAGGGAGCAAAATGTCATTATTTCAACATTATGTGTTATTGTTTACAATGGGAAAATGTTATCGCTTAAAGACAATGACCAAGGCATCAAAATGCATTGCAGATTGAGTGCAAACTGGGAATATTCTTACTTTGTGTTTGTGCCCATGGGTCTGTAGTTTATACGATAAAAAAGGGACATTTATGAAGATGTTAAAAAAAAAAAAAAGTGAAAGGAGACGTTAAAAAATTAGAAAACCAATGGTCTTTCACATAGCAATACCTTATGATCATTGGCATAAAGCTGTAGCAAACCTGATAAATTAAAACTAAGTACATAAAGACTAAAATATTGCAGAGATTACCTTTAATGAAAACAGAATGTTAGTATGATCAATAGATCCAGGAAGGTAGCTGGAGATATATGCAAATGTGACCTTTTCCTATATATACTGGTCCAACCTATCTCTCCCTGGCATCCCTGTTGATCATGGGGGTCACCTATCATACTAAAAGGTCAAAAGAGAGAGTTAGGTATAGAAGGAATGCAGGCAAGCTTGACTTTTAGAGGTAAAGTCAAGATTTGCATAAAACGTCAGCTGCCTACTGGGGCATGGCATTTTCCTTGGTATACTTTCTGTCTGACAACTTGATCTTGAGAAGTCTTAGGTCTTCCTAATTGAAAAAGATACAGTAAGTGAATCAAAATATAGTGGCTTCTGATATAGCTCAAACAATCGTGCTTTGGTACTAAGTAGTTTGTTAGCTTTTTATTAGGCAATGCACTGCATTTATTTTATATACAGTATTCTGTGTGTGTGTGTGTGTGTGTATGAATATATATATATATATATATATATATATATATATATATATATATATATATATATATATATATATATATATATATATATATATATATATATACACATGTATATTAGCCAGTATTTATATAGTGCTGACATATTACGCAGCACTTTATAGTCCATAGTCATGTCACTGTCCTAATCTAATGTAACGTATGTATGTAACGTAGTACAATTTTTGAGGCCTGCATTTCTTTAAGGAATATGGTATTCTATTGACGTGTCTTATTTGTTTAGTCCATTTTCCATCTGATTTGCCTGTCATTCCTGGACACTATGGGTCTGATATTTTACAGCTCTCTGTGGCTGGAGAGGATACACTTTCCTCAGTGAACCTGGGTGATCTATCAAACCTGGAATCCAGGATTGAAAACATTTGCTAACAAATAGCAAATTACTTTAATGAAATCCAGGTTTGCTGGATCACCCAGGTACACTGATAATAGTGTATCTTTTCCAGCCTTGGAGAGCTTTAATAAATCTATCCCTATGATGTGAAATGTACAGAGTCAGAACCTCAGCTCGGAGCTTGGAGTTTTCATTTTGGAAACCCCAAACCCAGAAACCAGGGACTCATCAAACTAAATTGCATTTATAGCTGGATAGGCTTTGGTTGGACTCAGCTATTTAAAGAGTATCTTGCTAGAATCACAAAGTTATTTCCCTGTAGTAGCCGTATATACTGCCTAGCCCAAGCCTTTGGGGACAGTGTTGAAATAGGTATGGGATCATCAACATTAGGTGCCCATAAAAAAGATCAGCTGACTACTTTAATGAACTAAATGACCCACATTTTCTATCTTTAAATTTTTTTCTTCCCATTGGAAATTCCACAATGGGATTTTAGGATTACAATATTAGGATTTGTTGGGCTCCAGACCTTAACCCTGTTGAGAATCTTTCAGATATGCTGGGGATTACTTTACGCTGCAGTCTACCTCTTGCATCATCAGTACAAGATCTGGGTAAATAACTAAAGCTTTTCTGGACTGAAATTAATTCTTTGACATTTCATATGCCTAATTAAAAAATGCTGTGGCAAATGCATTCTGTAATCAAAGCCAAAGGTGGTCCAAGCAAATATTGGTTACTAATTCATTATAACTAAAAGGTACTACTGGATAGAATGTTTTATTTGTTAATTTCTCTTGGATAAAAATCGAGCTTCACTTTATAAAATAACTAAGCATTCTGCTTCTTTTGTAAACCATCCCCAGTGGGGAGGGGGGGGGGGGGGGCTTTTTATATGATGCCGTGTCCTTTAGCAATGCCCTGAAGAACATGATAAAATAATTGCTCAGAGTGGAAAAAAATCTGAGAGATGCAATATATTAGATAATGGAGCAAAAATGCCTCATAAATTTGTGACGAATGCCTGTCATGGCAAGAATTACATATGGTTCATTAGGTGACAAATGACATTTAACAAAAGAAAGGATATACAGCAGGCCAAAAAGGTGGGAAATTAATCATAGGCAGACCAAAAAGGCTCTTGCACATTGATCGCTCTAAGGTAAATTATTAGCCAGTAGGTTACTGAAATGTAACACATTCTGTTCAAACTGGAATAAAGTTAAACTTTTTCTGTGTGGCTGCCAGGTATTTCACCTCTTCTTTGCAGGGTACACAGCTTGAATTAGGACAAGTGCTCTTGATGTGATAGTAGGTCAGTGCCTTGTTATAAAAGGAAGAGTATTAAAATAACAGATTTGCTTGCTTTAATCCAACTCTGACCAGACCGTTTTACTTTTTTTGTGAGTTAGGACCTCTTATAACTTGTTATTGTTGTGATGACATTTGCAAGGTTCTGTTTACTTTTTTATATCCAGATGAACTAAACTTACCTCACCTTAATATATAATAAAATAATACAACACATACACACTGAAGTTCATTTATTCCCAGCAGCCATTTTTTTGTTTTGTAGGTTTAGTTCTGCTTTAGTAGGTGTAAAATAGAACAGAACATCTTTTTGCTTCCACCTTATTGAATTATCTATTGTATGGATATATACTTTCTGCACCTCGCTTGCTGCCCCTTAAAAATTCCCTCACGAAAAAATCATTAGGGAGGCAGCATGAGAAGGCAAAGCCCTGCCTCTACAAACATGGCTGCTTCCACATAGAGACACATTGCAGAGGAAGTCATGGTAAGCCTATGATGTTACCAATACTGGTGAGTTTCCTAGTTATTTTAGGCACAGTTTCACAGTTTAGGTTCTCTTCTATCCAAATAAAATGGAAGTGTGGGTTCTCTTGCATCCAAAAATGCTTTGATAATTGTCTCTGGCCAATGGGTAAGATTTATCAGACCCCAATGCTCAGTAAACATTTACAGTTTGTATAATTATATGGAAGTAATTTTATGATAAGTCAGTTACATTTACCACTTTTCCAATGTTACAATTAACACTTACTAATTGGCATTTGCACAAATAAATGTAGTTTTTTTATACAGTTCAGTAGAAGAAAAAAAAAGCTTTTATTATTTTCATCTATTCATATGTTCTCAGAAACTGTTTTTAAGACCTGTGTTACTCACGCTTCATTGTAAGGTCTAATTTTAGGTCATGGGGAATGCAAATTTCACTCTTTTTTTCCCCAGAATTAAAAGCAATTAAAAGATTTTCTTTACACATTTGTGAAGTACTCAAGTTAGTGTTATTTTAATCACAATTTTTTTATTATGAAGAGGTTATAGTATATATATCTTGCATGAAGGCATTGTACCAAATATTACTGAGAAAAGTGTGGACGTTATTATTGTATATTGCTGTATTTACTGCTAATATCTATATTGAAATACATGGCCATGCCTGCTGAATGTGACTTTACGCCACAGCTCTTCTCTCTTCAGCATGGCCAAGTCTTTTTTTGCAGCAACATTTCTGTTAGTCCCACTGCTACTGTGCACAGCAGGAGGGGAAATTCACAATCTTACATTTGATACTGTAAAAAGTGGTGAGAAGAATTGTTCCAGGAAAAACACTTGTTCTGATGACAACTGTCTAAAGATGATATACCCCCCCCCCCCCCCCCCCACCCCCCATGCACAAATTTCTTGCTGTGTCTCCAGGATAGAAAACTAGTCATAAATGCCTAGTAGGTGGGAAATACATGGAAAACCCCTTACATGTATAACTATATTACCTGATCTAAATGTCTGAAATGTTTTGGTACAAACAAATTTACTCCTTTTATGAGGAGGAAAGTAAACCGGTAGACAGTGGAGTAGCAGTTGATATAGTGTACTTGGACTTTGCTAAAGCATTTGATACCATACCCCACAGACGGGTAATATGCAAGTTAGGGTCGATAGGTTTAGAAAAGTCAATCTGTAAATGGATGGAGAACTGGCATAAAGACAGCATTAGGAGTAGTGATTGATGATTTGTATTCTGAATGGTCTAAGGTTATTAGTGGTGTACCTCAGGATTCAGTGTTGGGATCTTACTGTTTAACCCCCCTAGCAGTATTCCCGAGTGTGACTCGGGGTACATTTTACTTGCAAAAAGCGGTAATCCCGAGTCACACTCAGGGTCACCAAAAACATTTAACCCCACTTATTTTGTTCCTTTGGTGTCCCCCAGTGTCCTGCTGGTCCCTGCAGGTCCTTGGGATACGTCTTCTTACTTCGATCTTCAGCTGGCGACTGCAGAGATGTTCTCCTGGTGACATCAGTGCATACGTTGGTCCGGGCGGGAGGCGCATCAATAAATTCAAATAATTTTGTATTGGATTCAATACAAAAAAACTGTATTAAATCAAATACAAGGAAATCTTTATTTAAAAAATATATATAATTATATAATATATATATATTATACATGCTACTGTACATGTTTATTACAGGTTTTAGTATTTTTTTGCACCCTTGTTTTAACAGATTTTTTTTTAAAGTTTATTATTAAATTTATTAAATAATGGACATATTTCAGTGAGTTATGTCTAAGAATTATAGGCCTACAATGTAAAATACATTTTCATGCAAAAAAAGTAACGCTTTTTGCATGAAAATACGGACAGAATTAGAACACCAGGGGGGTTAATCATCTTTATAAATGATATAGAGTTTGTGATTAAAATTACCATTTCTGTGTTTGCAGATGACACCAAACTATGTAATGGAATTAAGTCCATACAGGATGTCTATAATCTACAAGCTGGAACTACTGTTTGATTGGGCAGCCAAGTGGCAAATGGCATTATATATAGATAAATGTAAAGTTATGCTCTTGGGGGCCAACAACATGCATGAGGGAATAGATTTGGGGGCTCAGAGAAGGCTAACCAATAAAATTAATGGAGAATATCAGCTATGAGGAGAGATTAGCTGAACTAAATCTATTCTCCCTTGAGAAGAGACTTTTAAGGGAGATATGATCACCTTATCAATATATAAATGGTCCATATATAGAACTCCATATAGAGAGGACCATTTAATACTCATGGAAGCACACTGGAAGTGTAGCTTTTGGATTCTAATGTAATGTTTAGTTTTATTTTGAGGAATATTATGCACATTAAATAAGTAAAGCAATAATAACCTGTTTTCACTCTATCAGTACAGGTCTCCTTTCACCTACATGTGCTTGTGAAAAGGTAGCTGGTAGTGCTATTTTGGTGTTATATTTTTATTATAATATTATGTCAGCAGTGTTTGGTGATTGGAATTGTCCTGTTTTGGTTTTTCTTTAAAACGATGCACTTATGAAACAGCCACTTTAAGCAAAAGAGACGTTTGTTCTTAATCAAGTATCCAACATTCCACTCAAGTCATTAGGTATAAGAAGATCCTCTGCTTTATGCACTTACGCGGTAACATATTCATTATGATGATTACACTGCAGATAAGGGAAGTAGATGCTGACTTTCTGACAAGATTGTAGCACATTTGCTACATCCTATTGTCAAATAATGCAGAAAACATTAATGCATACTTTAGGAATTCAGCATTTCATTGCATATGTATTACACTATAAAGACTTGCACTGATGCAATTAGAATTGTCTATGTTTAAAATGTCTTTTAGGGTTCTAGGGTTCATAAAATAAAATAAAATCTTCTGGATATTTTACATCTCACTGTATGGAGACGAGTGTATTTTTTAATAATTAACCTACCCACTGATCTAATGACAAATCTAATATTGAGGCTGTGTGTAACCAACTAGAAATCCTCTGCTAAAGTATGGTTACCTAGTATTTAGCAAAAACTACATTTTTATCTTATTTAAATAAACACGGTTTGTGAATTCTAGGAATATATCAATGAAGGTTTAGATATGTTTTTATCTAAAGACAAGTTTTCTTTACTGAATGTGAATCCAGCTTTGACCCAGATTGCGTTGCAGAACATATATCCTTAGGTGAGAAATACCTTTGCACTGTTCTCATTTGCTGTGTAGAATTTGTATTGTATAGACATTATTAACAAATATATTCCTCATTGAAGACATTATTACTGAAAACAAAGAAGGAGCTGAATATAGTATACAACAAAAACTGTCCAGGTTTAGATTTATTTACTAAGGTAAACATCTGAATTTGAAAATGTAAATGTTGAGCAGGATTCTTGCAGTGTGAGCTATTAAACATTTATCCACTTCACTCCAGATGAGAAATTTTTACCAAATACAAATGACATAGGCTGAACTCCCACCTTACCTTCGGTCACACAGGTGTATTGACTCCTCCTCTGTACTGATATTACTTACTCATTGTACACACTGCTAAACATCTTTTTGAAAGACATTGATTTATGATGTTAAGAGCAAAAAGCTAACTTCTGCAATATACATAGCTATTGGTATTTACCTATGTCTGTTGTGACTTTAATGATTTTTACATTTTTTTTATATTCATACATATTAGACACAACATTGCATTTTGCTTATGTGCAGTTGTTGGGGTGCTCCTGCTGCACTCCCATAAGGCTGGTGGATTTAATTAGTGAAACAAAACATTCTAGAGTAAAATGCTGAAGCTGCATTAAACAAAGGTGTACATGTGACATATGGTGCACATGATGGGTGATCCTTTTATGTAAGCAATTCCATCTTCACTTATCCCCACTTAAGAATGGACAAGGCACCTTTTTCACTGTCACTTATTATTCCTACAAACTCAGCAGGAATAAATAATCTCTATAATGTTTTGCTCGGCTATACTTACCTGTAACTCAATACATTCGGCTTGGAGAATGCAACTTAATAGTTTCCTTTAGGATGATTAATAAAAATAAAAATGACACAACAATTGCTTGTTTAAGTAATGTAGTTCAGCAAAAACACAAGCACTTAATTCATGAATTTCCGCTACAAATTGCATAGGCACAATGACCAATTTTCCATACTGCTTAATTTACCTGCATCCCTCGGTAATATGCTTTCTTGCAAGGAAAGCAGAGTGGGGTTTGGAGTGATGTTATTATTTTCTGTAGTTAAAGACTTTATTTGGAATTGCCACTCTTGGTCTCAGTGGAGCACTCATGTAACAAACTGTGTGGAATTGCCGGTGACAAGCAATGTCACATGTGATAGATCGCACTTACTCAGCACTGACCAATCTATTGTCACTGCTACTTGGAAAACTGGTGACACATGTCATGGGGCCTTCTCCCATAGGAGTGGGTGGCTCAAGTTAGCTTGTCAGGGCTACAGAGGAAATAATTCTGCTCTCCGAGAGAGAGAGTACATTTTATGTGCACCTGACCTTTTCATATTTCATCTGTGAACATATGCGAATGAACAATAAATGGATCTTGACACTAATGCCTAACTATAATTTTGAATAGTAATATATAGACATTTATTATTTTCTTTTCAGGAGGAAAGTTTAAGCCAGAGACCCAGTTATAGTGCATCATGCTAAGTAACATGTAACAGTAACACGTTTTGGTATTGGGTGTTCTCTCTAAATGTTTTTGGTGGTGGCCACAACCCTGCAAACCTACTTTACATGCTTGAACCCTGGGCTCACTTTGAAACTACTTGGAGAAAATCAGGACACGCAGATATACATTATACATTATAACCTACTATGTGCCACATAATGTATATAGGTATCTTCACTGTGTGAGTTTGAGTTCTAGTTATCTTCATTTAATGTACATTTTAGAAAACTATTTCTGTTACTTATCCATCCACAAAAAGTGTTGTTAAAAGGACAAGCTACCCAAAAGCCATGCACCATGGAACAGTTAAAGTAAAGAGAGAAGAAAAATGTGTACAGCTGAAGGCTGTATAGTTGAGTCTTTAAAGAGCCCCACTCCACTTCACTACTATGTATACAAAATATAATATATTTTTGCTGGAGCCATCTATATGATGGGAATGTTTTGTTGGTACTTTTGCACTCATATATGTTCATTCTGGTAAAATAAATTGCTGATTATGTTCATTGACCTTTTTGCATAACTATTTATGTTTGTATATAGAGATACAAATAAAATCAGCTCACATTTTTAGTTGAGAGAGTAAGTGTTAAAATTTCAAATAATGATCTTATTAGTGTCTTTGTCTTCCTGTCCTAAATGTCCGGAAATCAAAGAAAATGATCACAATCTTAGCCCTTCCCTATTTTCTCCATACTTGGATAGTGGATTTGTGTACAAAAAAAGATTTAGTTAAAGAGGATAGTGATGGCTATAGAACAGATGCATATCAACCGAACAGAGTGCATACATTGACAGCAGGCAGAAAAGCTAAGCTAAGCAGTTGTCTGTTGTCAATTGAGGGATTCCAACCTTAGGAAAAAGCTGGAAGACTTGAAAACAGAAGATGTTCCCTAGGCTGCTTTTCATGCAATTTTTTACTGAACTATCAGAATCTATTACAGGGAATATGACAAGGTGGAACATCAGTAAGAAATCTTATCTTTAACATAGAAGCCTTGTTTCTTTATCAGTTCAGACTAACTCTGGGATACCTGCAAGTTATTTGACAATTCTTGATTTTGAAAACAGAAAAGGAAGAGTATATCCCTTTTCTTCATCATCGTGTTACCATTTCAAGTTTTTCTTTGTTATCAAAAAAAAAAAAAAAGTAAGTGCAAGAAAGAGAAGTGATACCAAATTTTCATGTAACGTTGGATTTTGTTTTCAGCACAGGTGAAGAACATATAGGATTTTGCTTTGTCCTCCAACAAGATTAACCTGTGAGAACTATCCTGCAAAGACCTAATGATGACTCAAAGGTTAAATCAGACTTTATGGCATACATATTTTTCAGTTGATTATGTTTCTTTAAAAAAAAAAATATATATAAAGATTTTTTTCACTCATCAAATATATCATCCCAGCATTCGTTTTCATAATTCTGCCACAGAAAAAGATAGAAGGGTATGCGTGGAGATCTGAGAAGTAGTGGATTCTGTAGTTACATCAATGGACATTTCTGCTTTGAAATCATCTTGCTGAATGCCTTAAGGGCTGCATTGCCTGCTAGATGCCAAAAATGCACTTAGCAATTAGCCTATTCTGTTCTATTTAAGCACTCTGCTTTTCTGAGGTATTTGTTTCAACAAGAATAATTATTATAACTTGGGCTCTTCTTAACCTCTGTGAGTACATTGAGCTAACAATAGTTGTTTGCTGAATAAGTATTACTTCATAAGACCCTTTATTGCTAGGAATGGAAAAAAAAGCATGCACAGTGAGGCTAAGTCATACTTATTTCGACAGGTCACGTAACTGTAATTTTCCCTAAAAGCTGAAAATGTAAAGCCAGCTGAGCTTTCAGTTTAAATCAGCTAAATACATTGCAGGTGCATCAAAACAAATGGTCGCCAAGGTCTTACAGTTTGGTTTTTTTTGGAAAGCAGCCACAGTTTGAGTAGAAATGATGTATGTTCCCTACTAGTATTAGATAGAGGATGACCCTTGTTCTCTGTGTGGAAGCGGTGGTCTCCTTGTAGAGGTCTGACATGCTACAATACTAGAGCTCCTCACTCATCAGCTAGCATAAACTTTGCTAATGGCAGAACTATAGGTCTGGCTCAACAGTGGGAGATGGGTTAGACTGACCTTTTCTGAAAATCCACTGTAAGGCTTTGCATTCCTTCTGTTTTGTTGTGCCATAAATGCATTTGGCTGATTTATTCTGCAATTTCAGTGGGGTCTCAAGGAGGACCTGTAGATTTGTGAAGAGAACAATGTTGCATTTTTGTGTGACTGTATGAACAAACCTTTGTCCTATTGTAGCCAAACCAAATTGTCATAGTGACCATGAACAAATGCCCAAACTAAACCTATTCTGTTTCAGCTAAGACCAATCTCCAATATTAGGCCATACGTCAAGCAACTGCAATAAAAAATACTTAGTTTCCAAAGGAAAAGTGTATATGACCTGTATGCAGCTTTTATACACTCAAATCAAGGGTGGTAAGTGCTAAAAGTGTCTCAAATTCATAATTCATCATCACAGTGCAAAACAGTATAAGGCAAGGTGGTGCAATGTCTGCAAACACCCTTATCTACATGACTTATCCCCTTATCTACTCTGACTGTTCTGTCAGGGTCACATACTGTAAAGCTACGTACACACTTCCAATTATTATCGTTGGAAAACGAACGACGAACGATCGTGCACGATATATACGAACGATCGTATAGCACCGATCCTGCACATAGAGATAACGACACGATCGTTCGTAGATATTGTACACACAATAGATACGATCGTTTGAGCGATAGAGGAACTATGTGCACGACAGGAAATTGAACGTACGTTCGTTCATTACGCATGCTCTGACCATGGACGATCAACGAACGACCGTACACACGAACGATGTTCAACGATCGTCGTCCAATCCGATCCGCTGGTCCGGTCATTCGTTTCCAACGAGTTTCCTCGTTCGTCGGCGTCGTTGGTTACTTTTTTACGAACGATTTTTTGCCCATCGATCGTTCGTCGTTCGATTGGAACGATAAAAATTGGAAGTGTGTACGCACCTTAAAGCTGCGTACACATGTGCAATAATTATTGTTGGAAACGTTGTTGTGCACTTTTTTTGTTAACCATTATCAGACAAAGGGTCGTTAGTCTGATAATCATTAACAAAAAAAGTGTACAAGGACGCTGATGAACGAGGAATGTCGCTGGAAACGAACGACCCTCCCGGTGGATCTGATTGGGCAACGATTGTTTGCAATATAATGTGTGTATGGTTGTTCAGTGGTCGTGGATGGTTCTGCAGTACACTTTCTCCTTTACATGTCGCTTCCTGCATCGTTGAAACAATGGTATCTAGTTGGTGTACATTTTTGGTGGATTATATTTGAACAATCGTATCCTTACATCATTGTGCACAATACAATCGTTCAAAATAATCGTGCTAATCCTTGATCTGTTGTTAGTTGTTTGTTTTCTAAGGACAATTATTGCACGTGTGTACCTAGCTTAAGTCTCACCCACTGTCAGACACAAGGATTGCATTGTTTAGATTGTTTGGATTCAGAATGCTTTGATTTAGTACAGTGAGAATGTAGTTTTGCTGAGATCAGTATAAATAGCCATGTGGGCAAATACAATTTACAGATGTCCTCCTAAATGTTATCAATGGAGCTTGCATAATAGCTATGTATTTTAAGATGTTTTTCTTCTCTTTGGTGCATTATGTATCGTCATCTCTCCTTTTCGGCTATTGGTTGTGAGCCTTCATAATTGCAGATTCAGTTGATTTAATATTTTAACATTGCAAAGCTACTTGACTATGTTGAGAAGGTGAGAAGAAGCAAGATGAGAATATTGTAATTTCCACGGCTACAAAGAATCTTAGGTTTACGTACCGTCACTAGTTGACTTCTGAGATAGTCTTATTATATATACAGCACATCACAGGTGGTGCAGCAACTTTACTTTTTATATTACAACCACTGTACCAACTATCACAATTCCCCTGATGGCCCAACCTTGTCAAACAATGTTGGTGAGATCTTTCTGCAAACTGAGACAGGAGGGAAAATGTTTAGCAAGGAGAGAAAATGTCTCCAGTGCATTGTCTCTCCTACTATCCCTCACTGCCATTTTTTTAAAAAACATGCTTACAGTTAATGTCATTCACTCCATTTTTTAGAATGGTTTTGTAAAAGCATCAAAAATGTAATCATGTTTCATTTGTTTTTAACAGATGTTATATCCTTTTAAAAGTTTTTTAACACAAACAAAAAGAAAACACATTCAACGTGTAAAAATACCCTTCAAAGATTAGTTGGAAGTATAGTTTTTTACCATCTTTTTTAGTCTAGTGTGAGCATTTTATGCACTGCTTGAGGTATTATCGACCTCAGTAGGAATTTCAGGGCACTCTGCCCACTTTTATTTTCTCCAATACAGGTGAACAAAATAAAGATATCCCCCTCACAGGGGATCAGTGTTAGCACGTAAAGTAACATAAATTCCTGGCTCTCTCTGACACACTCTTTCCAGAGCTAATGATCCAGCTCACCTAAATTTTGGGAGAACTCCTTGGCTCACCTAGCACACACACCTCTCGTAGCCTTTCTTCTTACAGGCCTTAAACAGCCTTTCTCCCTGGTGTTAATATCCAACTCCAGTTCTCGGTCTCAAATGCCATTACCCTTTTATAAGAATTGGCAGGTGCTCCAGAGCTTCCTTGAATTCTTGTTCTGGGGAGGGATGAAGTGTTTGGACCACCTATTCCTTCCAAGACATGCTGAACCTATATCCCCAATAAAGATCTGCACAATGATTTCTTTCACTTACTCTTTTACTTCTTCCCTGGGTTGTTTTTACTCTTTTAGAAAATACTGTGAAATACCCTCTAACCTTGGCCTCTAACTCAGTATACTAGTATAAAAAATAAGATGGTATTAGCCATGATGATAGTAAAAGAGATCTTCTGGTAATAACAAAATAATATTTGCATACTTCCATAGCATGTGTATGAGGCCACCTTTGTTTCAATAACATCTATTGCATAGAGAGGTACTGGACAGGCTTGTTTAAACTAGCGTAAAATGTTCTTGTGGAGCAACGTTTTATTTTTATTTTTTTGTGAATTTGGGGAGACCTTCAATAATTTTTATTACTGAGTAATAATAAGAAGAAGCATACAGGTATAGGGGAAATGAGCTTTGTGTTAAATAACTCATTTATTGGAAGAACTATATCAAAAGTCTCTGTTTTTAAGGGTCACTTGCAGGCTAAATAGTGTAATTCTGTAATTCTAAAGCCTATTCCTTACTTTATTTACTGCTGTCTGTTAGGGACACACTTAACATATGTGAAGATCCTTGTCCTCAATGACTGGAGCTGAAGACCCCTGATCTGTTATACTACCATGGTGTGGCCTTGGATTGACATGTATATACTTTCTGAATTCCAAGCATTAAAGGAATAAATAAATGGAGTTTAAAAAAAAATGGATGATTGATTTGGGTTTTTGCATCATTCCATCCATTTAGTCTTCAGTAATTTGTGTTTTTCTAGGTCAGGTTTGAGAAGCATTTTACAAATCATCAGATTCTCCACCATACCTTAGTATTAGTAATACCTATGGAACCCTCAAAATATATGTTAGTAATATACATCCAGTGCAGCAAGAGAATTTTAGGTTTGTATGTGTCATTTAATTTTTTAGGATCTACTGGTTGCAAATAATAGCCCATTGTATTTCAATCAGAAGGTAACAAAGCCCAGAGGTTAGCAAGAGCTAATCCACCCAAATTTTTTGGATATTTTAACATCTTAATTTGAATAAAATCTGTCTCTTATTCCAGATAAAATCTTTAATAATACCATTTCTTTTATGGAAGATTTTAAGTGGTTTCCATATGAGTGTGTTATGTAAGACATAAAACAGCTGTGGCATTATAATCTTTTTTTATTAGGGTTGACCCTATCTGCTAAAGAAATTGGTTGCTTGCCCCAGGAGTTATTTTAAATTCAATTTTACCTTTAAGTGGGGACAAATTATTGTGCTCATATTCACCTATGTATGCTGTGATATTTATACCCAGATATATAAAGCTGCTCACAGGATAGCTAGAAATGCCGACTTGCCCTGGTTAATGGTAAATCCATTTATTTTTTTTAGTTGGACTCAGTGAGAGATCAATATTCCCCAAAATGGAGCACTTTACCATGCATTTTTTAGGTATTTATTGTGATATTTGGTGGAACTGGCATCAGTGCAGCACAGACTGCACAAGCCATTCAGTCCAGTGCCTTTCATTAGGCTCAAAATAAGCTTGCTTCAGCATACAGGAAATACAACTTTGCTTATCTTCAGCTGCAATGGTAACAACAAATACAAGTTTTTGGCAGCAAAATGTCTCAATCTGGCAACTAGACACTCACAATTTAGTCACTAAACTCTTGATTTTTAGCTTCCGCAGCTGAAAGGGAGCTTTCTGCTGTGCTTCCAGAGTCTTAGCTCCAAACTCTGATAGAAGGTTATCATACCTGAGTACCCACACCTGTCTGAACTCAATGGGGATGTAGGTTTTGGAGTAAAATGAAAAGACCCACCCAATCTTCCCTTTCATCGTGAGTCCAAGACCTTTGAACAGTTTCTAACAAACCTGCTACCAATGGTTGCTTTACTACCCCAGGTTATTTTTCCCAGAAACCTGGTCATATGTACATAGTACTTAAGAGTTCCTAAAATAGAAGTAAACTTTCATCGGTGTGGGTAAGCTTTTGCCATATGCCATGCATTCTTGCTGATGTCACCCTTTTCTAAGCACCTTTTGTGATGATAGGTCCAGGAATCCATGATCACTGCAACCTTTGAAGCCACCCTTTGTTGCTGAGTCTTCCTTGTACACTCTGATTCACTTCGGCTATTGGGCAGCCAATGATCATGTAACTCCTGCGCAAGTCCCGAAAAGACCCTTGATCTGCATTGTATGGTACATGTGCCATGTAGTATAAGCAACTAAAAAAAATGGAGCTGGGGAAAAGGTTTACTTTACATGTCCTTTTCGCCAAAACTTTTATCTTTTAACTTTTGTCTCTGACATTTTGCTTTTTGTGTTTAGTTCCACTGTAATTGCTGGTGGATTGAACAAAAGAATGGCAGTGAAGGCAACATGTACAAGCAACAGAAACATACTTTTCTGTTTTTTATTCTCAGTTTGGGAGTATATAGAGTAGCTTTGCCTAATTTATTAATTTATTTTAAAATCTTACCATTATATACCCCAAAACCATTTTACAGCTTTGAAATCCATGGCTTAATCCAAGCCTAATAGTGCTCAATTTTCCAAGTTATCTTCCAGGGTATATATTTTGATAAATAAGCTTTTAATATTTATTGCAATGGATTTCCTAGGCTGAAAGTCTGATTCCCCCAAACACATTATACTGGTGATACTTTTCTGAAGGATTTTAGCCAGTATTTTCACATTTGCTGTTAGCAGAAAGATAGGAGGATTGACTCTTTTAGCAAGTGTCCTTTGCTTGATTAAGCATTAATACTATCATGATGTTTGACATTGAATTTGAACGTTTGTAAGCTAAATTTTACACTTTTAATAACACTACAAATAAAATATACTAATACTAATATAAACTAGTTTTTAAACCTCTCACGGAAATTCATTGAACCTCCTATCAATTATATACTGTAGGTGTCAAGTTTTTTGGTAATTTGCCTTTATATAAATTTTGGTGTAAGGTCACAAGTACCCCAAGGATGTCAGTGATGGATGTAACCATATCCCTAATAAATTGTATGAATGGAACAGGTTGCTGAGCCTTAACAATTGTGGCTGGCAATTTGCTAGTTGTATTGTGTTTTGGGATATTTGGTTTAAATTCAATTCCTTAGTTATTCTACCATAAACGATACCAAACCGTTCTTGCATTTCCACAGCCCTCAGACTGTCTTTTGGCTGTCCACATTTTATGATGTCAATAAATACATTTTAACCAAAATAGTCCAGATTCCAGGAAATAATTGTATCATGCCTATAATTTGAAAAGCATCTGCTACTTGGGAAAGAAAGTCTGTGCTCTGCCAGCATTTTGTAAAGGAGAATCCTGGTTCTTTGTGTGTAAGCAGTTATCTTTCTGCAGAGGGCTAATATGCCAATTTAGTGAATTCAAGCCAGATCATTCCAAATTAACAGGGTACATGAGTTTTGATGATTGCAGAGTTATTGGTCTGACTTAGCAGAGTTCATATTGGAAATCTGCAGTAAAACCACATAGGCTCAATGTGAATACAAGACTGTCGTTTTCAGTTGGTGTTTACACAAGATTGCACTTGCCTAAAGGCACCAATTTTAGCACTGACTGGTGTATGTGCATTCATCAATTAGTGTGTAAAATGTAATGTATTAGGGGATTTGTGGTTGAAGTTGCCACATGCATTACGTTCTTCACTGTGAAATGTCCACTTTCTGCATCAATTTTTATTGTAAGGAGGTAAAAAATACTCCTATATACTAAGATACTAAACCTTCAGGCATAGAATTTTATGTGCTTTAGACACACATTTTAATGTGTCTTGCACCTGGAGAGTCTCCAGGGATTCGCACAAATACAGGGTGGTATATGAGCAAAGTTCCAAAATCTCCTAATTATGGTCTTTTAAACTGCCAAGGGTCTATTTATAAAACAATGAATCTGACATTTACTAAAATATGCCTGGTGGAGAATTACTGCCATTGAAACCTGGAAGATTCTCTCCCAAAGAATGTTTCAGTGAATGTCAGCTTCACTGCTTTACAAATAAACCCCCAATGTTCTAAAGTGTAACTTTTTTGTCCTTGCATTTGTTTCTAGCAGAAAAGACTTGTCTATGCTAATCAGCATCCAGGGTAATATTTCATATGTTATGTGCTTGAGTGAAGAGCTGTAATTAAGAGCTTAAACCTAAATTCTGGGAAAACACACAACTGCAGAAATGAAGTGCTGTACATATATGAGAGCTGTTTTACCTTCCCTGCAAAAGACTCCAGTCCATTACTGTGATTTACACAGCCTCCTCAGGTTTATGATACAACTAATAGTTAAAATAGAATGAAATATTCTGGGGTTCCTGGAGCTCCTATTATAATGTGCAGTCCTTTATTGTAGGACAAGATGTAGAGGGCCCACCCACAACCTGGAACATAGTAGAGAGGAGAAGAGTAAAGGCTGTCAAGGAAACCCTGGAGGATAAGTAAAACTGCTTCTCTGTTCTGCTTCTTCAACAAAAAAATGACCCACCACAAGGAGTTAAGCTTTAATTATTCTTTTTTCCAGGTCAATATAAAAAGGAAAGTAGCAATGTTTATAAACTCTATTTAGATCGTGTAATTTAGGCTTTGTAAGATTATTGAAAACAAATCAAATAGAACAGTTTAATATCAACTACTGAAGCATGCTATACATATCTACTGGGCTTCCAATGGCTCTTAATGAGTGGTTTGGCAGCCTACTTGGTGTTGTCTTATATAGAAAATTGGATAAAGTGCTGTAATTAATCTGCTGCTATTCTGCTCCTGATTTGACATTGGTGACCTCAATAACCATGGTCTGGGGCTTTTTCTATTGTTTTCCTCCTAATCTTGATGATTATTCAAGAAAATCTAAACTCTAAGCCAGCAAATTAGGGTTCCTCCAGAGTTTGGTAGAGTTCCTTGAGCAATGAGCAGTTTGTGTTTCTCAGCTGAACAGAAACCAATAATTTTATGCTATATGGAAGGGTGACATTCTTCCCACTGGCCAGCAATGTAAGAGGCATTCTTCCCAATAACCACCACACTAATGTACTGTGAGCTGCAGACATATTTATTATAGAAAGGGTTCCCTGAAGACCTTAAAGGTGTTCAATCATGTTATAAAGGTCGAAAAACACTGCTCTATGGCAATATTCATTGGGGGTTCCCAACAGCTCTGGTTGGGCTCAGCTTGGATCAGGATGCCAGGTTAGCATAATGTGCAAGAAGCCCATTCTAATGGCTCCCTTAATGCCATGGCTCTGGACATTTTATAGATTTTCAACACTTAACATTATCATTATGAGACAACATTATCATTATGAGACAGAAAGATCTTTTAAATTTTGCTGATACTTTTGGAAATGTTTCTATTTATTTTCCCTTTAACGAATGCTATGCCAGATAATTATTATGATAAAGTTTGACCTTTTATGATCAGCAAGATTTGGACAGCATTGTTTGAGGTCTAATTTGTCATAATTTTACCTTCATCAGAATATTTAGATCGAATAAATGTTGAAGTATGAAATGTGAAAGGTCATCTGGAATGTTGATATTAATGGAGGTCACTATTTTAACTGCTTTGGACTAAAAATTCTTTGTGACCTTCCAGCTAGATAATAGCTTTAATGGAAGCATGCTTGATATAGTGATATCTTGATATATTCCATTACTTTAGTTAAAGGTCTTTTTTAGTAAAAGGTTCCAGTGGCTGTTTGGGTTCATTTAGCTAAATGCTTCTACAGTTGCTTGTATGGCCCTGAATCATAGCTCTAGGCACATTGGAATACTATTGCTGAAAAAAAATGAGAAGATGCTCCTGACGTTGTCTTATTTTTGACCGGAACAAATCACACAGCCAGCTAACATCCAGCTGGTTATCTTAAATATTGGGCCATCCTAATTCTTCCAACCTTATTTCAGTTGCAGGTCAGGAAGCAATCAGGAAGCTTCATTTGCTAAGCGTTTTCATCCTGCCAATATAATGCTTTTTTTGCTTACTTTGTTTGGAATAAAACTGGATAATCCCTGAGCTTTTCCATGTGTAGAATCGTGAATCAATGTAGAGTTTCAAAGATGAGACTGGGGAAGTGGACATGTAGATTTTCACCAATAATAAAGATGATACTAAACTCAGGCAATTAAATATATTGCTAAATAATCTAGGTCACCCCTAAATTAATGTTAGAAATAACAACTTTAAAATTTAATCACAAAATCTAGAATATTATGTTCCCCCACAAGGTGCTTTTTATTGGACATATAAAGATTATTATGTTTCTTGGCAATGAGACTCCTTGGGGCTACTGATGTGTTAAAGTGACCATGTTTTCTGCATACGTATGAAATGGGAAACTCTTTTTTAAACGTTTTATTCTGTGTTATCCTTTTCATTGTGTTTTTAGGGACACTAAACACATAATCATCAAAGAGGAAACAATTTTTTTATTCAAATAATATTATTTATCTAAATAAAATAAGAATGAAGAATATATGAATATAACGTGGACATATTTTCTATGGATATTTATGTATGAATGCGGGTGTACATTTCTGGAAGCACATAAGATCAAAAAGACAAAAAGCAAAAGGAAGTTTTTTTTATTAGATCTATTAATGCATATAGAAGCAGTAAAATATTACTGTTAAATGGCCGCTAGCAATTTAAGTGCCATCAATTAAAGTAATTAAGTAAAATAATGCATTTATATATCCTATAAAACCACTGCCTTTAGGATATTCAGCAAATGAACATGAACATAAGGCAGAAAGATGTTATTACAGCGTTAAAGACTTGTGCAATGATTATGTTTGATTTATGGTAATCATAGCACTTTTACATCCTATCATTTGGGTTTATAAGATAGATGTTGCTTGAGTTCATTCAAGTTCAGATCTGTGATTTTCTTTTTTACATGTGAAAAGTATGACCAGTGACTAAAAAACAGATTAGCTATGTTTTGTGATTCTGTTGTATATGCTTACTTGATGTGGTAGTTCGTACTTATGTCTAAAAGCCAGTTTTCTGGAAGGACCACAGAAAGGTTACAACTTGTTATGTGTTTCACTGCCCTGTAAGCCTGCACATATAAATCACTAAGCAATAATTAAAGAAATGCCTTTTGGTGGCCCCACTTGAATCTTTCCTTTTTTCTATTAAAATGGCCCATGCTGCATTATTACTTCCTCAGGGTCCATAACAGCCTTGAACCACAGGAGACGGGTTACATAAAGTTCATTGCCAACAGAAAAAAAGATAATGAATCTGCTACTATCCTGTGCAGGCCCCATTGTCTCATGGTCATCAGCTTTATAGTTTTCCTTTTTTATCCCTAGACCAAGATGGGGAATTATTGCTAGAATTGACTTTGGCATATTACTGTTCTGCTGCAATTGTATGTCTTTTGGCATTCTAATAGAAGGAGTTTTGAGTTAAAGGGCCTGATTTACTAAAGTTCTCCAAGCCTAGAAAAGATACACTTTCATCAGTGAAGCTGGGTGATCTGGCAAACATTAAATAGATCTGGTCCAGGATTGAAAAAATTTTGTAACAAATAGTAACTGACTTTTAAGAAATTCATCCCAGGTTTGCTGGAACACCCCAGTTCCCTGATGAAAGTTTATCCTCTCCAGCCTTGGAGAAATTTAATAAATCAGGCCCAAGGTATTACATAAAAAAATAGCCTAAAAAATCTGCCCATTATGAGATAATATAACAAAAACAGCTTTACTACCACATTTAGTTCAAGTATAGGAATTTTCTTGCAGTACTTTTAGTCCAATGGCCAGCATAATTCAACCCACCTCCTCTGAGCCCAGATTGACATGTAGCATGTGATGAAGATGAAGTACAGTGATGATCTCATCTCTCTGTCCTCTGCTTTCCCTTCCTAGCGAGCATATGACCTGATTGCTTCTTATGCTGTTTCTTCCTTTCACATTTTAGTCCTGTTATACCAGAACTGCACCAGACTGATTCCATATAAAATAAGGTACTGCTTGCATTTAATGTACCAAAGTAATAATGTTTAGAGATGCATTCATTTTTTTTCTTTTATATCAGCTTAGTGTTTTATTTATTTTTGTGATTTATTGTTTGAGCAATTTTTGTATTTATTATTTCTATTATTTTGTAAAAAGTCCAACACAGAGTCAAGAAGGGAGTGCAGATATTGTCTACTAGATATAATACACCATAACACTTTTGTCTACATTTACAGACCTGGCTGCAAGTTAATAAAAAAAATTGGAAATTTATGAGAAGGCAAAATTTGTATAAAAGCCGATTACAATTAGCAATGAAGCGGGGTCAGTGCATTGCACAGATGTGAATGTGTGTAGAGAAGGATTGCTCTTTTCAGCCCCTTCCTTTGTTTTCCAACTAAGCAAGAATAATATAAAACTCCCAGCATCCCATTGACCTTCTTTTAGAAAGCTAGGTTCATTAACAAGAGATACATTTTATCCAAATAATGATTCTTGTTTATAAAGCCACAGATGAAGTTTAAGCGGACAGCAGGTATTCAATTCCTTATCTGCTCTCCTGCCAAGTTGCTCATTCGTATTTTTGAGTTTGTCCAAACCAATGAGGTGGCAAACATTTACACCGGCCCTGCAAAGAGCTTATTCATATTTAAATAAAGCTATTATCTCTGCCTTGAGTTTCAATAGTTTTATACTCATCCTCAGGAGTATTTCTCTCGGCACTGCCATCTAATCAGCTTTAGCTTTTAATTAAACAGCTGTCATTTGCTTCCTAATTCTACTTCGACCTGATGTTCTATTAAATTTTAATTTACGCTAGGCTGGATAAGGAATATATTCCTTCAGACAACAAAGGAATACTATTAACTAGGTTACAGTTGTAATTAAAAAAAATGTCACAATTGAATTTTCAGTACTGAAACCTATGGATTACTGAATTCTTGCATGTTTTATTGGACATTGCAACAAGTTTTCGTACTTTGATGTGATAACTGATCAGCATTAAATCCTAAGAGCAGCCCAAAATGTATGCTTTAGTGGTAAAGCAGGGGTAATATTTCTGTCGGGTTTCAGTCTATGTACCCACTGGAGAAATTTCCTTGGTGCTGGGTCATATGTCCCAGGGACAGCAGTAAAAGGAGAGCAGCATAGCATGATAATGTTGCTTCTGCAAGGATACAGTGCTGTAAATAAGTATCATTTTATAATGTTAAGCTATGTACACACATGCAATAATTGTTTGAAAACGACTACGACAGATCAACGATTATGCACGATTATTTTGAACAATCGTATTGTGCACAATTCTGTACATGATGTAATGATATGATGGTTCAAATATAATCCACCAACAATGTACACACACCAGATACCATCGTTTCATTGATTCAGGAAGTGACATGTAAAGGAGAACGTGTACTGCAGAACCATCCAAGGTCACTGAACAACCGTACACACAATAGATTGCAAATAATCATCGCCCAATCAGATCTGCCAGGGTGGTCATTCGTTTCCAGCATCAATCCTCATCCTCATGTGCACTTTTTTTGTTAATGATTATCGGACGAATGGTCGTTTGTCATTTGTTTCCAACGATAATTATTGCACGTGTGTACTTGGCTTTAGATACAGGACTGCATATTAAGGTCAATGGGGTAAAAAAAAGAAACTAATGCAACCACCACATCTATGGACTAATACGTTTTAATAAATACATTTTTGTGGGGTTTGTGGAAATATGTTTCAATCCTTCATTTTATTACAAATTGCAGTGCAGTTGTGTTTTTGCAAAGATTTAAAGGTATTTATTGAAACGTGCCTTTTGTCTTCTTCCTGCTATCCATTGGTACAACTTTACAAGGTAGTAAAAAAAAAAAAGTGTGGTCTAAAAAGGTCACTGGAACAGGTACAGCTGGACTGATGATGTTATTGTGTATATTTGCTACACTGTGAATACTTAGAATGATATACAATAAACTGCAAATTATGTCATTTATTAAAAAATAAAACTGGAAAACCTGATTTCAATATGCCACTTGGACCTTCTCCTTTCTGTTTCAGTGTCATTGCCATGTGTCAGTGCCAGTTAAGATAATCTAGAATAGTGGGTGCCAGGAAAGTTTATTGTTGGAGTGCCCCACTCTCCACCCTGCTTGTCACCTTTCACACATGTGAGTTACAGAGCTGGGAGTGTTCACACCCTTGACAAGCAAAAAGCTAAAAAAATGGTTTAGAGTGGTTAGGTACACAGCAGGTTCCCATAACCTGATGGTTTGTTAGTGTCAAGAATGCTCCCTACATGGTACACTCTGTGAGCTGTGACTCTTCATGGGCCCAGAACAGAAGAGGAGGAAAAAGCTCTGCCAGTACTGAAGATGGTAGCATAGGTGAGAAGGGGAGGTGCGAAGAATATTGCTTCCTTTTTACTGTGCATCTTACTGCAGATCCAAAATAATGTTTGGATCCTAAAAGATTCTAGACAATTTAGCAGCCAATTGATTCTAAGACACGGATCTTTTGGATTTCAATTAGTTATGGATAGATCAGAAATGTTAGTAATTATTGATCCAGAGTAAAGAATCTATAGCTCTGCTAAAAATGTAAAAGTTCCTCTGATCCATAAAGTGTATTAAGAACAGTGGAAAGTGTGGAAATAGCACACTGAACTTTCTTTTCTGAATAGTTAAACTATTCTGAATTGTATATTTTTCCAATATCTGAAAACAGGTCTAAATATTATAGAAGCCTCCTTCAAAAATCTTGACAGCAATTTGATGTCTTGCTGAGTAATATGATTGTCCCTTTCACTTAAGTAGGACATAATCCATATTACAGCCCCCACGGATGCTTTTACTGTACTATTTTTTTTAAAGTGCTTTGTTTTTGCTTTGTCTTACATTGCTTCCAGGCATTATCACTAATGTGGGTATCCCTGCCAGCTGTTTTTTTTACTTTAAGTGTTCTACATGACCTTCAGTGGTCACTGTGCATTGCAAAGCTGTCCTGTCTCCATTTGGCTAAGATGTGCAGCTCAACAAATTTAACCTGGTTTTAAACGTCTTGCATGAAGAATCTCTATGTGAAGGCAATGTGATCACAATTCTCCTTTTATTACTTGTAATTGTGTGACCTATTATAACCACGAGAGCTAATCTTTCAAAATGGCAAAAAAAATGATCTGTGTTATATTGCTTTGCCTGTTAATGTGTAACATCACAACCACAAAGTTGCATTTATTTTCTCTCACAATAGCACCTACGCATTTAGAGATGTAGCTATGAGTCTCCTATTTCTTACATAAATGTTTGTATAATAAAAGTAAAAGAAAAAGCTAAGCCCTGCATAACCTTATGGATGAGGTCACATTGAGGGTAAATGCTGCTTTTGTAAAGTGACATGGTACAAAATACCCAGTGTTTAGTGTCCACATCTGGAATGATGTTACTACTTTTAGCCCACAGCAATGTACCCTAAGGCAGTCACTGGGAATAGTCTAGTCTGCATGGGAACTATATCAAAAATGAATATAGCTCACTATCTGATGTTTTCCAGTAAATGGACACAAATAGCTTGTTATCACCTAATTTGCAGTAGTGTCTATAATTCACATACATTTTTATTGGCCTCTGGTCTTCAGCTATTATCACCATCTTCAAAAAAGTTGAACTGCAACCTGCTGTCTGCTGTTAGGCATATTAACCCAACCTCCATCTAGAGAGTAAAACCTGAATTAAATTGCCCAGCAATAGATGACATGTGCTGATCAGAACCCTTACAGGAGAGATGTATCATATCTATACATGGCACTTCCCCATGCAGGGCTTAGGATCTTCCCACAGCCGGAGAGGAAGGGTTCAGGAGCATATCTGTAGAGAACAATGAGCCTGAATGAGCCAAATAAGCCCACAGTGAGGCTTTAACCTGACGTTACCCCCAAATTTTAGCTTATTCATTAAAATTACTTTGTTGTGACGCAGCAATTTAATTTGAATTGAGTTGTCTTACTGTGATGTGCATCAGTAGGTGAATGAGCTGTAATTGATTGCACAGGTGAGAATCCAGGGTTCGATCACAGTGCTAGGTTTGTACGAGGGGGTGCTGAGAATAACTGAGAATAAAGTTCCTGGCTTTGCCCCCTTCCAGATGAAATAGAAAAATTAGTGTGGGCCCATGTGACAGCCTAATATCTTAGTATGTAACTGTGCAAATATCAGGTCTTTGTGATTCTTAAAACCGTTTTTTCTTTTAGTGAGAAGCTGTGATGGCAGAGGCACCAGCAAGTTTCACATTGTTGGAGTTACGGGCCGTCATGAAGTTTTTGTTTCTCCAGGGAAAGGAAGGACACTTCTCCCCCAGTGTTTGTGACATCTCAGTGTGAATGTCCTTTGGTGACTTTTCCTGGAAAAACAAAGTGTTAGTGCTTTTTTATGTTATGGTGATAATTTAGAAAACAATCAGTACATTTTAAAGTAAATTTACTGTGTGTAAAAATAGTAAAGTTATTGCAAACTTCAGAAAAAATAAATATTTTATTACATTCCCTCGTCACACTTAGATATAGGATTGTAAGCTTTCTAAATATTGTCATTAACGCTAGTAAATACCTGGTGATCCAGCCAGTATCTCTTCTTGCAGCATTTCCTATGTTTGGTGACAACACACTAACCAGGAGCTGTACACTTCTTCTAATAGTTGTAAGCATGTACTGCAAAAATAGCACCCCTTTCCAACAATGAATGAGCCTACAGTTCTTGTTACCAGCTCTTGACATCACAATCATCATGGGTGACAGCAACTCCTCTACAGAGTCACAATGTCAAAAGGTGCTGTAAGAGCAGCCAAGTAGCCTCTTGTTAAACTAGGTGACTGCCCCAGTATTAATAAGAATCTCTGAGCGAAGGTGATTGTGGCCATGTGACCACTCCAAGAATCATCTACAAAGCTATTTGACTCACAGTTTTGCACTCAAGAGGCTTTCTTTTCTTTTTTCATAATGAGTATGATTATAACATTACTGGATTCACTGTTTGCTTTGCATATGCTTTAATTCTTCTGCAAATAAAATACAACATAAGGTAAGATTAGTCAGACTTCAAAAATCATGAATATGGTGATGTACATCATTACACAGTAGTAATGGATTATTATTTTTAAATTAAAGTCACGTTAGGAAATGCTACTGTATGTAAAGCATAAATAACTTGTTTGTAGCTCTGTGTTGCTTTACAGCAGAGCATTCCCAGCTCTGTTTTTATGAGTAGAGGGACATTTTATATTGAGCACCACATGAACCCAGAGCTTGACATGACTTTGTATCTACATGAACACTGGATTAACATGCATTATTCAGCAGTATATTACTAGCTGCCTAGAACATCACTTGTTCTTCAATTTGTGTGTCAGGTTTAGAAGTTCCAGTCCCCTTTTATCGGAAAAAGATGTATTCAGCTGGAAAAAGCTTTTAGATTGAGGTCCTTGTGGGTTTTTTGAGCCTTGCAGTATGAAATTTGCTCACTGAAAATATGTGTTGATTAAAACATAAATTTGAAGAAGTGTAAGCTGTTTGAAAGTGAAGACTAACTTTGCTCTTTTTTTGAGTTTTGTGACAATAGTGGCAGCACAATTTTAAAATCTTTGGTAACTTTAAATATTTCAGATCCTCCATTATGTACCATTGTAGCATTAATTATTTTATTAGTCTCCCAGCTAATTCTTCACACTCTGAGGGAAAAAAGTATCTAGAGATTCCATCTTAATAAGAGAGACACCTGAATATTAGATGGGTGGCAAGTAGAAGCAGGGATGTGCAGCAAACTCTTCAGGGCCAGGTGCTTAAATGAAAAAGGGGCATCATTCCAAAGGGACAGTCTACTTTATACCAGGATTTTATTAAATAAAAAAAAATAATGTGAGCTTAGAAAGATTTGACTGCAAGCAGAGCTACAATCTGTACATCTTGTAGAGACCACCAGCCCATTGTAATGGACTAAGAAGGCCATAGACACATTAGAAAAGACTAAGGCTGCTTGCAGTTGCAAACCGCTGCTTTAAGCCGCTCCCAGATGCCCCTCTTCAGTACTGTATAGACTAACTTGGTTGTCTCATGTGGTTGAGAGCAGTTACAGTTGCAGTTTGCTTGGTTCAATGTTTTTCTGGGATAAGGGATCTTTCCCAGACCTCCATCAGCAACCTCAACTGCTTTCCAGCCACTGTGAGCTGCAGTTGAAGGCGGTTCCATTCAGGTCAATGGAAGCGGCTGGCCAATCAAGGACAACTAGAGGCAACATTTGCATTTAACGTCCGCAGCAACAATTCATCACAAGCTTAGTCGTCTGCACAAAGTGATTTCTCACTTCAATTTAGCGGGAGTTTAGTTTAGTTGGGAGTGGTTGGAAAAATGGTTTAGCCTGTGACAGTCAAATGTAGGTCAGAAATTGACCTAAAAATGACCATCAACATGTTCCTCAAAAAGTTTTATAGTTATTAAGAGGCAGTGCTGTTCTGAAATCTTTTGGCATTCTTACACAGAGATTCTTTTCAGCAAGCTGTGGAAAATACCAGGTGTTTAACACATACAGTCTCACTTTTAGAGCCTCTGTTGTGCATATCCAAAATGCAACACTAACTTTAATAAATATCAAACCACAGTTACAGGTAGTGAGATCATGTTTGAATTTTTAAGTTAAATATTCCACTCAAGCTTTTAAAGTTGAATAACTAATTCGGGAATACTACATCATCAGTCTCCCTGATGAATATGGATTTGCATTAAACTATACAGATCTCTGGATAGATAAACAGTTAAGATGCACTTGTGGTGAATATTTTAGTATTTCTCTGATTCTAGATGCAAGAAGAAAACAACGTTTGGCATCAGTCAGTGTTGAAGGAATTACATTACAATTAAACTGATAGAAATGGTAAAGACATAACTGGCATCTTAAACCTGCGCTGAGAAAAATGTATACACTGCTGACCTGTCTATCTGAAAATGCTTTTGTCTGGCTGAAAGATACTCTGCCTTTAGTACTGTTAGGTCATAGAGTAAGCATACAGGTCATATATTCTGAATATTACTTGATAGACCTTGTTTTTGACATCTTAACAATTCATCCAAACTGGATTCATAACTGGCGTTCCAGATTTTAACCCAGAATTGCCACTCTGAAAAACTGAGATGATTTAAAGAAAGTTGGAGTGGCATAAAGGTTGTTTGATCAGCAAAAACAATCCATTTCTCCATCAGCAAACCCTGCTTTCAACAGTAGTCTGAGCATTCAACAGTGTAATAGCAGTTACTGAGGTTCGTCACACTGGTTAAGGATTGGAATGCGGCCAATATGGTGTAATAAGTGAAGAAGAAAGTGTAAGGATGCACTCCTTCAATTTCAAGCCAATTTATTTATTTATTTTTGTAGATACTTCTTTTTGCATTTCCATTTTACAGCAGCATGCACCCTATTTTTACAATATTCACACAGCACAATAGCCACCAAATATACTTATCACACGGCATTATGCACCCCAAATTAACTCATCACCATACTATAAAGTTTATGTACCATAAAGCTAAACAACACCAATACACAGAACCATACTTCCTACATATACTTATTACACAACAACAACCCAACCCAAGCACTTTTGTAACTATGAATCTCAACAACACAAACCATGTAGAGCTACATTGAGGGAAAGAAGTATTTGATCCCCTGTTGATTTTGTACCTTTTCCCCTCTGACAAAGAAATGACCAGTCTATATTTGTAATGGGAGTTTTTTTGTAGGTGTGAGAGACAGAATAACAACAAAAGAACCCTCAAACACCCAGTGCTCAAAAGTCAGAGCTTGATGTGCATTGTAATGAGTGAAATAAGTATTTGATCCCTTCACTAAAGATGACTTAGTACTTGGTGGCAAACCCCTTGTTGGCAATCACAGAGGTCAAACATTTCTTGTAGTTGGTCACCAGGTTTGCACACATCTTAGGAGGGATTTTGTCTCACTCCTCTTTGCAGATCTTCTCCAAATCAGTAGGGCTTCGAGACTGATGTTTGGCAACTTGAACCTTTAGCTCCGTCCACAGATTTTCAATAGAATTAAGGTCTGGAGACTGGCTAGGCCACTCCAGGACCTTCATGTGCTTTTTCTTGAGCCACTCCTTTGTTGCCTTGGCCGTGTGTTTTGGGTCATTGTCATGCTGGAATATCGGTCCACGACTGAAGGAAGGAGGTGGTCACCTAAGATTTGACAGTACATGGCCCCGTTCATTGTCCCTTCACTGCGGTAAAGGCGTCCTGTCGCCTTAGCAGAAAAACACACCTAAGGCATAATGTATCCACCTCCATGTTTGAAGTTGAGTTGAGTTGATGCCAAAGAGCTCAATTTTGGTCTCATCTGACCACAACACTTTTACCCAGTTCTCCTCTGGATCATTCAGATTTTCATTGGCAAACTGCAGACGGGCATGTACATGTGCTGTCTTGAGCAGGGGGACCTTGCCCAATTGCTTTCTTGGTGAATATGGTCCCAGCTGCCCTGAGATCATTGACAAGTTTCCCCTGTGTAGTTCTGGGTAGCTTCCTCACCGTTCTCATGATCATTGCAACTCAACGAGGGGAGATCTTGCATAGAGCCTCAGACCGAGGGAGATTGACATTATGTTGTGTTTCTTCCATTTGCAAATTATCGCGCCAACTGTTGTCACCTTCTCACCAAGCTAGTTGGCGATAGTCCTGTAGCCCAGTCCAGCCTTGTGTAGGTCTACAATCTTGTCCCTGACATCCTTGGACAGCTCTTTGGTTTTGGCCATGGTGACTATTTTGGAATCTGATTGATTGATTACTTCTGTGGACAGGTGTCTTTTATGGTACTGTAACAAGCTTGGATAAGGAGCACTCCCTTACAGAGGGTGCTCCTAGTCTCCGCTCGTATCTGCATACAGGGTGAAGAAGTGGGTGCCTAAAATCTTGCTGATTGATAGGGGATCAAATACTTATTTCACTCATTACAATGCACATCAACCTCTGACTTTTGAGCACTGGGTTTTTGAGGGTTCTATTGTTGTTATTCTGTCTCTCACAGCTACAATAAACCTCCCATTAGAGTTATAGACTGGTCATTTCTTTGTCAGAGGGCAAACGTACAAAATCAGCAGGGGATCAAATACTTCTTTCCCTCACTGTATGTCCATTAGTCACACTCATCACCCTAAATGTATACATCATGTGTAACACAGGGTATTTCAGATACACTAATCAAGCAGCATTGTTTACCTTGGATATACTCATTGCACTTGCAACATGCTCTGAATATCATATTCTCTAAGCTACAACCTGCATAATAGGCATCAGTCAATGGTCAGACCACAGCCATGTCTAAAGGTGTCATATAGCAGTCTTTTTAATCAGTTGTAGTAGGCTATCTTGTAATAAGTCTTGACAATGTTCACTAAATAAAATGTAATGCCTCTAAAGGCTCAGAGCAGCCCTTTATTGAAGGATTTTTTAGATATGTAAAACTTTATCTAGAAATTTTTTCAATCGTGTATATACATCCTATATTTGCCTACAGTTCAGCTTTAAGTCATAGACTGAAGTCCTTGTTGTGAAAGTAATGTTTGTTCTCATAAACCATGTTTATCTTTCCCCCTTTAATTTACCAGCATTTTAAGGCTGGGTAGAATGTATTTTTTTCAGCTCTAGATAGCGACAGCAATGAATTAAGTAATGTAGAAAACTCTCCAGACATTCATCAATGATATTATCTCCTAGGAGCTACAAGTGTATGAGGCATCCATAACAGGAGTTGTATTCTGAACTTGTATATAGTGTCATTAAGAGGCCATAATCTATAGCTACCTACACTGAATAGGGCACTAAGAGCAACTCATTTAAAGCAATTAATCAAACCACGCCGTGCTGAGGTCTAAATGGAGGCTGTGCTAATGGAATCATTAGCGTAATGCTACTGTAAATTTATCAAGAGAGCAGATACATATAATCTGATGGTCAGTACAATGTCTGTAGCTAGGACATAGCTGAAGCAGTTTATAATCATTCTCTGGCAATCAGTGGTTGCCTTTTTGCACATTTAGCCCCTGGGGACAGCTGCTTTGTATAATGTTCGTAAATATCTCTGCAATCTGCCAAGACATTTCTCCTCGAATAAGAGGCAATTTTCTTTACCAGATTCAGCAGTTAGATGCTTGTCGGCATTGCTGCGTTTTATTTGCTTTTTTTTCTACCTACTCACCAGTAATTCCAATGTGCACAAGTTAGGGAAAGACGACCATACATTACCTGAATTAAGAGCAAACACGTTTGTTAAAAACAACAACATGGGATAATAGCTCAAAATGTCCCAAAGCCTTTTCCAGCTGCAGCTTTTTTGACCTGATTTATTCATAATGAGGGTTTTCTCTAAAAAAGTTCCCTTTTATTGGTTTGGATGTGATGGGCTATCAATTGCATCTGTATAATAGATTTATTTAGAAGTTATTATTATCAATTATCCCTCTGTACAATAGCATCTGGGTGAACCTATAACATGGGTCTATTTTATTGATATTATGTATACACTACTGCAGGTTTTAATGGGAATCTGCCAAGGAAGACACATGGGAGCTGCCATTGCTGACTTGTTTTTGAATGTGTAGGTCCCAAGGTTGTGATCTGTATTGGAGATGCCTAATGAGATACAAAAAATGTATGCAATAGCACTGACTTAATATTGAATGGATCAAACATTGTAGCTTAAGTTTGTTTAGGCCATTTTTAAGTCAGTGCAATCTGCATGATATTTGCATACAAAAGTCAATACTTTTTTATAACAGTTACAATGAGTTTACAGCACTACTCACCCTGTTTTGTCTATCTCATTTTTACATGCAGGATACTGAACTTCTAAACACAGCCATCCTGACGGGAAGAACAGTGTCTATCCCTGTGAAGGTGATGGCCGTTCAGGAGGAAGGCTCTGTAATTGATGTGTCTGACTCAACTGAGTGCAGGTCAGCAGATGAAGATGTCATTAAGGTGAGATCTCTGATCAGAACCCTTATTCTAAGGTCAAGAACGTAAAAATCGTGACCTCACATCTTCCATAGTTGTCAAGCATATAAATTCTGTTATAGAGTGTTTTTTTTCTTATAAATTGATATGGAATGCTGGTATAGAATTCTTCTTACTCTGGAGTGCTTTTCTCAACTTTTACCCCAGAGGAATCCTTAAAATTATTTTCAGGTCTTCAGGAATCCCTTTTAATTAGGTGGCAGTGGAAAAAATTCTCCTTACATTATTTGGTAGAATGTTCCCCTTACAGTGGTCTTTTGAATGCCACCCTTAATGAAAACTAAAATGATCACTGCTGACTCTGGAGTTGTTTTGACTCAAGAAATAAGCAGGCATCACAGAATCAGAGGTTAAAGTGGAAGTAAATTTGGGAAAAAAAACTCACTCACCTTTACCTTCGCAGATCTGTTGATCATTTAGCAGATTTCCAGGATTGGGTCCCATGTGGTCCCGGTAACCCCCTGCGTCTGTGCTGGGCACCGCCATCTTCTATGCCACCCGATGTCCCGCGCAAGATCGGGTGACGTAGATGGAAAAAAATGCAACGTTCACTGTACATGTGTGAGATCAGCATTTTTTTTAACCCATTAAAGAAAAAGCCTTCTTCAAATGCGTGAGATCGGGAATGCGCAGAAGGAGCAGCCAGAAGCCATGACGTATGGATCCCAGGAGGCTGTGCGCTCATATTCGGTCTTTATTACCCCATACATCAAGACAGCAAGTGGAAGAACTTTACCCTTTTTTAAACCCCTCCCCCAAAAAAGAAGGTAACTTTTACCTTTTATGTAAGGTAAAAAATGTTATTAAGAGCCCATGGGGGAACTTAAGGCCTCTTTTAGACCTGTGGTTTAAAACTGCACAGTTGGTTGATCTAGGGAGCATAGCAAACAGCTGCTATACACCCAGGAGCAACAAACCGCACTGCAGGTCAATGCATTTTCATATATTGTCCTTGTAATGGTGCAGTTATTTCTCCAGTGTGGGTAAAACAACTGCACAGGCAAAATTACCAGGTTGCTTTGAGGAACTGCGATGCAACCCTACCAGAACGCAAATTAAACCGTGTGCAAACAAGTACACAAAATAGTTCCCAGCCAATCCCATGAGGTTGAGTGGGAGTAGTTGGGATTGTGGTTGAGAGTGCAGTAAACTGCAGAGTTCACTACAGGTCTGAAATAGGACTAAAAACTTGAAGATAGCTTGATTATTGACCTTTTGATTATTTACTTTTAATAAATGGCTTTCCAAGAATATTTGCAGCAGCACATAACAATCTCTACTTCACTACTCTCTATTTTTTTTATTTGATGCAGTTTTATTTTCTAGTCTTTTACGCTCACAAATTTGTAAAATATGTAAGCAATGTGTACTGTATGTAATCTGATATATAAAAGAATATGTGAAGTCTAATC
This sequence comes from Pyxicephalus adspersus, assembly GCF_032062135.1. NCBI lineage: Eukaryota > Metazoa > Chordata > Amphibia > Anura > Pyxicephalidae > Pyxicephalus > Pyxicephalus adspersus. Next base: position 52,736,475 of record NC_092863.1, on the reverse strand, counting down.
TGACAATTTGTACCATTATGGGGTTTCTTTTTTGCAGGAACCAATAAAGATAATGTATAGGCAAAATATATTTTTAGTTTGGATAAAATCAGGAATAAACTGGTGTTTCCATCTTTCCCATATTCTCTAAATAAGTAGCGCCCAAAACTTTTTTAATCTGGGGGTAAAACTTGTCGGCCACAAAGCAAACAAACATTCAAGATGTATGTTTGAAACTGGTATAATTTTAATTTAAAATTAAATTTATTTGAAATGTTTCTAGTTACTGTAACGTACCTGCAACAAATAAAAAAAAAAAAAAACAAAGCAAGAATTTCTTCACTCACCATTTGATACTCATTTTTTTAATGCAACCTTTTATTAACCTCCCTGGCGGTATTCCCAAGTGTGGTGAATTTTCCACACCAAAAGCGGTAACCCCGAGCCACATTCTGGGTGGAATTGCCAGGGAGTATAAAAGTCCTACCTGGTTCCCATGTTCGAGTGGCATCCTCCAGCAGTGCCCGTGGGGTTCACCAGCGATGTGTGTAACCTGGTGATGCCCGGACGACATCTGCGTCCCCAACATGTGAATCTTGAGGATGCGACGCCAGGGGAAGCAGATCCCGGGCATCTGCTCGTGAGTGTGTGGCTGGGAGGCAAGACCATGCGGCTTGGAGGCGGGACCAGGCAGGAAATTTAAAATACTAAGTTTTTTTCAATGTACCGCTTTTACATTTAAAAATACTTAGTTTCATACCGCCAGGGAGGTTATTGAAAGATACAAAACTAATGCACGCCCCATTCCACACAAGACAATGAGCAGAGAGAGCAGAGAAGGAATGAGCAGATCTGGCAGCTATACGGACCGGCTCTGGCCCGTGGGCTGTAGGTTTGGCAGCCTTGCCCTAATTAATTTATATATGGAAGCATCTGTGTTACCACACAGTTCTTTTTTAACTTTTATTACATTATTTTGTGGAAATCAAAAAGAAAAATCTAAAAATATGCATATCAGTAATTCTGTTACTGGAAACTTTTTTTTTTTTACTGTATACAGCTAATTTGCTTCTTAAAATACATTTTATTATTTACTGTAATTTTAGTACATCAGCATATAACACGGTAGGATGTATATAGAACCAATTTTATTAGCCCCCTGTTAAAGAAGAACTCACATTCCAATTTTCTAACTACCATAATCATTAGAAAGAAAGGCACTGGAAACAGGATTAAAGCTAAAAATGAAAAAAAAAAAGTGAAGTAAGTTCTCTAACACAGAAGGGACAGGGTATCTCTCTTCTATAAAAAAACAAAACAAAAAACAAATTAGCTTTACGGCCTCAAAATTTTTTAACGAGTTGAGGATCTTTGGCAATCCAGTCCAGCCATGCCAGAATGACTTTGCTCATGCACATGGAAATTCAATTATTCCCAGTAGCCAGGTATGCCAGGATTGTAAACTGCGTGAGCTGCGTATGCGCATGATTGCTTGCAATTTTTTCAATTTTATGTTTAGGTTCACTTTAACCCATTAATATGGTCAGGGCACTTGGAAAAAAATCAATCATGCTAAGAACATTCAGATAGATTTATGGATAGGACTGGAACTTAAAGCTGCTAAGTAATCATGCTGGCAAGTTTTGTTCCTTGGAAACCACTAAAAAAGTTGCCTAATGGCAAACCCCTTAAAACCAAACCTGTGCGAAATTTGGAGGCTATAAGGCCTGCTTTCAAACTTTAGTACTTTCTAACTTTGTGTCCTGGAACAAACAAAAAGTCAGATTTTCTGATCTACCAGCTTCTTCTCTGTCAGTGACTTATGAATTGTTTACACTATTAGATCAGCATAGCCACCAAAAAATCTTTTACAAAAAAAAAAGGTCAGTATATGACTTTGTATTTTTCTCTCTGCACAATTTTGCTTTCAGCTCTCTACTCCCTGTTCAGTATAGTACATGGGGACATTTGGTATTTATGCTTTTGTGGAAGATTTTCACAAATATTAGGCAAATACTTGTATTATGCTACTGTGGATTTATCAGACAATAGTTTTTTTAGTGTTACAGGAAAGCTACCTTTTGTAGAGATTGTTACCTGTTAGTGTAACATGTATCTTATTAAAAAAAGCATGTGAATGGCCATATGTAGCAGTAATTAAACATAAAGCAATAAAAGTGTTAAACATTATGTGCATTTATAATCATGTAGATTTAGCCTATCAAGTCAAGTTGATGTTATTTTAATGTGAGGAAGTAATAACCTTAATTCCTACATTGATATAACTTTTCATCCAAACTGGATCCAAGCATTGTGTAAAATAGCCGCAGGCTTTTCTATTCTGTGTCCTTACAAATTCTTGGTGGCTTTTTAAAGTTCCGCTACAGTGAACCTGTTTGAGTGATCTGCTTTTATATATTGTTAGACTAATACTCTGTCCTCCCACACGCCTTTCCAGATAATCCTTCTCAAACCTAAAAGAATGCATCTACAACTGAGGGCAATTAAAGGAGATTTTCTGTGCGCATTAAAATATTTCTGCCCAGAAACCTTGAGAGCCTCTGCACAAATTGGCTTTCCCTTCATTTTAGTGTTCTGTTTTCATCCTTGTTCTGTTTTGTGACATTGTCTTGTATATAAAAGAATAAAAAAAAAAAACAAGCTCATGCTTCAGATTTTAGATGCCATCTTTCATAGACAGTGGCAGCAGATTGTTTTGTCTCAAAAATCTGGTGCAACAGAAGAATAATAGTGACAGCATCTTAAAAGGACAGACACGGTGGCTTTGCAGTAAGGTTAACACAATTTTCATAAACATAATTGAAAAATAATTGCTACGAGCGTCTTTTGGAAATTTATCATTAGTAAAAATTACCTTTATGGCAGTTTTTCAGATAAAAACTGCAGTGTTTATTACTTTCCACTATCTTCTGTGGCACACAAGGTGTCTGGGAGCAGTATTAGGCTGTCACTGCTTAATTTTTTAAAACTGACTTAAATTGGCACTACTTATATGTATGTGTGAATATATATATATATATATATATATATATATATATATATATATATTTAGTGGTGCCAATTTAAGTCTATGGAGAAAGAGGTGGCAAACTCCTGGACTCTGCATATATCATCCAACCACTTGCCAAAAAGAGAGATTTCAGTTCTTTCTGGTGTCTGGACAAAGATTGAAATAGAATCATATAT
>NC_092863.1:52704232-52732653 GCF_032062135.1 Pyxicephalus adspersus | reverse complement strand
TTTTTTTTTTTTCCTACATTTGGATTTCAGTTCTTTTTGATGTCTGGACAAAGATTGAAGTAGAATTTCACTCATCCTTGGAATTATCTTCACTTCATTATGGTCATACATCTATAAGGGTAATATTAGGTATTTTCCTATTACCCTACTAGGACAGGATTACAGCAGATCCATTCTTAGAGTTTTAACATGTTACAGAATTCTCCTGTCTGAGTATCTACAGAAAAATAATCAGGCAAATTGCAATGCCTATAAGTGACTTGTAGAAGATTATGTGCAAAACTATGATGGACTTTAACACTGGTAGGTCAAGGAGTAGGTGGTAGAAGAGGTACAGAGCTTGGTGACTTGGAGGGATTCTACGTAGGTTAGTAAAAAAGTGGTCGAGGGTAGCTGAGATGTAGTAAATGTTTTATTAGCCGAAAACATAATTTGTCTACTTAGGCATCAAGGATACCATATTAGTATTATCACTGGTACAGCACCTTAATCCCAGAAGTAGAAGATGACCCTGGATTATTTCTGAACAAAGATGGCATTAACCATATATAATTCAAACTTTACATTGAAATCAGTTATTGTACATGGGTTTAAAACAGGAATCAAGCCAAATACAGTGTTCTTTTTGAGAGCTTTGAGAGAAAATAGCTTTCATTTGAGATCAGCCTGGGATCAGTTGGTTGAAATCAGTTTAGGGCGACATTCCTATTAAATTGTATAGAGGAATAAATGAAAGAAAAATAAATTGAAAAAAAGACCCATGGGATCAAATTGAAAATCCAAACACTGTTCCAGATCTTTCAAAAATACAGGAATACATGAAAAGCAGAAAAAGAAATACAAACATTTGTTCTTATTCCCATACGATCAAATTGAAAATTCAAACACTCCTTCAAAAAAGCATCAGAACATGGTAACATAAATTCATGTAAGTACACAATCAAAGACCGTAATAAAACACATTAACCCTTATGTTTATTATTACAATCTTCTTTATTGGCTACAACCAGACTTTTTGTTTGAGCAGATGTGAAAAGCCCAATGCTTTTTCCTTTTCTCCCTGCAGTTTTGCTTATGGCATTCATATTTGCATGCTTGATTTCCTGAGTCCTGACTAACAGTCAAAACACATCGCTCTACCTGGGAACTGTCATCCATGTGCAATATTATCAACTGACTTTGTATACATTGCTTAGAATTTATATTTCCTTTCTGTGAGCTATATTGTGTTTTCATGTTTTATATACAGCTTTATAAGCTCTAGCGATAAAGTCATTCACTAGCTATAAATATATTTTCCAGCATAAAAGTGTTTCTCTAGCATCAAACATACTTTTTATTATCCAGTAATATAAACATTGACCTTATAACACCTGGTCAATGATAAGAACACTGTGGAATGGAGAACACCATTGCAGACACAAATAAACAAGGATATAAATGGTTCTGATATGCCTCCTATCTGCACAAGTTATTACAACTCTGTATAATGAGATGTTGTTACAGACGGATGCTATTTCCTTGAGCAGGGGCTCTTGATGTTATGTGTAGGGTGATTGCTGCATGCTTCACCTGCTTCCTACATGACCTGCTTTAACACACAGCATTTCTTTTGCAAAGTCTAAATGAAATGAGCCCAGTTCCATGGGTTAGTGAGCAGCACTGTAATGTTATTAGTTCAGTCTTTCCATGCTTTGGCTTTTAAAGTGCACCTGTCACTATGAATTAACTTGTTTCTGCTTCCAATAATACAGTGCTGTTCAGCTTATGGGAAGTAGAGAGCTGTATAATTTTGGAGCCAAAGGCAGCGAGATACACTCTTACCAGCCATATGTGGCTTGTAAGTTGTAGAACAAACAATGCTGCAATAATCAATTATTTTAAAGTTATTTACACAGCATGTCAGACCTGCAGTGTGTCTAGTAGTCTAGTATTCTCTTTGTAACAACATATCTTTATACTTTAAAGTGATATTGTAAACAATTAACAGAAATAAATATCATTTTAAAGTTTTTGAGCAAAATACAAAAATGTATATGCAACAGTGGCAAAACTACAAATTCATGCGAATTGTCAACAAGAACTTTAAAATGTTTGTATAGAATACTGGAATCTAATACACACATATATACCTTAACTGCAGATTTGTCAAAAGGGAAGACGTGTGTAACTTTATTACAGTATTTAATCCCTCTGTAAACACCAGTACATATTGTATATACTATAACGAGTTATAACCAATATTTTTTCCCTTCAAAATTATATTACAAATGAATCTTAATTTATATTCTGGTCACCCCACCACTAGATGGCGTGTTCTCATGTAACATGTATAACAAACTCCTACTATTGGAGACAATAGAAATGAGTATGTTACACACTTTACATAAAGAAATGGCACCATCTACCAGTTGCCAACTATATTATATAAAATCAAAAACAATTAAAAAGTACAAAATACTTTACTACTTTTAATACTTTAATATACTTTAAAATGCCTTAATACTTTTTTTTACATTTAAATACATTTTTAAAAAATAACACACCATGTAATTATTCACAAAAAAACTTTATTGACTTTCTGTTGTTTACTGTTTTATTTCAGTTTGTGTTCAAATACAAGCAACTTCAGTCTATTGGAGTCTAAACAGTAATTCAATTTAAATAACATTCAAATTTATACCAGTTTAGGCTGCCATAAAATAAAATAAAAGATATCTTGATCTGAATATGAATATTCATTCAGGAATTCCAGGCTACAGGTAACAAAACCTAAAGGTCTCTAGTATTACCTATTAATTTTTGCCAATATTAGGCATAATAATTTTAAAGCAAAGCAAATTAAATTTGAAGTTCTATACAGGTTTTATCAGCTAACAAACATATGTATATACCACAGCAACAAAATAAAGTAAACATTCACAGCAATTTTAATGAACAGCTCTCTATGGCTGACTCATATTCAATCCTATTGTGGTCTTCATTATTACCTTATAATGATGCAATGTAAACATTCCCAAAGGATATTTCACTGTGTTTGTGCTAAAACTTAATGTGATTTGAGCTATTTCCATACTGATTGAGCTGTATGTTGATGCAGAGCTCCTTAGTCAGTAGTACTAGGTACTTTCCTGCATTGTATATTTACAGATTGAGAATGAGGCCTTCCCCTGAGGTTGCATGGTGATTCTAATCTCTTGGGGCCACTTATTTCTGGGGACGAGCACTGCTGTCCAAGTTGATCTATCTCTGGCATCAAGGCCAGAAATATAGCATGGTAAGAGCAGATATTTCAGAAACCTTAAGGTCCCTAGATGCACAGTTATGAAATTCACATAAATTTACAATCTTCAGTCATACACTTTCACTGTCAACTGAATTTAATGTAAGTTTAGTTGTCCTATAAAATTAATGGGAACAGAATTGTTTTGTCTTATTTGACAAATGTTCAGCTTATTTTTATGAATAGTTTTAAGGTATACCAAGGCTGCCATTTTTGAGGATAAACCCCCAATAAGCCAGTGAGGTCACTAAACAGTAGTTAGATGTAAACTACCTTCGTCATGATTTGTTGATATTACTTACTTTCCCGTACTTTCTGGTCCTGCCTACCATCCCCACGGTCCCGCACTCCATCTTTTGTTGCTTAACCCATCTCTAAATCCTAAATTGTAAGCCCTTTGGTGCAGGGTCCTTGTCTCCACCATTGTCATTGTTTGTAGTTGCTAAGTATGCAGGTTTTTCTTCTGCAACCCTTATTTATTGTACAGGTCATAATATGCTGGCACTTAACAATTTAAGGATAATAATAATGATGATGTTTATCTGTGGGTAAGAGTTAGTGCACCTCCCTGTGCACATGAAACCTGTGCATGTAATCCTTATAGATATGGTTCCAAGAACTGACCTTTTCCAAGCATGTGCGCCTTATTTTTACCTCTATCTAGGAATGGTACTCATTTACCTGGGTGAGGCTTCCTTATTGTACTATTAGCCAAACAAATATCCTCTTTAGGGTTACTGGATGTAGGAAAGAGGTCTTGTCCCTAATGCTTGAACTTGAACCTCAGCCCTAGTAAAATGTTTTTGTATATCTGCAGGAAGTTTGGTTGTTTGGTTTAATTTAAAAAAGTGCTAATACAGTAACTTTGTCACCTTAAAATAAATTTACAATATCCAGAATCAATTTAACAAATTACTGATATCTTTTTACTAATTCTGCATGTTTTATGAAAAAAAAGCTTCATTCCTTCCCATTGTAGGAAATCAAGGCTAATCCTTTGTTAGAATAAAAATATGAAAAAACAAATTAAAACAATCAGCAACAGCATACAATACATCCAGAGGATGTCTCAAACATTTAGAATTGATGGGGCCATTTGTTTGACTTTAAAATGAGTCACCTTAGTTTGCTGAAAATTTGTCTGGAATTTTACCAGTGGTCAAACTATGACTTTAAACTTAGCTGCCTAGAGCACATAGCTTCTCTTTTATCTATTCAGGTGTTGCATTATCAAAAACTGTAGTTAAAAGAAACTTTTGCTCTGCCTTCTTTGAGGAGTACATCAGTACTAAAGCAACATAAAAGCATACTAACCAGGACATTGTACTCAGAACTTAAAATGATTTCACACTGAAGGTGTTCTCATTAGCATTTAATAGGAATAATCCAAATCTCAGACTGTTATCACTACCGACACTGGTCTGCTTCACTGTGATTACACAGATATTGAATTTGAAACGTTTTAAAGTGGGAAGTAGATGCCATATTACTTTATAGATTCTGTCACATTTTTGGAGGAACACTACACACAAATGTGAGAAAAAAATCTGGCATACCAGAGTCTATTAAAGTTATTGTAATTACAATAAGTCACAATATATTGTAATACAATTATGGAATTACAAAACTGGTCCATGTGATCGGTTGAATTTCAGCAAAATTATAGTAAGGTAAAAATATGAACATTCCAATATGACCAGATTGAGGTAATCTATAAAGCTTCTTTATGGTTTCTGCCACTGACCCCATATCACTACGAGGAAAACCACAGAGCACAGAGGCAGTCCAAGTGGTTACAACTTCCCAAAGTGTCAGATTCTAAAAACACTCCTTAGGATAAGTATGAGCATAGCAATATGATGACATTGAAGCAAACCTAACCTCCAAATGTAAACCTCCAAATGTTAAATTTACCATGTTAAAATTGGCAATTCAATGATTGCAATCCTATGGTCCCTATTATTATTAATATTAATATTATACCCCTATTAATCTATATTAGTATTTTGGCCAACAAATTGAATGTCAAATGGTTACCCCAAGTAAAGTTCCAGAATAAAGTTTTTCTAGTAAATTTCTGTCTTAATTAACACTTGGGCCAGCAAGGTTAAAGAGGTTTTGTGGTTCTTCCCACTGAATCACTATATGGTATACGAGTCAGAGGGTGGAATCACAATTCTGAGGAGAGATTAACACTCCTGGAAATTGATTCCAGAGGATTATTTGTCCTAATCTGAACATTTGGTGGCATGCCATTTTTAAATCAGATCAGTACAGCAACAATATGTGTTTTTTCACATCCATACTTCTTACCAATATTGCTCAATAATCTTTATCTTTCACACATTGAAAATTGGGTAAATATCCACTGCTGGCTGCTGCCATCTTGGTTCTGATGGCACCCAGCAGCTGGCGAGCCATTACTCCTGTGATCCTCTCTACTAATCCCACTACTCTGGCAGAACCCAGCATCACAGGCAATGTCGGGGAGTTTGGGGGTGCGGGTGTTTTAAGTGTTAAAAGAAAACTGCATTGAAACCTTTGGAAAAGGAAGGATTGGATAGCCACTGCAAATAAAGCATTAGTAGGTGGTGACTGGGTTATTAGCAGAGGCAGTGGGTTTATTTGGGAGACCTTGGACCTTTAATAATTGTGGAATAACACAGATGAGGGGACTGTTTAACCTTGCTGTGTATTTAGTTGTACCTAACCAGATTAGCAGAAAATGAAGTATCATTGGACGTTACAGGTACTGATGTGTGTCCTGTAAGCCATACATCATTTTCTTTCCTGCAGAAATGTTGAATCATATTGTAGAATAAACTACAATTTATAGTACAAACCTATTGATCTATAAAATCCCTTTTGTGATTGTTCTTGGCACAATTTTATTTGATAGGGCCAAATGTGCAACTAGCACTCTACCACACTGAATCAAGGGACATCATTTTCAGTATCCAAATGAATAAGTTTGTGCCTGGTTAAAAATTAAATACAATCTAATCTATTCCTTTTCATGTGTGAAAAACATGACAGGGAATGGAAACTTCTAAGGAATACCTGTGTAAATGATGTCATTAACTAGAATCAGGTGCACTTTAACAATGTGAAGCACATCAGATTAACTTTAAAGACAAATTCAGTATTCTAGATGACATGTACTTGCTCTGAACTGATGTGTCCTTTTTAGATGTCAAGTTATACAGTAATAGTCAGATGTGTCTATTGCAAAATGCACACGACTGCTGTTCACTGCTCATTTATATGCCACACACAGTGTACAAACAATTGTAGCAGAAGAAACAGATGGCAAAGAGGGTTACATAGAAACTGAAAACTTTCAGATGAATGATCTTTATAACAGTTGGAAAGTGGAATATAGATGTTGTGTGGGAAGAAACCGATTAAAAATATTAGCAATTCAGTGAAGGATGAACTGGAAATTTCAATGGCTTTATCCCACTCTTGTGTTGCTCAAACGCACGTGATGGCATGTAGAAACCTATGCGTTAACATATTGTGCAGAACGCACGTACAGCACGTTTGTGCACGGGAATGCCATTAACAATAAATCATAGTAGTTTGAGATAGAGATAAGGTTTTACCTATTGACTTTTTACATTATTTTTTTTATCAGCAGTGCTGTTTCCGCTGTTAGGCTGCACGTTTTTGGAGAAAGGAGTACATTTAAAGCAGCTCATAGATTGAATCACTATACCACTATATCTCCATTCTTGTAGAAAAAAAGTCAATTTTTAAAGAGGAAAAATTGCAATCAGGCAGGTCCTTCATTGCACAAGGGAGAGACGATGTCTGTTCTGCAATAGAGAATATAATAACCTTTCCTTTCTGACTACATTTTTTTAAATACACTCATTTGTCCCCATTCGTCATGGATGTCGTCATTTTATTTTTTGCTTCTCTTGGTTTTGATCTTTGGCCATCTTGATTGGCCAAGCCAGAATTACTTAAGACCTTGCAGCTGAAGAAGAAGTATCAGACAGGTAAGTATGCTTTATTTAAGAAGGGAAATTTCAAACAATAAAGACCTGCCTCATTGCAAATTTGAAACCTTAATTTCTCTTTAGGAACATATCATTCCTTGTATTTTTTACATGGTGGATGTGTTCTCTTGGCTATTGATTTTGTATAGAAATACACCAATTAGTCTTGATTTGCTTGTATGTTAGTTTCATGTTTTGCAGTTGGAAGAAATATTGCTCAGTAATAGAGATTCAAATTTCCTTGAACTGCTATAGAAACAAAAAAATATATATATAATTATGTAATACAATCTTTCCACATGGATCTAAACAAAAGTTACTTTTCCTTTTTTTTACCTCATGTATAAATGAGACATTACAGCTTAGGTAGAAATGTTAATAATATTGTCAATTTTTATGAATAGGATTCTCAAAAAAAGCTTCTGCTTTGCTATAGCCTTCATAGCAAGATGCAGAAAGAATCTGCTTACAGTTCTTGTGCATACTAAGTATGGAAATATAATATGAGAACTGTAAGTTACATTGTGGAAGTGAGCTCCAGGAAGTTGTTGCCATGGGATGTAATGAGCAACTCATCTCTTATAAAAGAAGGACCTTGAAGTTATACAAATTGCAAGGGAGGCATGGCTTATATCTAGTTATAGTTAGTGTGTATAACAAAAGCTGCAGTAACCATAACAACAAGATATTTACTGGAATGAATATATATATATATATATATATATATATATATATATATATATATATATGTTTATATAGACAAATCCACCATCAACAAGACAAGACAAAAAGTTGCCAATATTCCCAGGAGTGGATCACAGAGCAAAGTCACCCCAAGGTCAAAGCATGCAATACTTAAAAAGAACTCCATCTCAGAATCTACAGGCCTCAGTTATCATGTTAGATGTAAAGTTTATGACCGCACCATTAGAAAAAGATTTGTTATGGAGAAGGCCTCTTCTTTCTAAAAAGAACTTAGTAACACAGTATCCAAAGTTGCATCTGAACGAACCCACAAGAATTTTGGAACAATGTCACTTGGATAGATGAGTGCAAGGTAGGGATGTTTGGTCATATACACAGCCATTTTTGGCAAAAAAAAAAAAGAATCAGAGCATGTCACCACGAACACCTTTTACCCGCTGTCAAGCATGGTGGTGGTGGGGTGATGATTTGGGGTTGTTTTTCCCTTACAAGACCTTGGAACCTTGCAGTCATTCAGTTGACCAAGAACTCCTCTGTATACCAAACTATTCTAATAGTTAAATAGGAGGCCATGTGTGCACTAGCTAAAACATGGAAAGAATTTGGTCGTGAAATTGGCCAAAGTCTGGACCCTAATTTGATTAAAATGCTGGGGTGGGACCTTAAGAGAGTTGTGCATACATGAATGCCCAAACATATATAAACTGAAGCAATATTGAAAAGAAGAGTGGGCCACCATTCCTTCATAAGAGATGTGAAAGACTGGTATAGTTAATTAGAAACAGACTAGTTTTAGTTATTGTTGCTGAAGGTGGTTCCACAAGTTCTACATGGCATGTACTTGGTTTTTCATAAATGGATTCTCTATTTTGTTCATGAAAAATGAATACTTATATAAACATTTTAAAAAAAGTACTCACATGGTGGAAATCTTTTTGTGTTGTTTTATACCTGAGGTTATGTTTAAATAATATTACAACATAAAACCTTAGAATTAAGTGTACCATCTTTTTTTATAACTGTGTGAGTGTATACACATTGTATACTAGTTCTGGGAATTGAGAACAATTATGGGAAATAAGGTAACTTTCTGGATTTTTGGGTAAGTTGGCATACCTGACTACTCATTGTGATTACAGCTGATTACATCATCCATTACATGGACGGACCTGGATGATCCGGCTCATCTGAGATTAGGTTAATGATTGGAAACATTTGCCAAAAAAATCTAAGAAATCCATTCCAGGTTTGCTGGACCACCTAGGTTCACCCATGAAAGTCTGTCTTCCCCAGTCTTGGAGAGCTTAAATAAATCAGCCCTGTTGTCAATCTCAGCTTAACTGAAAAGTACTCCTTTTGCTTCTGTTACTGGTATTCTACCAACTTCCTATCATCAAGTATTTACTTAGTGACCTGGTGAAAATAGGTAAATTTATTTTGAGTTTTAATTTTTTCCTGCCAGACTGGGGTACTGAGCTTTTTGGATTCTATTATATTTTATGTATTACTAAGTACTTTTAGTATTCTATCTTAAGGAAAACAGAGTGCCCTCATATACAACACCATGTGAGCAAATTATTCATATGACAAAAGGAGGGTTTGGAAAACCAAACAACTTCACTAACACACACAAAGAATCCTGCAGAGATGCCATGAAACCATTTCAAAATGACTTAATGAAGCCATCTAAATTAATAAACTGTCATCACCTGTGTTTTCTTTTCATTTAATGGATGCACAGGGCTTTATTGAAAGGCCATTACTATTTCCAATTATGCCATTGCCTAAAGACTAATTAGCATTAAATAACTTCAAAGCTATGGCTCATCAAATTGATAAATACAAGAGAATACATAATGTCTGTTTTAAAACATTGCTGAAGTTTATTGTTTGGGTTATTGTTTGTAAAATAAGATAACATCTAACAGTTAGAAATGTATCCATATTAAAACAGACCTTCAGTAACACTGCTGCCTTCTGCCACCTGTACAATGAATGGACTGATTAGGTACAATGTTATCTATTTTTACAGACGTTTTGGAGCATTTTTAAAGCTCACAAATGTCTAATTTTAATGCATGTCTGGACAAGCCCTAAATGGACAGATGAAGCAGATATATGGCATGTTGTACCTACCAAAGGTTTTGTTCAATCTGTCTTCTAATTCTTCTGCACAGCTCACACAGCAGGGAGGGAGACCTGAGCTTTCTCCTGAGGTTCACTTTTACTTCCCAATCTTCTACCAACCTTGAGACATGAAAGTAAAAGGAGAAGCAGCACATTGATGACCTTGTCTCTTGTTTATTTTGCCCTGTCCGTCTATCTGCATTACCTTTTCCCTACTTAAGGTGTGCTGTACAGTAGACTGCAAGGGGCAGATATGGACCCAAAATATTGGTGTTAAATGTCAGCCCATATAGAGATTCCTAGAAACTAATATTGAGTCTTTCTGATAACCGGAAGTCCTTCATTGTTTAAACCTTGACAATCAGTGGAAATCACTACTTATTCTGTGGAAAATTGAAAAGAGTATCAAACCAAATCAAACAAATCAATTAAACAAAGTCCACATGCACTTTTAGGCAATCATGGAGAAATCAAAGTGATAGCAGGTCCAGAAGTCAGAGGGATATGATGGCGGGCAAATTGTAATGTAGCTGATAATGAATATTAGACTTTTCTAGATCAGAAGAGTGCAATATTTTGTAAAATATGTCCTTCACTAATTTAAAAACATAATTTTAATATCAACACTGGACATGTCAATGTTTATGATTTTTGATATATATTATATATCTTTCTACAGCCATTGGTTAGCATTTGCATTAAGGACATAATATTTAGTGGCCTCATACTTGCACATAAGCTCTAATGGACCAGTAAGCATAAATGAAACCTTGGTTAATAGCATTTAACAAGGATGTACCGTATTTTTCGGACCATTAGACGCTCCGGACTATAAGACGCACCAGGTTTTCCCACAAGGGAAAACAAGAAAAAAAAAAATTGATTTGATTTCCCCTGAGATCCAGCGTGCGGCACTTGTGCCCGCCCATGAAGGCGGCGCCGATCCACAGGTAAGTAAAAAAATATGCCCCTGTACCTCTGCATTCGGACCATAAGACGCACCCTGATTTTCCCCCCACTTTAGGAGGAAAAAAAGTGCGTCTTATGGTCCGAAAAATACGGTAATCAGTTTACAAATAACATTGTGTGTTTTATAGAGGAAAGCCTACATATCACCACTATGAACAAACTGGCTGAGAATGTATGCCATACTGGCTGCACCTATGCCAAACCCACCTACCTACCAGGTTTGTAGTATGCAGTACTGCCTCTCTACACTGCAAGCCAACACCTTGGTTAGAATTTTCTGTTTGCCTGTGCAAGGAAAAGAGCAAAACACATTTGATGGGAATGACTGCTAACATTTATGGGTCTTTTAATCAGGACTAGCTTTGTGCACTAGTTTATTTTGAGGTCCTTGATTACTGACTCATTGTTCTAAATACAGTAGTAATAGAAGAGCAGAACAATTTAGTCCATGTAATGAGCCGACTACCCAGAGCAATCCCAACAGCGCTATTTTAGTTGTTTTTTTAACTATACAATGCACCTAAATTCTGAGTACAGTAGGAGGTTTACAAGAAAGAAAACTGCTGATTTCTAAAGTGAGTGGGCTTATACTATGTATTGTTAGTGTTTCTAATGCTGTTGATTTAATAGCCTGTTGTAGTGATTTCAGGAAACTATATCTTTTGTAAATACAAGCAGGGAAACCGGTAGCAAGAGGAAATTTCCATTTAACCCTTTGCATCTTTACAATGGCTACATGGTAAAACATTCATGCTTAAAATTTTCAATTCAAGTCACTTCAGCAAGGCAGCAAACGAAAAAGATAAGCGACCATAATATTTAAATTGTAATCACTTTCATGTTCTTTGCCAGGCAGAGGAATATAATCTTTTTTTCCCATTTGCACAATACGGAGCAACAAATGTGTTATCTTTGGGGGAAGTGATTGAAAATTGTTTTAATCAGTTCTTGGGGACAAGCTCCTCTTGCTTTTTCCCTGATTATTTTGGAAGCCAGGTCTTGATTCAAGAGGATCCTTTGAATTCTAAGTAAGATTTTACATCAATGGATAGCTGGTGACATTAAGAATTAATGAAGCACATTATGTTCCCTTAAACATGTAATTGAAAACCAGTGACCAGAACGTACAGGCAGTGATACACTTGGAATAAAACAACAATAACAGAGAAACAGGTTAGTTACTATAAAGGTATTCATTTATGACCTGTACCAGTGAATAATGGTAGCACATAGAAGTTTTAGCACGCTTGTAGTCCCCGTAAGACATTTATTGCAGTTGCTATGTAGATTATGAAGATGCTAAAGCTTGTTTTTAACTAAAGGAGCTCTATCGATATTGGGCTATAGCAGTTTTGCTGCAGTGCAAAGCAAGGTTGTTTCTAACTATTGTTTATAATATATAGAATTCTCTATGAAGAAATATGACACCTTTGTCTCATGATATTATATCTTTGTAAATCATCCCAAATGTTGCACAAATCCGTACCAAATTTTATCTATATGTATATATATATACAGAGGTAGCTTGGCTTTATCTGAGATATAAATTTGAAAGATTTGGAAGAAATGGTAGAGACAGAGAATATAAAATGTGGGTATGGCAAACATTGTCTTTAGAAGACAGTGCTGCATTTGTTTTAGTTATTACTGTTTTTATTTATTGTAGCAATTTTGAAATTGGTTAAATTGGTTTATTTTTTAAAGCAAAACTCAACTCACTCTGCTTACTTGTCTGTTCTGGCACATAAGGATCCAATTTATAGGTAAATTACTATCAAATGTGTCAAGAAAATGAATTTGTACCATTTCAAAATGTTCTCTTTTTTTCGTGTGGCCCTTCTTCTTATGTTTTCAGTGCCAATGCTGCAGAAATTAGAAGTTTTCTGATTAGGAAAGGGATGGAGGTAGTGCTGTCACAATGTATAGGCAACCATTTATGCACCTAATTAAAAAGTTCATGGGTACTGTATCAGCACTGTACTTAAATAATATTAGAAGGCAGATAAAGGCAAAATGGGTAATATAGCAGGAAAACAGCAAAATATGACTATACAATTATATTTTACTAATTTCTAATGTGTTGAATGCAATAAAATGTACACTCCAGCCAAAAACTGAGAATTAACCCTTGAGATACCTAGCAAAAGTGAAGCTTACAACTCAGTGCTTTAATTTTTTTAACCAGGTATTGCTGTAGTACATCGGCCTGCCCCTGTTATCGTGTCTGCTGGTGAATACAAATAGTTTATTACATACATAAATAAATACATAGGCTTCTGGCTGCTTCTTAAAGGCATCACCAACATCCATGTGTCTCACCATTGCACTTGGGGAATTCTCAAAGGATTTTTGGCTGTTCCAGAAGGCAAGGGGGAGGTACAGTGACATCACTGGTGCCTTTAGTAATCATTTAAAAACTGGGGTGCTGGGGTAATCATTTTTGTTCGAATGGTTTTTTTTTTTACCTTTAAAGGCATGGGAATGGAGGGCAGATAACCAGACATATAATTTACATGGAAGATCTTCTTTAAAGAAAAACAAAAGTAAAGGGTCTCATGTATAAAATAAAGCAGAAAATGTTATATGCAAATATAATAAATACATAACATAGCAGAGAGAACTTTGTATTGGAGTAAAGGCTACAACAGGGTTTTCTGCCAGCTGCTAATTTCGTTTTGAAGCACTTTGCTAGCTTTAGGGCAATACAACTGCTTTATAAAATACAATATTAGTGAAGATTCTGATTTTAGCATAGATCAGGCGCATACATTTATAGTTCAACAACTGCTTGCACTTTTTGCCTGGAATTAGTGTAGCACCCTGTAGACTAAATCTCTGTGCTAATGCACATCTTTCTGAGCAAATAAATGCTGCAAATGGCTGACACTACCCGAATCATAAATGTACTGATACTCAAATGTAATTTCTCTTGCAGGTCTGTTCAAAGGCAACCAAGTGGCATTGCGGGTTCCCAAAAAACCCTTTTAAAAAGAACAATTTTAAAATTGAAAGAAGAAAGCTTCTTGGACTGCCCTTTCTTAAAAGCACTTAGAATGAGTACATTTTGCTGGTCAAAGTGCATTTCTCCCTTGCTGAAATCCTTTGCTTCCCTTTGCTATTCATTCTGTGCAGGTCCAGGCAGTCTCACAATAGTTTGAGAGTATTTATATACTGTAGAAATTTAAAGTTGAATAGTGTTGCTGTTCAGATTCTGGTTAAAGTCAAACATCAAGAATATTGATCATTTATTTTGGTTCTACATGAACCAGATAATAATATCCATATTCAATCAAAATTCTACTGCTATGATATGAGTTGGATATGGGTAATTTAGCTGGCCCAGAACTTCTGATTTCAACTGCCGTGGGAAGTTGGGAGCTTAGTGTTCTGGTACTTGCAGGTTGTTTAGAACTTACTGCAGAAAAGATCTTTGTCAGACAAGGACTGTAGTGTTAAAGTGCAGAGCTGTGTTGTGAAGCAGTCATCATCACCAATAGCATCATCATCTTCATCATTGCTTTCTGCTGTCACTGAGGAACCATAAATTATGTACAGCACAGTTGTCATATATTTCTCTGCTTTATCAGCATTGCTTTCTTCTGGGGCTTTTTTTTTTATTGTGTCACTTGTTGTGACATTCATTTTGAGTTGCATACAAATTCTACTTCCTTCTGCTATACATACTTCTACTATTTTTTTAATTTGCACAATGTTCTTCGGAAATTTGGTGGCCTTCTAATGGAATCTGGAGTGCTTTGGGCTTTTCCAGTTACTCCCTGGAGAACAAATCACTGGGATTTTTCCCAATTGACCTCAAGAGGCAAAAAGGCAATACTTAGTGCAGTCAGCAGCAACTGACAACTTATGTCCTAAGTAATGATTGAAAATGATTGAAGATTAAATCAGCATGGTTCCTGCTCACGTGATCACTATGTCATAATATAAAACATGTAAGTTGGAGTGATCATCCAATACAAAAGAAGCCTCCCGTTTGCAAGTGAACACTACCACTTCTAGCCCATCTTAAGGGCTATAGAGTTAATGCTGTAATTTTTAGATAATGATTTAAAAAAAAAAACTTTATAAAACAATCCATTAATTAAATAAACACCGTATATGTTCTGTCAAATCCTGATGACTACTTCTGGACATCAACATAATCATTTATCTGCAAATGTATTTTTTGTATATGTAAGCAGTGAAAGTTTAGCAGAGTTCAGACTGAAGAGGAGGCAAATAGAACCAGTACGTGTGCTGTGGTGTTCTGCATAAGCTAACAGCATGTTAATTGCAAACGGGCAGAATATGTCCAGCAATATCCTGGGAAAAGGGCTAAAAACCTACAACAAAATAAATTATGTTTTTAACCTTGCTAGACAGAGCTGTCTAGCACATGGCAGAGCCTTGCAAAGATTATTCTGGGTATCTAGATGTTTGCCTGAAATTCAGATTTAAGTTTGTGAATGGGCAAATTTAAATAAAATATCAAGGATCGGGTTTATTTAAGCAACCTCATTGCTAAACGTTTCATGCCTTTCTGTAAAGTGTTAGAATCCTGGGTTTTAGAAAGCATATTGGCTGCATTGAGTTTGTATGTTCTCCACTTTTTTTGTATATGATTTATACAGAAATATGCTGAAGGTTAAAAAGATTAATAAGCTTGGGTTTGTGTTTCCATGACTGCTATACAGTAATTATATCCATAATCTGTGTTGTGACTGGTGTGAATAGCCTTTGCAAAGCGCTGCAGAATAAAAGAAAAAATGGTGTTTTATCTTCTAAAGCTACAACTAAAGAAAAATAGCATACTGTAAGCAAGATGTATAAAAGGTTGACTGTTGCCACTATCATATTGGGAAGTAATAGCTTGTCCATGTACATAGTAAATACATAGTTTGATTGTTCGCTCTTAGCTTCTTTACAAACTGACCTTGCAAGAATAAATGGGATTCAAACATTTACTAATATTTCTGGTTTTGTGTCTTCTGCTCAAGTGTTCTAAGGCATGCACATGTCAGCATTTCATCTGAGTTACAATGTTGTACATTTTTGTAACTAGCTTGTTTATCAATGAAAGCTCATGTTGGAACCAAAACAGCAGTTCTAGAAACCCTGTACACTGTGCTATTAGAGCCGTCTGCCTAGGTTCTGGTATATATATATGATATACATGTATCGTGAATTATAGCAGTGTGCACTTTTATCTGTACATGTAATGTTAATAACAGGAAGATCAATCTAAAGAAAGAGAGAATCACAATTTTATATTAGACATGCATGACTTGGCTGGCAAACATTTAGACACTAGAGCATACTTTACACAGCAAGCCACACTTATAAATTTTGTGTTTTATGTATTCGTTATCCAGTTCACACTTGTCCATGTACATAATAAATACTCTAAAGGCATCATATGATTGTCTGCTTCTAATCAATATGAAGAATACCCATTATCCTTATGTAAACACTGCAAAGTAGTGTGCATACTTGTGTGCACATTGTGACAAAACTCCATCATAAAATACACAGTGCCACTTTAATTGGCAGTAACACAGTTGATAGAAAATATATGTTGTAACTTACCTTTTTTCTGCTTCCTGCAATCACCAAAGACCATCACATTTATAAGGCAAGGTTGGATATGGTTGGTGGTGGTAAAAAGAATTTTAGAGGATTTGGGATTTTAATTTATATCTGGCTCAGTATTACACAGAAGATTATTGGTATATTCTTACATGAAAACATTTACAAACAAACAGGATTGGGTTGATACGTACATCACAGAGATGATTGAATTTGGTCTTGAAGTACAATTGGTGGTTTACTTTATTTGACCCTGTCAGTTCCTTTACAAACCCCCCCAATAAATTCCCTGCAGTAAAGCATAAGTTAAGTGTAGAGTAAAGTAGAGCTATTGGGCCTGATTTAGTAAAGCTCTCCAAGGCTGGAGAGCATACACTTTCATCAGTGAAGCTGGGTGATCCAGCAAACCTGCAATGGATCAGGTCCAGGATTAAAAACATTTGCTAACAAATAGCAAATGACTTTTAGGAAATCCATTCCAGATTTCCATTCCATGGTAGATCACCCAACTTCACTGATGAAAGTGTGTTCTCTCTTGCCTTGGAGAGCTTTAAACAGCCCTGTTACCTCTACCGTTAGTAGAACAGTGCTCCAACCTCCATCAGACTCCTCAGCATTTGATGCATTTGGGAGTGTCAGATATCTCTGTCCCCTGCCTACTATGAATTCATCCTCCTACCCCTAACATACAATCACATGAGTATTCAACCCCACCAGGAGTGGAAGATGCCTGTACCCCCCGCCACATACTGTAGTTTCTTTCTCTAAATCCTAGTTTCCTGCAGGTCCCAAAATCCCTACTGCAGTGTGTTTTAAGTATAAGAAAGCAATGGCAAAAAAGGTATTATTAAATATTCATTGTTGACAATCCCCCCATAAAATCAATCCCAAAATGCACAACCTCAAGAAATTGCAATAAATATATAGACTAGACTGAGGCATTATCATCTTCTATTTAATTTCATTATTAGGTGATGATATCCCATGAACACATACATAATTTAATTTAGTTTTTTATACACATTTTTGGATAAACCACACAAAGTAAATTCAGAATATCTGCCCCTGCATGATTGTTCTGGGTCTGTTTATCACTACAGACAGGCAGCTTTTATTTTTACATAAAGAGGTCAAATAGCTGTCAGCCCACATATTTATGAGAACAGTGGTTTCCTTTAAGTAGACTTCAAACTGCTTTGGTATGTTATTCTTTTGTATTCTATATTAGTAGATTTTATCATCAACTCTGAGCTCTTTGGTCCTTTAGTCATACAAACTGCCATTCTGTTATATTATACATGGTGATTCACCCAAGACATTTGCCAGCAATATGAATGCTTCCTTATCACTTGGAAATCATAATAACAGGGCCACTGAAAGCTCAGTGCAGCCTTTTATCATACCAGTATATCTAATATATGGGATTGTGATTCTGTGCTGTTTATGTTCAAAGCATTCAGTTTCAATGAGTGCCTTAGTCAACAGATTGATTTTTTTCAAATCAGTATCGGAATTTTCTGGAGTGAAGAAAAGCGTTTGTTGCCAGTCCTCGAAGGTGTTGTATGTTTAGAGATGAAACTCAGACGCGTGGGTGAGTAGTTAATAGAAGACAATCTGTTTTCAGCAGGGTCTATAGAACGATGAATTTGGCTATGAGGGATGTAAACATGTTGATGCCAGTTCTTTGCTTCATTTTAATGATTTTGTTTTAGTTTTAGTAATGTTGGCAGTCAGAGGCAAATTACATTAATGAGGTTCAGACACCGGGGTAAGATAATGCATATGTGCAAATCAAATTCTTACTGTTCTTTTTTTTTTTGTTTATAACTGTCTTTTTTTTTAAATGTAAAATGTTTTCTGTATTCCTATAAATAATATTATCAATATAGTTTGTTTTTATATACATACATGGGGGAAGCCATGTTTACTTACTGCATGTATATGATTTGCTATTGGTGGTTATTATACGACCGCCTATGAATTATGGAGTCTATGGAGGTGGAAATTTGCACATCCTGACCCACTTCCTCCTAATCCTCTGTGCTGCTTCTTAATCTGTAACAGAATAGCCAGCACTTCTGGTTAAAGTATGTGACGCCCTCCAATGATGGGCATTCTCCAAGCCTGCATATTTAACATCAACATTAAACCTTGACAAGGGGTAAGAAAATGGGTCTTTTTAAGTATTTAGAAAATAAAGTAATAAAAAGGCAGTATTTCTTCTGGTATTAACACAAATTATCATGATAATGATAATATTACTTTTTGTAATAAAAGGAGAAGAAATTGATTTTTATTGGGTTTTTTGGGTACCTAAAAAGTCCCATTTTCCTACATCTTGTTTTGTATCTGTAGTCTTTAAGTGTTTAAGGGTTGAGTCTTGGGTATCTAGATTATTCTAGAACTTGGGAATTGATGGTCAGATGCATGTTGTTGCATAGGAGGTACCTGTGTGGGCCCAGGTGACAGCCAATCACTACTCTTCTGCAGTTTTCTGGCCTATGTATAATTATGGTGTTTTTTTCAAACAATTCCCATTCAAATCTTTGAAGTTGGCAGATGTAGCAAACCACCCTTGAACATTGCATTAAGCATTCAGAAAACTGTGTAGGAATGCTGTAGCATGTCAAATAGAGAATAAATGGGCGTATTCAGTCCAATGATAATGGGTTTTTACAGGTGTTAAGACAATTAAAAAAACCTCAGGTGTGAAAAAACTGTAACAAGGTGAGTGCCACATATAATTGTTGGGGATGTGATTTTTGGATTTATTTTGCAGGGAACACTAACATTTGTTATGTACCAATTATAAATCCTATAAATCCTAGGAAAGGTAACTTACCGGTAGGTAATGGTGGGCTAGGGAAAGTAGGGTTATGTAGGGTGAATAGTGTCAACTTTTACTATCCAAATATTTGTGAGAGAACATGGATTTAAAAAGAACAAAATGTCTCCTATTTACCAACAATTACTTTGTGATGATACCCTTTTGGAAAGTTGTAATTTACTCTGTTAAATGTTAAGCCTTAGAACTCTTTTAGTAAATCACCCCCCATTGTCTCTGTAGCAGTTTGTTTCACAAGAAGAATCCATGTTAGCACAGGGAACTGTTCTGTTCTATTCCTGAAAAGTAGGCAGAGAATAAAACAAACACATTCTTAGCCACCATTACCATCCTTGTAATTTCTGCGCGTAATGTGTCATAAACGTCTCTTGACATTTTTAAGCACATTAATCATAGCCATTGAGAGACACAGTGGCTGAAATTTTAAATCAAGTAGGTGATGTCTTGGGATCTTTGTCAAAATTAATATCAGACATGTATAATTAAGTGAGGAATGTGATGATATAAATCATTGGTGGGCCTGACAGAAATGGATAAAACATGGTTACATTTTAAAATTTCCTTCTTAATAAATGTTTGTAATAAAATAGCTAGGTGTCACTGTCACTGATGAAACTGAAAAAAGAAAATACAAATAAATCACACGTAGCAGAATTAGTGGTCATTAATATAACCGAAGAAAGCACTTGATGAAATGATTTATTTTTGCAGATTTTCTGCCATTGTCTCAAAGTACATAAAAATTCTGTCTCCAGAAAAACTGCACTGCACAGAGTCAGAAAGTAAGGGAAAATCTTCACAAATAGTACAGACAGAAGAAAATAAGCTGGTGGGGCTTCTAGCCTTTCCCCACATTGGTAAAACCCTAAAATACCATAAAAGGGCTTCTATCACTCTATTCAAAACTAAAAAAAGACCTACGTACTAGAGTAATCCCAAAATAGTTTTTCTTTTTTGAGGTAGCAATATCGTGTCTGCTCATATAGTTATAATAAAGATTTTTTGTTTAGAATTGGAGTAGATGAGGATCTGTAAGAATTAGTAATAACTTCCAACTATTTTTTCTCAAGCGTTCTAAGAGAAAAAATTTGTAAACTATTTGAATACCTATGTGAATATCCATGTTTAGTGTGGTGTGTGGCTCATTTCCCTACTAAGTCATTGTACTACTAATACAAGGTGCTGAAAGCAGAAAATAGGCAGTTTAAACCATCAGCTTAAAGTTCTAAAAAGAAAAACTCTATGAGAATTACCTTTTCAATACCATCCATTGTTTTGTTCAATCTAGTCAAGTCTATGGAGTGATGGCGATCTCCTATGGTACTGCTCACTAAATACATCTCCAACAGAACTTTACTAGCATCTTTCATTAGTCTATTCATATTGACTGAACATCACACCCATTCATTTAATGCATACAATAGCACAGCATGATGCCAGATGAGAGCTGAAGTGATCCTTTGAGATCCCATTTTAAATGTAATATACTTATGTACACTTAACCCACTGGATAGTTGTAGTTACTAGGTAAATATAATGCATAGAAAGGTTAAAATACTTTACATACGGTGGAATAAGTTGAGTTTTTGGGCGCTAATTAAAACTTTACCTTACATATTAATGTTGGGGCATTATCAGTGGAATAATAAACAAATCTTGGGCCCTGGGTGGTTTTTAAACTATGGGCGCTTTATCCCCACTTCAGTCAGCTCCCAATGATTTAGAAACTGGAAATCCTGACGTCTGATCATTAAAAGTATAACTTCTTCAAGGTTGAAGGGCTTACCATTCTATGTTTACAGGAAATAGCAGTTTGTCTTATGATCCCAAAAAAGACCATATTGGATAATAATAATGGAATGGCATGTCATGGGCCCTTCTAACATCTGGAGAAATTGAGCCGTTGTTATGGTCCTATTACTGAGCATGTGTAGCTGCACAACAGGGTTAAGGTATAGAATCTTCACATCCATAGAGATTATTATTATTATTATTATTATTAATAATAATAATAATAAACAGGATTTATATAGTGCCAACATATTACACAGCACTGTACATTTAATAGGGGCTGCAAATGACAGACAGATACAGACAGTGATATAGGAGGAAAGAGCCCTGCCCTGAAGAGCTTACACTCTAGTAGGTGGGGGAATTTATACACAAAAGGATGAGAGATATGTAGATATGTGGTGGGAAGTAGTGATGGTTTAAAAAGACAGAAGAAGATGGTTAGACAAGTTTGAAAAAATGGGTTTTGAGTGCTCTTTTAGATGAGCATAAAGTAGGAGCAAGCCGAATAGGACGAGGAAACCATTTCACAGAGTTGGGACAGCTCTAGAAAAGTCTTGTATCCATGTGTGTGATGAGGTTATGAGTGAGAAAGTCATTAGTAGGTCATTGGAGGAGCGGAGAGAGCGGCAGGGGGAGTATTTTTTAACCATGTCAGAGATGTAAGTGGGACAATAACACAGATAGATTTGAGTGTCATCAGCATACAGATGGTACTGTAAGCCAAAGGAGGATATGAGACTACCGAGAGAGGAGGTGTACAGAGAAAAGAGACCCGGTCCAAGAACTGACCCTTGGGGAACACCAACAGGGAGGAGAGTGGGCGAGGAGGAATTACCATTGAAAGAAACTTGAAAGGAGCAGCCAAACAGAAAGAAAGCAAAGAGAGAGCAGTGTCACTGATACCAATGGAGCGCATGATTTGTATTAGAAGGTGGTGATCAACAGTGTCAAAAGCAGAGGAAAGATCAAGGAGAAGGAGCAGGGAAAAGTTGCTTTGAGCCTTAGCTCTGATGAGGTCATTGGGCACTTTAGTAAGGGCTGTTTCAGTGGAGTGGGCAGCTCTAAAACCAGACTGGAGGGGGTCGAGGAGAGAGTTGGTGCTCAGGTAATCGATGAGTCTTTTGTAGACAAGGCGTTCAAGAAGTTTGGAGACATATGGGAGAAGGGAGATAGGGCGGTAGTTAGAGGGTAGGGAGGGGTCCAGTGAGGTTTTTTTAGGATAGGGAGAATTATGGCATGTTTGAAAGCGGAGGGGTATTTACCAGTAGAAAGGGAGAGGTTGAATAGTTCGGTTAGCGCAGGGGCCAGGGTGGAGGAATGGGCACAGAGTAGATCAGAGGGAATTGGGTCAAGCAAACAGGTAGTAGATGGAGATGATGAGAGAAGAGACTTTGTTTACAGTAACAGGGCTGAGGGAGGCCAGTGATGATTTACAGGTGGTAGGGGTGGGTATGGTTGGAGTGGCTCAGTGGGCAGAGACATCATGTCTGATTTTGTCTATTTTATCTATAAAGTAGGTGGCAACGTTGTTGGTGGCAAAGGTTGTTGTGGGGGGAGCAGGTGTGGGGTTAAGGAGGGAGTCAACTGTTGAGAAAAGGTTGTGTGGGTTGGAAGCTTAAGAGGAAATCACAGCGGAGAAATAATTTTGCTTGGTGACTGAGAGCTCTGTGTTAAATCTTTGTAGCTTGGCTTTGTAGTCCATCAAGTCAGCGCTGATGCCAAATTTTCTCCACTGAACGGCTGCACGAACAGCCTTTTGTAGCTATTTGGTGTGATTGTTGTGCCAGAATCAGGGGTTGGCAGGTCGAGGGTACCGGAAGGTGGCAGGGGCAACTTTATCCAAAGCCAAGGAAAGGAAGTGGTTTACCAGGGTGGCAGCTTCATCTGGGGAGGTAATTTTGGAGAGGGGGGTTAGGGACGCAAGGCAGTTTGAGAAAAGGTGGTGGTCGAGGTTACGGATATCTCTCTGCCATTGACCAGGTCTGGGGTGTGTTAAAGGGCGGCAGGAGTTCGATAGGTTGAAGGTGATAGGGTTGTGATCAGAAAGGGGAAATGGTGAATTGTCAAGGAGGGTGAGGTTGCAGAGTTTTGAAAATACCAGGTCTAAAGTGTGTCCGGCTATGTGTTGGGCTATTGATGTTCTGTGTGAGTTCAAATGAGGAGGTAATGGAGAGAAGTTTGGCTGAGGAGGGAAGGTTGTGCTCATCCACTGCAACAATAAAGTCTCCACTTTCCCCAGTTATGAATTGATGGATGAACAAGGCAAAGTTATCCAAAAATTGTGATACTGGGCCAGGGTACCGGTAGACATCAGCAACAATGAGGGGTAAAGGGCTAAAGAGACAGACAGAGTGGACTTCAAAAGAGGTGAAAATGAGAGAGGGTGGGGTAGGAAGGACTCTGTATGTACTGTTAGGTGAGAGAATGTGACCCACAACACCCCCTACTTTCCTGTCAGGGCTAGGGGTATGTGTAAAGTGCAGGCCTCCTGCAGTAGCAGGAGAGAGCAGTAGCAGAGGCAGAGGAGGAAAGCCAAGTTTCAGTGAGAGCCAGAAAGTTCAGAGATTTAGAAAGGAGAACGTGACTGATGTGATAGAGATGTGACTGATTATTAAGAAAAAAGTCATTTTTGCCCCTCTATGGTCATTTTCAATGATTTGTGGTTAAAACTAAGATAAATAAACCAAAAGCAATCACTTTCCATAACCCCAATGCCCTTATATATCAATAGCTGATATTAAAAAGCATGCTGAAAATTACCCTCCTTTATAAAAATAAATCATCAATTCTATTGTCAGCCAGCGTGCACAAAAACCTTTACCAGTGTAATTTTTATATGCATCTTTCTTGGTATATGCACCCATTCTTTAATTTTTAAATTGTTCTTTCTTTTAACTTTATCACATTCTTGGCCCTGGTCCCTGTTACTGACCTTTAATTACATTTTTCTTTTAGTGTCTGATTAGTCAGTTTAGGAAATCCTTATTGGGTACAGTTACAGAAACTCATTCATGTGTCATCAGATCTCAAGGTAACCTTCCTATCTACTGGAATCTTAACGTCAGCTAACTAATAATTTTATTTTGCGAAGTCCAGATTATGTAAAGACCTGTCATAATAGAAAAAGCATGATGCTCAATTCAGACCAGATGAATAATAATTATATGCAAAAGACTGAGGCATAGTTAGCTTCCTTTGTAATCAATAGATAGTTTTTCAACCCATCTGCTGCTGTTTATGTAAGCTAGGTAGACTAAGTACAATATTTCTAATGTAATAGCATTTATTGGAGCAAAAATTTACCTGCCTGAAATATATAAATGAGGTACCAGGGTAGATCAAGTGGGAAAATTAAATGGATCTATGAATCCACTTAAGGTTAAACCAGTGTTTCTACAGATGTTGTTAGGGGTTCCTTGAGCAATGAGCAATTTGTGCCTCTCAGATCAGTTTCCCAGACACCAATTATGTTTTTGGCAGTATGGGTGACTTTTTTCCTATTGGCAAGCACTGTAAGAGGCATTCTTCCCATTGACCACTTCACTAAAATACTGAATTATGAATACAGAATTTTATAGCAAGGCAGAGTTCTACCCAGCCCTGGCTTTTTTGGGTAGTTACTGAAAAGTTGGGTCACAATAGATGGGCCACTACCCACCTACAGCTTTTTCCTACGCATCTTCAAACAATGTCTGTGAAGAATACTGCCGGGGTTGATTTGCATTTGGCTTATGTCAAACAGTGTTTGTGTTCCTATAGGCTTGTATAGGAATCCCCCCCCTCTCATTTGCACCATGTGAGGAAAAGCCTATCATCAAAGACCCAGGGATTACTGTATGCTTGCATGAAATTAGTGATGGTACACTTTTTTTTTAGCAGGAACAACTTTGGTTCGAAATAAAGCTGCCAAAATACACAAATAATATGTGCATACATGTAGAATGGTCATTGTGGAAGTTAGTGAATGTCAGGCTGGACCACCAAATCTTTTTATTTCCTCTACTGCCTTTTTTTTCAACTTGGAACCAGCTGATGATTAAAATAATAATGTAACAGATTCTGCTAGCAACAAATGACCCCGCTAAGCTTCTAAGATGACTTTGTAAAATGGGTTTTCCCTCAGCCCCCAAGATCGCTTTGTACAACGCATGCAATCTTTTGTAATAAAAGAATACAAGTGCCATTCAGAATATTGTATCTATTTTTGCTTTTACTCTGTTCTTACCAGAGGTCCATACAGAACGGCTTTTTATTTTGGGAGAAAGAATAGAATATATGGAGGGTCTATTGTACTAGAACTGACTTGTATAAAAATAATTGAATCATTATTTATATCATCAAATGCCAAATATGATTCCAAAAAATGGCTTTTATGTACATTTCATGTTTTTCTCTAGGGCAGCTTAACTCTTTATGCGAATTAATGCCATGGTGTCCGTTGTATTCTGGTTGGACATGCTTTATTTCCCAGTTCAAGAAAACAATTTTTGCCCAGCAGAGTATCTTTCAAAAGCTTACAGTTATTGTTCCAGTTAAAAGGTTACAGTTATTGTCTTTAGAAAACAATTAGTTCTGCCCACTTATTCAGGCAGGCAGAACTTGAACGTTTTTCTATACAAGGCTGTGATGCAATTACAATATCTCCTGCATGGTCATGGGAGGCTTTCTGTTCAGAGGACTAAGATTATTATTTATTGAGCAGCTCACACACAGTGGAGCAGCAATTCATCTTTTTCTTTTCCTTGACAGTTTGGGGCCGAGAAAGACAGTTATGGCAAGGTAGTGTGCAGATAAAACTGATTAGTCACATTGTGGTAAATAACAGTGATTGCTATATAGGAGGTGCTTGGCTCCAATCCACACCATTGTGACTATCCATATGTGGATGGCAGTATGCAAAATACCATGAGATATATTGACCATATTGGGAAAGTTTGGCCTCAAATCGAATAACTGATAGAAAAAATATTGTTTTTTTAATTTGTTTAAATCTGACATGTATCCTCCCACATTCCAAAACAGGCTAGATTAAATGGCTTCTCACAAATTGACCTTGGATTGTTTAATGACATGGTAGGGACATTAGATTGGGGCCTTTTTGAGGGACAGTTAGTGATATTAAAATGTACTTGATAAAGTGCTGCGTAATATGTTGACGTTATATAAATACTGTGTAATAATAAAAATGTATTACATTATCAAAATATTGTCTTTTTACATGGTTATCAAAATACTCTCTTTTTACATGGTTCTATGCTGTGGTATGTGACTAACTTAATGTTTTTCTTCGCAGGTCTCTGAAAGATGTGACTCAGTCTTTGTCAATGGCAAAGAAATGAAAAGTAAAGTGGATACCATTGTAAACTTTACATACCAGCACATCACCACCCAGTTGGAGGTTACTGTGTGGGCCCCACGCCTTCCATTGCAAATAGAAATATCAGATACTGAGCTGAGCCAGATTAAGGGCTGGCGGATTCCAGTCTCTGTTAACAAAAGGTAAGAGTTACATCCAGTAGAAGTAATCCTATCACATAATTAGATTATGTGAGTAAGGCCACCTGTTTCTGGTGAGTTTAGTTTTTTTGGCAAGTTATGCCACACATTGAATTCTTTATCTCCTATGTGGACTGGAAGACTGGTACACATGAGTTCCCAATTATAAATTCATAGGATAAACAGATTATCTAGAAACCCTGATGTGAAAGAATGGGTTTATGCTTAACAATATGGAACAAAACCTGAGAGGTATATATCATTGTGCATACAACAAAACAGATCTCAAATATAAAAGCTGTACCAGCACTAATACATACACACATATAATTGGATTGTATTATTTTTATTGTTCATTGTCTTGTATTGTCCCTATATATGTAAGCAATCCATCAATTTAATGGAGGGTTTCATGGTTAGAACAATGAAGAACACATTGGAGAAAAGCACTGAATATGTACTGATATCTTGTTTTTTACATTTTCCTTACACATGATTGGACTTTCTTTGCATGTGAATTTTTACTAAGCTCTGGGGATAATAAACTCAATTAGGTCCAATTAGGTTAAAAAAGGATCATTTGTTTCAAATACAAAAAATTGTTTATATATATTTTTTTTACATGTTAGGTTGATGTCACTGAAGTAAAATCTTCTCTTACCTGCACCTGAAAAATACAGTATAACAACAATGTTGTTGCATTGTATTCCTTTGCAACAGTTCTTATGAGCTGCTGAGGCAAGAAATGCATAGTGCAGGCTATAAGCCATAGGAACTTTGCTGCAGATATTAAGATTTTTCTACGACCAAAGAAGAGAGCTGGTTAGGTAGTCACAACTGTAGCTGTTTTGTTTTAAACAATGCTCAATGTGATCTACAGGTGTGCAGATTGGATTGACACACCTGGGTACAATGCTAGATCTAAGCTTCAATGCTACCTGCATCCACCATGTTCACCCCGTTACTGGTTAACAAGGTGTTTGAAACATTGAATATGTAGGTAGAAACAAGACTACAAATGTTACTTTTGTAAAATCTAACATCAGTGCATGGACTATTTTGTACAACTGTCTGTTGTCTTTAACTCACCTTTCTGTTATCTGTCACCCCACTGAGCCTTTTATGGATAGAGAATATAGCCAGGTTTGGTTTTAAAGTTGCAATTTGTTACAAACACTGTGTATAATTTTGAAGTTATAGATTACAGGTAGTCCCTTGGTTAAGGATATTCGACATACAGACGACTCATAGATACAAACGGGGCTTCCCTGCTTGTTCCTGTGCAGGACAGAAGCTTGAGGGGGAAGGGGGGGGGGTTTGCAAGATTTTCAAAATAATAATTTTGCTGCTCTGCAAGCTCTTGTAACTCTTTAATGAGCAAGACAAACTCTGCCGCCATTTCATTTTGCATGCTCCTCTTTTCTGCTCATTTATAAGAGCGCTCAAAACCCATTTTTTTCAAACTTGCCTACCCGTCTTCTTCTGTCTTTTGAAACCACCGCTTCCCACCATTACATATCTCTCATCCTATTGTTTGTGAAATTCCCCCACCTACTAGATTGTAAGCTCTTAGGGGCAGGGTTCTCTCCTCCTGTATCACTGTCTGTATTAGTCT
>NC_092863.1:52656912-52703118 GCF_032062135.1 Pyxicephalus adspersus | reverse complement strand
CTTACAATCTAGTAGGTGGGAGAATTTACACACAATGGGATAAATTTAGTATTTATATAGTGCCAACATACTATGAAGCTTCTTACAAAACTTAAACTTAACAAAACTTCTTAAATAACTTAACTGCATGGTTTTAAGGTCTGGGAGAATACTAGAGTGCCTGGAGGAAACCCATGTGAAGAGACGTTTTATAAATTCAATGCAGATGAAATGAGATATGAGTGCTGCAAAAGCCAGACTGCCAGCCACTGATCCACTCAAGTTTGGTAGCAGCACCTTAACTTTCTGACAATTGGGAAATAATTTGCCCAAATACCAAAGCATGAGTTTTCTTTTAGAACTCCAGCAATAAAAGGACATTTATTTATTATACATAACCATGTATTGTAATATGTATATATTGATAATTTGTTATTATATTAAATTATTTTTCATATTTTTTATTTGCAAAGCACCCACAAATTAAGCATCGTTATACAATTAATAGGGACTGGAGATGACTAACCTATATAAAAAGTACACAGAAGAAATGGGGAATATGCCAATCATGTCATCAAAAACAAAAAAACCTATGATAATCTAGGATTAACATTTATTTATTATATGAGCAGTATTATGTTTTGACTAGTGAGTCAAATAAACACCAACTGTGTTTATAGTATATTTGACACTAAAACAA
The DNA here is from genome assembly GCF_032062135.1 of Pyxicephalus adspersus. Taxonomy (NCBI): domain Eukaryota; kingdom Metazoa; phylum Chordata; class Amphibia; order Anura; family Pyxicephalidae; genus Pyxicephalus; species Pyxicephalus adspersus. The sequence goes on along the minus strand of NC_092863.1, from coordinate 52,702,439 downwards.
ATCTCACTACATGCATTGTAAAGACGTTTTAAAATGGTGGTTCAACTTTCCTGTTATATAAGAATCAAGAACATAACCTAATTTGACAATAAAAGCTCTATTAACATGTTTGTGCTATAAAATGAATTAAAAATATCCCCTAAACATATAGGATTTAAGGTAATGAAAATTAAAACATTTGCAATGTACTCAAGTATAAACAGATTTTTTTAAAAATCAAAATGTATTCAAAAATAATCCCAGTAAAAATTCAGGTAACACCTAGTGGTATGTGCTGAAACTGCATTTGTCTCTGATTTGACAGGTCAGAGCTGTCAAAACGCAAGCTGTTTGTAAGAAACTTAACATGAAAACACAGCTCCATGTACTGGCGACTAACAGCCACGCACAAAAGATATTTTAAGAGCACATGATTCATTTTAACCACCTCAAAAGTAAAACATTATAAAAGATACACAGGCTGATTTGATTTTTTTGTACTTTTAAAATACATATTTTTTAATAACATACCATGGATGTATCTATTCAAGGTAATTTTATTGTCATTACTATTCTTTACTGTTTGAAACTTTAGCAGGTATAGTCACGTTTTGTGGTTACTGGTTCATACTAAAAAAGTATTTTTCCTGTTTTTGTTTTTCTAGGTAAAATTAGGTACCTCATTTCATATTTGGATTGCTTTATTTTTGAATATATAGATACTTTTGTGTAAATTTACTAGAGTAAATAAAACTTTGCTCTACTCTCAGTTAACCTAAACCAACTTCTCATTTACAATGCACTATAGAAGCAAAATAAAACTGACTTTCCAATAAATACAGTATGTTGCTTTGCACAAAACAAGTAAAAAACAAAAGAAAATCTACAAAATATATAGATATTCTGTCTATAATGTCTGAATAAGTCTTAAAATGATTTATGTAATTCCTCCTGCTTTCCTATATATCAGCACATGTGCATAGAGATTACTGTAACCTCTTGAGTGCTCCTACTCTCGTATTACTACTCTCTAAAAATTCCCTAGATAACAGCTGTGAAAACTATGTAAAAATGGCAGTAGATCTGTTTCACCAAGGGAAAGCTAGGGTGAGTTAGTTAATTTTTCCTGGATGCACTTTTTTCCTGATTGGCTGATATTACCCTTTCCTATCTGTAAATATACATCTCTTGGACTGTACTGGCTGTGTACGGTAAGCCTGTATAGAACTGTTACCTCCACGCCTTTTTAGTTATTGCAGGGATTACAGATTATTTAAAGCAGCCATGGACCCATGTAATCAGTTCAGTTTGGTTTACTTTATTTCTAGTGACTTTTGTCAAAGTGGACCTGTCATTCTCATACAAATCCACATTAAACCTATGTTTAATATGGATTTGTATGACACCTATTACAGCTGACACCTATTACAAAACCTAACCTGGCTTTTACTATATATTTTATAATTTAATATATTGTATTTTAGCTTTGTTCTTGATGTAAAAACACAAGCAAATGTCTAAGTGCATATTCAGTAAGAATTTAAACTCATATTGTTCCAGTGTTCTGTGTTTTGGTATCAACACCAAATCATAATTTTAACATGTGATATTCCTTGAGTATAATATGTTTTATATAATCAGTTTAGCTTTTATATAGATCTGAGCAGATCTGTGGCTTTGTTAGAGAGCATTCTCAAGATGCCATGTTTTCTGTGTCATTTTGTAGATTCAGAGGAAATATCCAATTGTCAATATACAATATACAATTGTCAAACCAAGGTGTTGGCAATGGTTCATGGATAGCACTTTCATCCATCCATCTTCTATGTTGCAGAGGAAAGGACTGGGTTTTGTGAGATTTAATAAAAATATATCACTGAAACTAATAACAAAGAAATAACTGAGATAACTCCTTACAAACTATGGTGAAAGCCGTAGGAAAACTAATTAGTAATTAGGTAATGCTACATGTTTTCTTGCCATTCATGACTAGTTTTATGAACATCTGCAAACGATTGTGAATTTATGGAATTCTAGATAGCGAGCAGATATATTCACTGGGAATAATGGAATTAAATGTCTGTGTACTTCTTATAGAGCAAAATAGAAAAAATAATGGAAATATGCATCTAATTAATTACAGAATTTGTAATTAGTCACGTAAAACTAAAGTTTTCTGTAATCGTAGAAACATGTCTTGTCTCTCTCACTCTTAACCCACCGTATTAGTCTTTAAATATGATGGTCAGTCACAATATTCTATAGAGAATCTACTGACATGTTGTTCCTATGGTAGGAGTGGTGGAGTCAACTTTTGCAAGAACTGATAGATTCTACATAACTTTATTTTCTGGTCAATAATGCAGTAAAATGTATAAATGATAATGTAAATGTATAAATCGTAATGTGATAATAAATGTTTTACCGTTTGTCAATTTTATTTTTAGACCAACCAGAGATAGTGAGGACGAAGAAGACGATGAAAAGAAAGGGAAAGGATGTTCTCTGCAATACCAGCATGCAATGGTTCGAGTCTTCACTCAGTTTGTTGCAGAATCTGCAGATGTTGGTGGTCAGCTAATGCACATGCTTGGTCCAGACTGGCAGTTTGATATTACTGACCTTGTTAGTGATTTCATGAAAGTTGAAGAACCAAAAATAGCAACACTAGAAGCAGGAAAAGTGCTTGTTGGGCGTGATCAAGGAATCACTACAGTCCAGGTATAATCACATACCATAATTTATTTTAATAGCTGAATATTGTGTAAATATCTTTTATATTGTACTTACAATTGTTCAGAAATTATAAGGTAAGTACATGTAACAATTATTGATTACAGTGTTTAAACTTGAGTAATCTCCTAACTTTTTATTTTTTAACATTACTAATTAGTCTACTCTAGTTCCAGCCTGGGTCAATATTTTAGAACAGTGCAGAAACTTTTCTTATCATGATTGGTTCACAACATGGTCACTTGTCAACTAAGCCAACCCTATAAAAGAAATGCATGTATACTTAGCCTTCTAATACTTGCTTCTCTCTTGCCTGGCTGCAGGTATTGAACACTACTAGGTGTGTTGAGTACTTTCTACCACCTCACATGCTGTATTTCCTCCCACTGGCTCATACACCGCATAGTGGTGTACAAGCTGGAAAGCAGCTGGCAGAAGGATAAATATCCATATAAGCTATGAAAATTTAGTTTGCTAAACAATTGGGCCTGATTTATTAAAGCTCCACAAGACTAAAGAAGATAGACTATCATAAGAGAACCTGGGTGATCCAGCAAACCTGAAACCGATCGGATTCTGGATTGAATATATTTGCCTCTTACAGTGTCTTGTAGCTCCACCAGGGGAAACATGACCAGGTAATAACATAGGAACATAACTGGATAACAGTTATCTCTCCATAACAAAATTGTCTCAACATAAAGTTACTGCAAAATCACCAGGTATTATTTTAGTGAATGGTTAAGACAATGTTCAAAATTACATTATCATGTCCAACAAATTTTAGGCATCTATAGGGAATTTAAAGAGGCCAGCAAAAGCCGGCCCTGATACTTCCCTTGTAACATTATCACTTTAATTGTTATCACTTCACTTTTTTGTTTCAATAATTTTTATTGGTTTTTCAAACAACAAACAACAGGTAACAACAAATACAATAGCAAATGTTCACAATACACATACATATGAATATGTATGCAAAAAAACAAAAACAATCCAAATTAGTACATCCGAAATCTATATGCAACAGCATTACTTGTACATTTTTGTATCCGTAAGGGAACCTTCCTTAAGTATCTTGTTAGCTGCCTGTACACTTCGTTATGTAACACAAGAAAACCACCATACATGGCATGCACATGGTGTACCAGTAACCTGAGAAAACATTATACACTTACATAAAAAACAGTATGATAATACAAGGGGGAGAGGAGAGAGGAGTAACAAACACCACTAAACCAACATTTTGGCCCAGGACACAGAGGGGAAAAGGGGAAGGGAAAACAGGGAAAAGGGGAAAGAATATTGCTCCGAAGGCCTTTAACTCGGCCAAGAGAGCCTCAGTTTATATCTACTAAAAAATCTAGGTCAGATATGTCTGATTTTGGGGGGGACTCTTTAAACCAATCCCAAACGGCCCAGGTTAATTTAAACTGCTTTTATCGGCCATTGTCCTCTGCAAACATCAATTCCATATGTCGAATTTTCTCTAGCTTAGAGACCCAGACTTTTATAGAAGGGGCTGACGTTTGTTTCCAGAGTCTCAGTATGAGGGCCCTCACGGCTGTGAGAAAATGACGAAGCACCCCGTTTTTTGTGGTTTTATTCAACCCGGGGACCATAGACAGTAGGGTCACCTTGGGAATATTAGGAACATCAGACCCTGTACAAACATTAAATATTTGGATTACAGTGTCCCAAAAACTAAAACCGTGCATTCCCACCAGATTTGAATCATTGAACCCTTTTGGGAAAGGCAGCGCCAGCACCTATCAGTCCCAGTAGGAGAAATGCGATGCAAGTACCATCTAGACAAAATCTAAAATTGGCCTCCTGTGCTTTGCATGTTAGGGCAAGTTTATGAGTAAGGGTAAAGGATTTCTCCCAGTCATCCTCCGATAATGAATTACCCAAATCCCAATCCCAGTATCTAGTGTACACGGGGGTACCCGAGTCGGTTTCCTGAATGATTATATTATATAGCAGTGAAACACCATGGGATGTCTTATTATCCGAGCTAAGTATCGAGTCAAGACCCATCAGACCCCTGTGTAGCAGCAACGAATTGGAGAGGGAAGCCACAAAAGACTGTAATTGTCTGTAAATCAGCAACGATAACATCCTACTCTGGGTAGGTATAGGTAGGTATATAAGCCTCCCCCATGTGCAGTTGTTATAGTAAGTTATATACATACAAAAAATCTAACTGCCTTGATAATTAACTCCTGTGTGAAAATGTGGTGTTTAAAGCTGTGCCTTAAAAAAAGTATTTTGTTTTCATAGCTAACCTTATAATTTTATGCAAATTGCCATATACAGTATAAGAAGTACAAAATTACACCGTACCACTTTAGACAGTATTTTAAAGCAAATATGATTATACCAAGTTTTCATGCTAAATTCTCTCTAATCAAGGCATTGGAAAACACGATTTTGCAGACTGATTACACATAAACTCTTTTACCTTAAATGCACGTATAACTTTTTTTCTATCTTAAATATTTACTTGTAAGGACTCAAATGCTTCACTGTGCTTTCTGGTTTCTGTGCTTTCTGGTAACATTAAAATGATTAGGTTGCATCTGCCAGATATTCTGTCCAGTATCCCTCAAATGTCATCAGCTGTTTGGCCCAGCAGATCATTCAAACCTTAGCCTAAATGTTTTCAGAAAAAAATTAGATGTTCCGGATTGGAAAAGCAATATTTCTAGCTAGCTAAGCGAGACTTAGACAGAATAATTGGTGCAGAATATTTTTCGAAGTCATAGGATTCAGCAAGATAATAAAATTCACTGGAGAAGGAGACAAAATGCCACCCACACGTCAAAGGCAGACCATAAAATCACATTATTTCTTTCAATATGTGTTAACTTAGGTAATATATAAAGTGAATTAGAGAATTGCAATTTAGCAGACCATAGTGTTCGTGTTAAATTAGTAATAACAAAGGATTACCAAGCTAAGAGCTTGTTTAAAGTTCTGACCCGAGATGAGCCATTAAAAAAGAATATATCCTTTGCATCAGCTAAAAATTTTTCATTGTGGAATGTTTATGAAAAATATTGACATTGCCTGCATAAAAGTTTACTCATTACAAAAACTATATATGATTTCTCTAAAGTTTTATTCACCAGAATTAAATCAAATAAGATGCCTGGTTATTGCAAATATCCCTTTAAAGTTATTTGATATTTGACACTTTATCACTGCTAAACCTATTTCCGGATGAAAAGATCCTTACTTCCCTAAAACAAATTCAAAATCTGATGGTCTAGTATCATTATACTTCAAGAAATGCTTGAGTAAACTAGTCTCATATTTATCTGATCTAACTGTGTATAATGAGATTATGAAGGGTACTGCTATTTTTTTGGAGTGTCTAATAATAAATAATAATAAATCAACATAGAGCTTCCATTGACTGCAAAACTTTCCAATACGTTTGTATATTACAATCATATAAACAAAACTCTAAGATCTTTGCAAAATGTTTAGCAAACAAGCATTTTCACTATATTACCATTTAATATGAATGCTATCAGAGTTTGAATCGGTAGAAAAATTAAGCTGGGTTCTTAAAGTGAAACTAAGGAACACTAAATGTAAGATAAAAAAACTGCACCAATTCCTTTATTGAAGATGGGAGAGGCAGTGCCCTTTCTGCAAAAAAAAAAAAAACTTCCTGTTTGATCATAATTTTTTTTTTACACTCACCTGTCCCGACTCCATCACAGGTGCTTCCATCTTTACAGTCCTCTTTTGTCAGATCTTTGGCCATCTTGATTGGCCAGGCAGAGATGACATACATCTCTCACATTTTTCAATAAAGTTTAACTTTAAAATTGTCAGCTCATCCAATCAATATCGATGAAAAGGTAGTTAGTGAGGGGTAGACCTAGAAAGTTATTTTGATATTGAATGGCATATGCTTGCTTTAGTTTTGAAGGTGCTTGCCTTTTCAGTTCTTTTTACTTAATTACTTATTATTATACTTAGAGGTCAATTTAAAATAGACATTGACTGAAACATTCGCTTGTCGAGACTCTTCCAGGTCTATATTTTTCAACAGCAGTAATTGATTCTCACCCAGGGAATGTTTTAGTAAATGTCGGATCCCCCGCTTTATAAATAGACCCCTATTAGTATAAGTAACCCTATTTCAGGGAAGTCAGACCATTGCTCATATACCCGTCTGTAATTGTGTATATTCATGAGACCCTGCAGGTGCTAAACACACAAAAGTATGCATCTATATCTTGGAATGGCCACCTATACCACACCATCTACTCTAATTATGCCAAATGGGTTGAACCCCCTAGTGTTCTCTAGTCTGATCTAGGATTAAGCCTTCTATCTTGTTTTCCATAGAATACAGTTATAGAGTTATGTCATCCTGGCCCCACCAATCAATAAGGCTGAAGACCTGGAAGCAGGGAGAGAAGCAAATTAAAATGGTGACACCCACGATGGAACAGGAACAGGTGAGCATATTAAAAAAAAAATTGTGATCAGGCAGGTAATGTAGACATCATCTGTTTCATCATTATTAAGGAAGCTGCCTGTTTCCAATTTTTTATTTTTAGAGTTTAGTTCAGCTTTAAATATAACATTCAGATTTTATAAAACACCTAATATTTTTATTACAGGGAACCTCTTCTTCTAGAGCACAACTAATATGAATTTAAAAACATAAACATGACATGCAGTGTGAAAGTCTAGGCCCTGCTATGTATAACACAAGTTTTCATGGGACCTCATTCTGTCACTGGAGGACAAGTAGAATCTTAAGCAACTTCATAATTGGGGTGTTTGTGATTTAGTGACAACAGAATTTATAAACAAGGGAAATATGATGGTAATAGATATTAACTGTGTCATGCTGTGCCAATTTTTCTTCTTCAGTTCTTTTTATTAAGCACTAGTTTAGAAACATCAATGTTATGGATGCAGATAAGGGAAAGCAAATATTTGATCTTCACAAAGAAAACACTTTGAGTAGTGTTGAAATGTGCACCTTAAAAATTGGTGCTGAAATTTGCATCTGGAATAAAACAACTCAGGTGCCTTAGGTGTGGAATTTCTCTGAATGTCTGAAAGATACTAGAATAAATGGCAAACAAATATTGGTATAGATCACACATTTTAGTGGTGAGGGAAATTTACATGGTAATGAAATGCATGGTGGTAATAAGGTGAAAAAAATTACAATTTCTGTTTTAGGGTTGTGGAATGAATTTAAAAAAAGAAGAACTAAACAGAAAATAACCCCCCAAAAAAACAAACCTTTAATTTCGCAGATTTCTTGATCACACTGGAGAAGTCCTCAACTGGGTTCCGTGCAATCCTGAAATTCACCTTTGTGCTGCCATTTTACTCAATCTTCTTCCTTCTGGCTACATCACCTGATCCCGCACCCTGCTGGCGTGAGATTGGGTGACGTAGTCTGCTGTAAAGGGGAAATAAAGAGTGCTGATCTCACTGAGCATGCTTGAAATGGGCATCTCTTTCCCCTCAATGTAGGAAAATGCCTCTTGCAACCGGGCATGCACAGAAGGAGCAGCGAGGAGCCTCCTGGGATGCGTGACATATGTAACACAGGAGGCTTTGCGCTCCATGGCAATCAAAACAGATTTCTTTTTTTTTTAAAGAAAAATAATATTTTTACTAAATATAAAAATATTGTCTATCCTTAAATCAGACTATTGGAAAATTTTGATTATTCACATTTTTATTTTTTTAAATTATAAACTAGGCAGGGGACAATTATTATAGAACATCACATGTAACATATAGGATGCAGTTATGCATGCCATGGTCATTATTTGCATATGTAAAGTATTTTGTGGGACCTGAGGGGTTTTAGGGGGTAATTTCAGTTAAATTTATATACTGCCATGTAGGGGCAGAGACTAAATTCAGTCCTTAATTTAAACAGTTTATTTTATGGAACTACCCAATTTAGCATGTAATATGTTGTTGCAATCATTTGAACCATTCACAAGAAAGTAGAACTTGTAGGGTTAGGTACATTCCATGATAATAGCAATATAGCTTGCTTCATGGATACCTGCTCCAATGACTGTTGTACCAGGCCGGTATCCCTTCAGGTTGGATGTATTTCCTTTTTTATGATAATTTTGCTACTATAATATTACAGAAGCAGCGTGAAACCTGAACAGCAAGATCCCTGGCCATACCTAGTACTGTGCTCAATATTTCTATTCATCTACATTGTACAAGCCATATATGTTCCTCCTTGTAGAACACCTAAATATATATTACAGAAAAAAACTCTACAAATACACATACAGTATATAGTAAAATTGTGTTATTTGGGTGTTTGTTTTTTTATTTCTTATAAAATAGCTTTATTCTTTATTATTATTTTCATGCATCCATATTGCAGTCTGCAGCCTGGTTGTACTGCTTATATTTAATGTGCCAAGGACAATTTCTGGAGGAGCAAATAACCTAACTACATGTTGTTTTCGAAGTGTAGGGGAAATTGGAGTGCCTTGAGGAAACCCATGCAAATGCAGAAAGTACATACGTACTCCATGCAGATAGTGTTTGAAATTGTGTTTTTATTATGCATGATACTCTTTTGCATTTAGCTTGCTGTTTGATTGTAAATACCTTATTTGTGGTGATTGTTTTTTTCTAGGTCCTTTCTCCTTTATCTGATTCTATTTTGGCTGAGAAAACAGTGACAGTGTTGGATGACCGGGTTGGAATTGTAGAACTGGGAGTCCAACTTATAACCGGCCTCTCCTTGTCTGTACAAGCCAGCAGAGGAAACAAACGGGCCATTATCACAGCTACCACAGCTAGTGATATTCTACATGACTATAAACAGGTACATTGCCAAATTGCATAGAAAACAATAAACTGACTGTTTTCCATACTCTTTTTGCTTCACTGATTTGTTACATATAAGGCCTAAATAGGTGTTTTATATCAGATACCGAAAATTTGTCTCTTACTTTCTTACATACTTGTAGACAGTACTTTGCTTTGCTGAAAATCAATTAGTGTCATTTTCCTGCACATTGTGACTTCCACACAAAAATCATTATATGCTACCAGGTCTTTTGTGCCCACATCCTGTCTCGAGAATGTCCACTCCTTGTTTTAGCCCAGCTTTGCCTTTCAGCTCTTTGCTTTCTATCCTAACAACCAATTAATCTCCATGTGTGGGCATTTTCTAAGGTGGTCTGCATGCCAAAAAAGTATGCCCAAGAATGTCTATGTACTGATACAGTGTGTGGGAGGCAGCACGGTGCACTCAACCTCCCCTGTTATTACTGAAGTTACTAATATGCTATCAGTAATATTTCAGGAATGTTTCAGCAAACTGTTACAGAGAAATTTAGTGAGTCATGGTACTATAGGGTTGTACCTGTAGGAGCACATACACAATTGAGGGAGGTTGAGATTTATGATTTATTGTGCTGTCAGCAGTGACAGGGAAGAACTGATAACAAAGGTTAGTAAAACCTTAGGTTTGCCCATAGTTAAGTGTTAACACAGGAGAGAGAAGAGGGCTCCCCCAATCACATTGATTGGGAGAAATAAATTGCTGCCTGCACATTATGATTTACAGCTAACCTGCAAAGTGTGAAAACCATGTATGGCCCTGGAGATAAGCATGGAGACTGTTTTAGTAGGACAGTGAGCTGTGGAAGCAGTACATAGATCTAGCCTTAGTTTCACTGCACTGATGCCCTTGTCTTTTGTTGGTTTCTGATCAATAAGACTTTAGACCCCTCCTCCTGGCTCTTGAGGATAGATTTTTTTGCCAGCTCTCAAATGATGTTGGTTATAAAAAAAATGCTAACGGACACTAAGTAGGAGTAGGGGGATTGAGGGTACTATAGATGCTGATGTGATTCGGCTTCAAAGGTGTAGAGCATGTTCTTTTTGCAAAGTGAATTTTCACCTAGCTTAGTGAATAAGGTGGCGCTAAGTGGAAATTTACTTTGCAAAGAATATCTAATCATACGCTTGGATAATTGGGGGTTGTTCAGACTTGGGTTTTCTTCAAGCATTTTTTCAGCACCCTTGAGTGGTATTCCATTCAAAGACTTGAACAGGAAATGTTAAAAAATGCCTAAAAAGGCTTGTACAGACATTTTTAGGAATGTTTAATGCCCTCCCTCCAATATTGAAACCAGATCCTTTTAAAAGGTTTGTGACCTTACTGCTGGATCGGGCAGCGAGCAAGGTCCTCAGGAATCTGGTTTTCCCAAAATGGAACGGGGCACAGAGCGTGTAGCTCCCCTTTTTTGCAAAAACAATACCTGCCTACCCCTGTGTCCTTCTGTTATCTAGGTCAGCCATTATTGGAGCATGTGATTCCTTTAGCCAATCATGACTGTCCTAGATGACAGGAAAGGTTTTTAGGTAATAGCTAAGGGGTACTATGTACCCATTCACCAGGGTGTGGGGGACATCTTGTCAGGCCCCTTATTAAAGAGCATTTCAGCAGCCCACCACCTGCAGAACCCCATAACACTGGCCACATTGTGAGCAAGGGGCCATTTTTCACAAGGTTGGCCCTTGCCTTTTTATTAATAGGAAAGAGGAACATTTGCTCACTGCCCCATTTCCTATCCAGGAAGTTTCCCAGCCTTTTAGAATGGTCTGGTTGCAATATAGAAGGGGTTGGGGGAAAACTTCTTTTATTTGTTTTAAACTAGACATTAAAAACACCCTAAAAATGCAAAATGCATTGACAGGCGTTTGCACATGCCTGCAAAAATCAGGCGTTTTTGCCTGAAAGTGTTTTTTTTTAACGCAGATCTGAACAAGCCCTTAGGAAAAATAGGATTTTTTGCCTACGCATGATTGATCGACAGACACCAGCACAGCTTTACCTCATTCACTATGCTAAATGAAAAGTATTGGGTGAGGAATTAAACAAATTCTACTCAAATCATCCCCACCACAAAAAAAACAACCATATGAATAGACACTGATCCAAAACATATACAATAAAAACTCCATGTTGCCCAAAGGATTGTGGTTTAAGCATAGATCCTTTTTCATGTGTATTTTATGTCTCTTTATGTTTGTTCCAGATTTATATGACTTGAGTGTTGTTTTACTAAAGCAGCAGATACTTTTCACTTGTTAGTAAATAATGTACAACTATGTTCACTTTAATCATTCAAATAAAAGAAATATTCAATTTCACTCACAATCAATTGGACATAAACACAGCCTCACCTAAGTGAACTTTTACTATGTTATGTGAGTAGCCTCTACTTTTCAAGACTCTAATGTAAAAAGTTGTTAATTAGAGAAGAGTAATAGCATTTGGCCTCCACATGTTCCATTGTGCCAAATCTGCATGTCTCTGTAGTTAATACAGTAACAAAAAATGGAATAATAACTCTGCTTTAATGATTTCAAATATGAGTTACTTTTACATTTAGGTTCTGATCAATCATATGTGCACTTTAAATTGCATGTACAGTGCCAATATTATATTGCTTTTAAGTGCAATGTTATCTCATATTTATCGTAAAGTGCAGTTAATTATTTCTTCAATGTGGTTTCAAGTAAACAGTTGTCATGCTTTCAGTACCACAAGCTTCTTCGCTAGTTTAAAAATTTAAGCAGTGAATCGTGTACTGCTTGGGCTCTGACACCTCCCGTGGTTATTTAAAAGTGCTTAAGTACCTCTGTTTATTCACGGAGTGTCTCAGTTTATTCATGTGGATTAAATCTTGTCATACCCCAATAGTGGCTTCTTCTTTCTGTAGAAAATCCTTTAAGCAAGCTATTTAATTTGTTCATAGACCAAAAATGTAATACAGCATCACACATGTCTTCCCGAGTAATGCTTTCAGAGTGATGATTCCAAGAACAGTGAATCGTAGTGTCATTCTGCTGCAAAACAGAACATCCGGGGTCAATCAACACATTATCATACATCTTACTGCATGCTGCTGTGTGCAAGTAAATGTAATAACTTGTATGAAAATTGTTGAGTTTTTAACAGTGACGCCTTTTCTTTTTGTTTATTGCAGGAAGCGGTTATGAGTGTTTGGATACTTTTCAGTGATGGCTCAGTAACTCCTCTGGATATATATGAAAGTAAAGACTTCTCAATTGTAGTGTCTTCTCTGGATGAGATGGTGGTGTCCACTTATCAGAATCCTTTGTCCAACTGGCCAGTGGTGGTTGCAGAAGGAGAAGGGCAGGGGCCTTTAATAAAATTGGAACTGGGCATTAGTGAGATATGCCAGAAGTCCAAAAGGAAAAGTAGCCTTGCTGTTGGCACAGGAACTATAAAGGTTAAATTTGGCCAAAAGGACTCTGATCAGAAAGGAAATATGAATGAAATTCAAAATATTGATGATGATTTAAAGAAAATTACAAGTAAAACAACTGAGAAAGCCGCAGAACAGGAAAGGACAGCAAATGAGTGGCCAAAACCTGGATCTGCCATCAGTTCTGAGGATATATTTAACAGAAATTCAACATCTGATTCTCCATTAGATTATCAGAAAAAATATAATAGCGCCAACATTGTCCCTATCCCATACACAAGCTTTCCTACACGAATAGCCTCAGTCCACAACCAGGAAAGTGAACTTGCTCAGACTTCAAGAGGACTAACAGACTTGGAAATTGGCATGTATGCCCTCCTTTGTGTGTTTTGCCTTGCAATACTAGTTTTCTTAATTAATTGTGTTGCTTTTGCTTGGAAATATAGACATAAAAGGTTTCCTGTGGCTGACCAAACCAACATCCCTCATTCTCATGATTGGGTATGGCTTGGGAATGAGGTAGAATTACTAGAAAACCAAGTAGACATGCCTCTACCTGCAGAAGAATGCACTACGATGATTGATCGAAGATCACAATTTGAGGAAAGCAATTTTCTTCTCAATGGAGGTTCTCAAAAGAATCCCTACAGTCAAATTATGCGGTCATCTGATTACACTTATGAAAAAGAGGGACAAAATGAGCCATTAAACCCAGGGGGTTCAAAGAGAAAACGTGTAAAGTTCACATCCTTTACAACTATTCTGCCTGAAGAAGGTGGTCCATATACCAATGCAGTTATTTTTGGAAATGAAGAAAATATCAAGTGGGTTTGTCAGGACATGAACATTGGGGATTCACGTGAACTCAGAGACTACATGGATAGTCTTCAGGACAACCTGTAAAATGCTATGTTTATATTCACCTTTATGCCTTCGTTTGGTTGTTTCTTTTCTTTTTTTTTTTTAGGGGGGGCCAACCAATCAGCAATAGAGAAGCAGAGCAACTCTTACAAGGTTACAGTGATTATACTGCCAATATGTTTTTGGCACTAAATTACTGGAAATAAATATATATGTCAGTGGGTTATGTTTAATTGGGGTGCCATGGGGTGCAGAGAGATCACTAGGTAATCACTGCTAAATATAATTTCTTAGAACAAAATTGTACAAAGTGGGTTACGAAACATGACCTGACACATACAGCCGCAAGTTCTGCTGAACTTTGGACCATTGACTGTATGTCTGCTTGAAATTGAACACTGTCAGGTTTACAATTAAAAGCACAGTGGACTTTTCTTGTAATATTTTAGATACATGTTAACTATAAATTTGAATGTATTACAAATGTGTACAAAAGAATATAAAACACCAGTTTTTGATAGAGTAATGCTATTTTGAGACAACTGGTGGAGGACGACAACTAGAAGATTAAGCAAAATAAATATATGACAACCCAATTTGGTATTCCCAATTTGTTATATATCTCAGAGCTATAAAATTGTATGTAATGTATAATTGTTTAGTATTTAACATTTTTTTTTCATTTAGTCTAAAATGCCAGGGGTCTGTTTTTTAGGAAGGTGTGTCGGTGAGGGGATTACCTATTACCTTGCCTATTTCTGGCTGATACACTGCTGTGTGAAACTATGTGTGCACTGGAGTAAAAAGCCTTTGTAATCTCCTGCTGGCAGTGTATATAGTAAAGAGCTGTATATTACGGACAGAGAGGACAAGAACCTGGTCTGAATAATATTTGTCAGCCTTTGGTAACAGTAAAAGCAATGCTGGTCAGAGACATATTGTGATCATTGCTAACTGCTCTTCTAGAAAATCAATCAGGTATGTTAGAAAACTCATTCAAGTCACTGAAAGCCAGTGCCTAGCTGCTGATTCCTCTCCCCTCTCTTGCATATGAGCATTGGTTTTATGGAACTTCAACCTAATGGCTGTTCCTCTCAGGTTTATGGCTTCTTTAAAGTAGAAATAAGCTCACCTCTTCTTGCTACCTCGCCGCTACTGACTTCATTGCCTGGCCTTCTCTGTTCTTCTGGCCATATTAATTGGCCAGGCCAGAATGATGTCTTTTGCGTGCATGCACATAGGAATAATGTATTACAGCAAGGAGGCATTCTGATAATGCACACTGAGCTACTCATGCACAGCTCTGAGTATATTGTACAGGAGGCAGCGAACAAGCAGGTAACTTTGTTTTACTACATAGCAAAGCTCTTTTGAAAAAAAAGGCTTTGTCTGCACAAATGTTTTACAGCTGGTTTCACTTTAAGTATAACCCTACCTAATGGCTAAAAGGGATCTATACCTAAAAAAATAAATAAATAAATGTGACAAAGCATTTATTAAAATGGTACCTTCATCATGTAATTCTTAGTTTTTGGGATGTGGAGGAAATCGGGGTGCCTAGAGAAAAAATTATGCAGAATGAACGGAAAGGCGCCATGCAGATTGGGAGTCTGAGCCACCCACTGAGCCACAATGTCACCCATACTGCCCCTAGGCACCTATCATTTTATCATCAGAGGCATATTCCCATCCAACTGATTACACAGAAACCCGAAAGGTTGCATGGTGACAGCTTGAGCCTCCACAAATATGAAAACTGTATATAAGCCTCACAGAACTGTTGAAAGGATGAAATGTAATACTGGAAAAAATGCTTTTGCAATACTTTTTGAATAAGAGTTTTTTAATTCACTATTGATTCATTTAACACTGTTTAAAGAAGGCTTATGCAGAGTTTTGCTATAAATGCTATCATTTGGTATTATTTAGACAAGGGATAACAAATAAAAATAATTAGACATTGCATACAAGGTTGGGTTTATGAACCAACAACACCTTCAATTAAAAATACAAAACTAACCAAAATTGACTCATTGGTAGTGTTTGTTGGCTTTCGTTTTGAGGTAACCTCAGTGAAAGAAAACAGTTATCACTACTATAGTAAGGATAGAGTTTAAAGTTATTATGGATTGACCATCAAAAATATCTCCAGAACCAGTGGCAACATTATAGCCACTTTATAAAAAGACAAACAAAATGTTTTGTAACGATTGAAAAAATATTTAGACAATACATTTAGAAAAAAGCAAAAAGCTTCATTTCACTTGCAGAAAATAAAAATATAATCCAATTGATCCCCATGACCAATTCTCCTTTTTTGTAGTTTTCTGGTCTCAGCCCAGGGACAATAGATTCTTAGATTTTTAAATCTGAAAACAATACTTATAATCTCTCGACTAGCTTTGGGTAATAGTTCACTTTTTTCTTTATGAACAAGAAACAAAACTGATTGGTATTTACCAAATTTTCATGTTAGAACCCATCACAAAAGCATAAATCAGCATCAGACCAATGGATGAACTTTACATATCATGTTTTCAGTCCTCCATTTACAAGTGGCCTGTTTGCCCGTTGATTCAGGATTTGAGAACTTGCCCGAGTCTGATCAATTTCAAGCCTTGCAGAATAGTTTCATTTACTTCTATTTAATAATTATGTCATGTTGTTTTTGACGGTCTTTATTCCTAAATAATGGTATCAGCTTCTGCTGGTTATCTGACCTTTTTTCTAGCTAATGCAATTAAATATAAATCCTATCACGTCAACAAAATAAATATTCACATTTAATTTGGTTCTAATATCACAGTACATCAGGGGAGTCCACACTGTAAATAAAGCTTGAATCAAATTTTCTCTAAATGAAAATGTAATTACATTGCCCCAAAGAGAGCTGCTTCAGCTTTTTTCCCTAAATGTGAACAATCTGTTGAAGCTGTTATTGCTGTTTTCTACTAAAATCAATCTTATCAGCTGAAAAGAAAACAGTCTACTTGGCAATGTTAGACAATAACTGGTTGGCCATATTGCATGGATTTTTATATCCTGCCATTGAGGCCTAAATTTTAAAAAAATGCTTATCTATCATATAATCACTGCAAGCAAAATGCAAATCTCTCTCCTGAGAAAACCAGTATATGTGAGGTGGAATAATAGGGAATAACAGACGTTCTCCTGGTTATCACGATGTTTTGTGGATAGCAATACTAGAAGCTCTTTAGAGAAACCTATTTGAACAAATATCTCATAGCCAGGCAAGAACGGCAAAATTCGTGAACTTAATACCAAACTCCAACCTCATAGGTTTATATTTATTATATGATCACAAAAATCCCAAGCATTCGGAGCTGTCAATTAACAAAGTGAGTACAGTATGTGCATCTTCATAGATGGTCTTTGATTAAATCCTTGGAAATATCAACATTCTCCATGTCATATGTTAGTTTTGGTATTATAAGATAGCTAGCTCATTGGATCTAAGATCTTGTTACAAAAAGACTTGAACAGCCAACTGCCATTCCAGCATTAAATCAGTCAATCAGCTGTGACCGCAGGTTCCCATGCGCCCTTGGCTGTACTTATCAATGATAAGTACAGTCCAGGGATCATGAGAACCTGCACTTCAATGGAATTCTCGAAATCGGTTTGCTGAAATTTCACGGACCCATTGGAAGTTCTGGGAAATTTTAGCGAGAATGTCAGAGGCATTCTCTATCATCCCTAGATAGATCTTGTTTGTCAAAACATAAACCCTAAACCCCCCTTGCTTTTATGTATAGGCATAAAAATTTTAAATTCTTATATACATATAAGAACATATACATATGTTCACAGACAAGACACACACCAACGTGCACACGCTATATATATACAGCCATATACACAAACATCTGCAAAGTAAATATATATGTGGTCCAACGTGTGCTCTGTCCCCTCATGTTAAAACTTGATGTTCTCCCAGCATCATAAAGCAGTGATACCTGGAAAATAGTGTGGAATGTGTATTCTAATTTGTGACAGATGAACCAAAGAAGTAACTGGAGCTCCTTCCATAAAATGTATTGGTTAGTAGATGTGTGGACCCCCCATTCTCTGGCCCCACTGCAGCCTCCTGGGCTGTTGTGCCTAGAACCATGTATTAAATTAGGGGTGTGAAACTCTAGCCCAGGGGCCAAATTTGGCCTCCAACGTCCTTTTTTTTGGCCCCTAAAGGAATCCTAAATATGAACTGCAGCTGGCCCGCCACTGCATTAAAATAGCGCCGCTACTACAATTACCGGCATCACTCGCGTATATAGACCAGCGGGCTCTCTGCCTATGCGTTGCCCTGCATTGGACTGTTTTATAGACACAAATACTGCCGGGAATTTTAGTAGCGGCGCTATTTCAATGAAGAGGGAGTTCCACCGGCGTGCCATTTATATAAGATTTAGCTCCGCATTGGCCACGTTGGCATTTCTAGCACTCCCCGCTCAGCTGTACTTTTCCTTGCTACTCCAAGGCATGGATTGAATAGTTGGATTTTCATAGAAGAATATTGTTGTTATTATTGTTAGCCTGTGCAAAAAGGTTACCACTGAAATTAAACTCAGAAGACTACAAATAGAGAATGAGGCATAGGATTTTTTCTTAAAAAAAAATGTTTATGCCTCTTTCTCTATTATAAGCTTGTTCCAGATTCAATATGAAGCAAAACCTCTTTGTTTCCATATGAAAAGGGTTTATATCTAATGAGAAGGAAACATTTCCTCAATTTTTTCAATAAATTTCAAGTTTGACTTGCGACTTTGTCTAGGTTTTTAAGTTTGGCCCTCTGTGTATTTGAGTTTGACACCCCTGTATTACATAGTATTAACATTTTTTTTTTTGTTTTATAATATTATCCTCAAAGAATGATCCTGATAATGCCTGTCTCTCATGCATTCATCACAGTTCCATACCAGTATAGGTATTAGAGAGGGTAATACTGATGTTATTGCCTGTGAGATATATATGTTCTGCAGCCCAGTTCAATGCTGTACAACATACGATCCCATACGCTGATTGCAACAAGACTTCTTTCTGATAACAGTGCTCAGAATGACGGGTTTATCTAGCCAAGGCGATTCAGGAAGGTTAACCGGAAGGTGACGTGTCAGGAAAAAAGTCATGGCTTCAGATATAAATGTAATCAGTGCAAGATGAGAAATCCTGAGCCAGATTACTGCTCACTTTAAGGAGAATAAAACATTCCCTTTATGCTCCCTACATACAAATGGGAATAGGCTTGGTATATAAGGATAATGCCCATTCTGTGATATAAAACAAAGTCATCTATTTGTTTATTTTGTGCACTACATGATTCTTTCCCCCTATTTTATGTGCATAAAAAAAGTTTGTATTCCAAATTAGGAGAGCAGTCTAGGGTAACAATACTGTTTATGGTCTTCTATAGATATGATATGATTAGAAAGCATTATCACCTTATGACAACAAGTGTCAAGAAGAATATATACATTATATACTCCTGCACAACATACTGCATTTAGTCAGTGTTAAGTTAATCTGCCTTTAATAAATGTGTGCTTCCATAATAATGCCTAATATTTAATAAGTAATCAGTTGACCTCACAATCATTAATATAAATTGGACACTTGAATAATAATGTTACAACAGCTGTTTTAGAATTCATTATGGTTTGTTTGTTAAATTGCTGTCATATTTTGTAAAATGAGTCCATGTGTTAATATATTTGGTTCCAATTGACCCCCCAACAAGTTTATAATTATTCTTGGTTCACTTGGCTGAAGCAACAAGAATATCACAGTTTATATACAAAGCACTTCATACAAATAAATAGATACAATCATAATTCTACACAGTATATGATTATGAACACATCTTCCAGAGATATAAAATATTTATATCTAATATATTTTTCTCTATTTGTATTTATGAGACGCTAGAAATGCCTGCATTAAAGAATTGTATAATATACATCTTCAATGAAAATTTGCCTTGCCACTCAACATTATTCAGAATCTAGCAGTTTTGTGATGCTTTCATGCAGGGTACTAAACACAATGCAATTTCATTTACCCAGCTGGAAGCTACTGCAAGAGGCAGGGGGTTAAAAAAGTCAGCAGAATATATGTCACTTGCTGCTAATCAAGAGAACAACGGAAGCCCCTATATTAAAGACTGCACATTACTAATCTGGGTTATATTCCACAAATAGCTGAAAGCATAGGAGATGCTTTAATGTTTTGTGTAACTTAGGAGCGACCAGCAGAGGATGTGTAATAGATCTTTTTTTTATTTGCCTTTGCACATATGCTTTATATTATAATATTGAAATCATGTCCAATTTAAAATTGGGTATGATTACATGCTGTAGGTAGATAGTTAAATTGTGCTATATGACAGCTGCTTTTCTAATGAAACACTTTTGAACAAAATATTGTTTTCTGCACAGTGCATATTGTTATGGTAATCCACGTAATGACAGTATGCAATACAAACATTCCTATTTTTTCATCATTTATTTGTAGTTTGAGTTCATAATTTTCTCCACAGTCAAATAAAAACACAATCATCTATCAAAAGTGACTGTGACAGGGTTGGGACAAACTTTACAACTGTTTGCTTTAAATGGGTTTTACATTCTCATAAAGGCCTAAGGGTATGTAAAATCCACTTTAAGCAGGTCAAATGCAGGCTAGATGGAGGTCAACTGAATGCCAAATGCACCTGTCTTTGACTTTCAAACAATATCATTAACAATTTTGACATTAGCACAGTTTATAAAAAATATATATTTAAAGGTATACTAAATTTCAGAATGCCACATTGTAGTTACTACCCATATAGAGTTCTCAGTATAAAATATTTTCCTAGTTCTTTACCCCTTTAGGTGCTGTTTTCACTGGTTGAGTGGTCATTTGACCCCGTGCTATTTTCATATTTGCATAGTTTATGGTGAGCTTCTAGTGTGTCCTTTGGAATTACTACACCATAAGCACAATTAATATCTGCCTAATTATTGCTGCAACTGTCAGTTAAATCCACAGATTAGCTCCTGGATTTACAATTCTATTATAATGCACTCAGTAAGTTCACTCCATTGCAGCACATTATATTTAAAGGGGGAGGCATCATGATGTTATTTATTACATCAACATTAACTGTAAGCGCCACAGCCATATTTTACCAGACAAAGCTGTCACTTACTGCTAATGCTGCCCATTGAGGGAGTACTGTATAAAGAATTGGTTACTCTTTAAGATCAGATCCAGTGCATGGTTAATATACAAAATGTTGTACTTATATATAGCTGTAAACAGATCTCGTTCATCTATTATGAATTACCAAGACTAATGTCACAGTGGTGAATCTGCTCACCAATATTTAAGCTGATTAATGGTTTTGTATGCAATCTTAGTCAATGTGTTGCAGTGTATCTAAAACAATAGCATAGGCTTATGCATCATATGGGAAGAGGCTGACTAGGGAGTTTCTTAAAGCAACTAAAATACAAAATACCATGTAATATGAATATTGTGTTTATGTAAAGATAACAGAGATCAACTGATCTTGAACTGTGGATATGCTCTGCCAATATTTAAGTAGACCCATTGCCTTTAGAGCTTCTGGTCCTCCTGGCCAGCTTTCTGATATTAATCTTGTTGGTCAAACAAAGTTGTCCTAAAGCTAAAAAAAAATCCCAGAGTATCTCCTAAGGTAAAAATATGATAGGCTGTTTAAAGTTTGTATTTATGCAAATTAGGTCACAGGTTGAATCAAAGTTTTACACACCAAATATTTATACACTAACATGCAATAAACACATATATGCTTACTAACCACATGTACAATAACACACTCTAAACATATATACACTAACACACACATAACCACATACAGTGTGTCCTACATCACTTTGTTTGTTCAGCCTTAGACCATTTCTGACTCCTCCTGATCTTGTTACTAAAGTAACTCTGCAAGTGTAGACAGCAGCTGAAAATTTTATGGTGGTGATTTGCCGGCGTGCTCCATGCATGCATGGTGTTTACCGAAAGCTGTAGAAAACAACAAGTCCATTTTCTTTATAAAGGAAATGCATACCAGTGAAGCTATTGCTAGATCAAACTGCATTGCAGCAACTTGATCCTTGTCACTGTAAGTCCGTCTCCAGGAACCCATGGTTGGGCCATGGTTCCATGGCTAGGTAAATGTATAGAGTGGCTTAAAGGTCAGTGTCCCCGTACTAACTAATATGGTGCGTGCAATGACTTTTGAAAATGTAATGTCAAGTAAATATCAAGTTCAAAATGTTTTCTCTAGTTATGAAGTAGTGAAAGATTAGAGACTAGTCTTTCTGTTTCGGTCTGGAGCTCAATTTGATTTATCCAAACTGCCTTTACTGTTGACAACATTTTACGAATCAGAAGTAAGGAAAATTTCACTATGGTCCCAACTGGCACTACTAGGAGCCATGTGAAGAGGTCTCTGGGGCCCCGATTATTGCTATAGATCCACATGATTTATGCCCCAGGTGTATTGAAAACAAATTCACTCTTCTCAAATTATATTGATTATTCAATTCAGTTGAGGGATGCTTTATGTCTCAACAATATTAAAAAGGGCAAAACCCAAGTCACCAAGATGAAACATATCATGATGTTCTATAACTTGGATGCAAAATAAAATATGTGTGGCGTGTCACTATAAAGGTAATGGAGGAACTATTCTGTTACATAATATATATATCAAACACAAGTGAATGGGTTTAAAGGGGTCCAGTGGGTTGAGGAAGGTTGGCTAGAACAGCATATAAGGCAATTGCTGATGTACATTACTTAAAACTAATAAATTATGTATTTATGTATAAAGGAAATTTTATTACATGATGCCATGTTTAGGAAAGTAAAGATGGAGCCCAGAATGATTTGGTACAAAATGTATTATACCCATTTTAATTTCTAATTTATTTTTGGGCTGAATGACTATATCATGTTGCTAAATATAGCATAAAAGGGTAGTAATAGTGTTTGTACACTGACCTACAGCTATTTACCATGCACATTTTTTAAAAAGTATTTTTTTGCCTGAAATATTACCTTCTGTACTTTACTTTGCACCCTTATATGGTCCTTTGAGTAAACAGAAGTTTCTGGGAGGTGTTCCACCTTTGCCAGACCATTATATATACAGTGTAATTGTTATAATAAACATGGAGCCGCAATAGCTCCTTTCCTGATTGTAATGCTCATAAAATCAGTCTATATGGCTCATGAAATCAGTCACTTTATGACTCACTACAAGGAACAGGCATGTAATCTATAAGGTCAACTAAAGCAAAAATACTAATACATTATGAACATCATGCACTGAGCAATTAGAAACCCCTAAAAAAAGATCGCAGTGAGAGAAGTGCCAACTACCTTTTATTTTCACATGAGTGACACACATAAATTATTGGTTATATACTTTAAGCTGATACAATTCGATCACTTGCCCACTGGTAACCTTATAATGACATATTTGTCCATAGACATGTATGGTTCAGTTTTTGACACCCATAATGGAATTGTGATTTTAACTGGGACTAGAAGAAAATTTCAAAGTGAGTGTATGTACATAGCAATATAATGGTTATGTTATTGGATTTTTCAGTTCTTTTGGTACATTATCAATACAAAGCTAATCCCTCGGACAATGAATAATAGCAAATCAGGCTATCTTTGCAAATAGTTGGCCTGTGTTGAACATTAAAAAAATGCAATCACAGCCAACTCTTCTCCAAAAAGTTGACAATATGAGAATTGAAATAGTAGAATGGAAGAAGAACTGAACTATAGTCATTTGCCCTGCAGTTTATTAAGTTAGCATCTGATATGGTCTTACCTAATTTGGGATTCAGTGTTTATCATTACCAGAATTTTTTCTTGCTGTTGATTGTGCATTTACTGTAGGTCCTATATGTATGCAACCTTACAGAGTCATCTATAATCAAAGCATATTGCAAACCATTTCTTAGTATTCTGTTCATAAACCTGTTCCTGCACTGGCGGCTTACTACATCACCTTCTGGAGTGTACCAGGCCTATACATTCAGCCTCTGCATTATCCCACAACAAAAGCTTAAAAACAAATTAACTTAGACGAACTGTTCTTTTTTAGGATAATTGTTTTCCATAGAGATAGAAAAGGTCAAGATGCTTGTGTTACACTAATTTCTTTTATCATGTAATAGTCATTATGCATGTTCCTACACAAGTCAAATAATGTGTTAAATTAAAATATAGCAACATTGGCAGTAGCTTACAAGAAACACCAGACTGGGGTTCTCCCTGAAGTCATAAACTTGAGAAAGCCAGTTAATCCTAATTGAAAGTTGCATGTCAAAATTTTTAGTAGTAAGTTGTAGGCAGCTAAAGCAAAATGGAACTGTTGAATATTTAAGAAGAGGTGAAGCTTGGACTCACTTCTTTAGCCCTCTTTCATTTACATGTTGGTCCTTAGGAGGCAGGGAAGGCCAAGTTCATCTACGGGAAAATTCAATATTTTCATAAAATTTAAGCTGCATGAATTTGGATGTAATGATCCTTCAAGGAAATTGTATGCATTTTCTTAAAAACGTCCTAATTTCTAATTCGCCAAAATCATGACCGCTTTACTTTAAATAGCAGCCTGCTGCTTCCACCAAGACTGATGAAAGTCCTAAAATATTAATGTTAGTCTATATATTCATAATACGATGAGTTCTAAAATATTAAAATGATGTCTTTTCTTTTTGTTTTTAGTAATGTTAAATTACCCATAATTCGTTTTCTATTACATGTAAAACAGCAAAACATTATGGCAAGCAAGAGCCAAGCGATTATATAGTAACCTAAAAGTCCTTCCTATGACTCAGGTGATTTTACTGTATTGTGTGTTGGACTAAGGACATATTTATTTGTAAATATTATAAATACTAGTGGCAAACTCTAGTTAAAATTTCTTGGAATAAAAATTTCCCTGCGGCAAGGGATTGCTTTATGGGGACACATATCCAATTTTCATTTTTTTTTCTTTTTAGCCACACTTTTACCAAGAGATGCACAAATTGGTTTGTATGTAAAACCAGTTACTGGGTCATTAGCCAGCAAAGGGATTTGTGTTCTACCACTAATAAAGGAAATTAATTTTCAATATTATGTAAATCCATGTTTCTTAAGGTATATCTAAACCCAAGAACAAATGTCATATATTAATGCCTACATGTCCTTAGATGCGGTGGTTGCATTAATGTTAAGGCTGGCACAGGAAATACTTGTTGATGCTGATAGAATTCTATAGTCCTTGTAACTTCCTACATATTAAGCTGAAATCCCACACAAAGATATCAGCTGCTCCTTATATAGCGGAGTTAATGATAGGGGAGTGTTTGTAGTCCAAATCAGGCATGGAGCCCAGATTGACCGCACTTATCCTCAATAGATAAGCCAAAAATGAGTGTGGTCATCTGCTCTACTAGAAGGATCATCATCTAAGGACTGGTACGCACGAATATATTTTTATTTTTGTGTTTGCCTCTAACTTTACATGTTCTTAAAATGTTTTCATTCTTTCATTTGTCAAATTGTGTTTATAAAGTGTAAAATTGTTTTCAAAGGATTAAATACCAGCTGGGATTCTGGTATGGAAGTTACAAAATGCTATATTTTTTGCTTAGAGAATGGTAAAGGATATGTTTCTTTTTAAATAAAATATATTAAATTGAAAGGACAAGTCAATCTAAAATACAAGTTTATATCAGAGAGCTTCCAAATTGTCCCTATGTATATAAATATTCCAATGGTTGTATAAAATCATGCCTCTCAGTCTAGAAGAAGCTTACTTTAGGTGATTACCTGCTTTTTTTATCGGTACTATACGTGGGAAGATATTTGTAGGAACAAGTTGCTCCCTAAGGAAAGAATGTTATTACCATTATTTTCTGATATGGTCCTGACAATTTTACATGAATATACTTCTCTTTTTTATAAACCAGTATAACTTTGGGTTTGTTGATCCTATAAAGGAGTGGCTTGGTGAAAAAGTGCCAAGATGGGCCAAGATGAGCAGAAGTCAAAAACTACCGTTGTGATGTATTTGTGAACCTACATATGAGTTTTCTGCTTCTGCTATCAAACTCTGTACAAATGATTTTTAATGACAATTAACAATAAATGACTGTTCTAGAAAATAACACAAGGAACTACAGCCTTGCCCTGGCTTGTCCTAATATTGGAACCACTCCATCAACACTGACCTGTCTGATGTCATATAATAAAATGGGCACTTCCTGATATCTGGAAGTCATTGTATATGTACAGTATCTTCACGTGTATATTATGTATTTTATTGAACAATAAAGTAATAATGTATTACTTCTAAGGTGCTGTTTTTTTTCTTGGTTAATTCATTAAAGGTGTTATTTGGGTGGGATATTGATTCAATAATAACAGAATGAGACTTCTAATTGTCAACACTCAAAGCAAGCATTTTTTTTTAGAGATGAAGCCTTTTGAAACAGGAACTATTCGTATGATAAGCCTTCTTTTTAACTTTTATGTGACATATAAAATATATATTATTTTTGTCTTTGAATATGATACCACATTAAGGTGGAATGTCATACAATCATATCTTTTGCAGCCTTGTTTTTAGTTTGGAAATTTCTAATTGCTACTTAAACCAAGTATAAAAGATGCAGTTCCTTTTTTTCATAGGAAGGATGTTGTTGCTGCTGGCCAAGTGATCATATGTATATCATAATATGGTTTTATTTATATATTAGTAGCAAAATAACCTGCCAAATCATAATGTTGGGTATCCTTGATTTACTGGAATACAGACTGTACACATAGCAAAGTGATTTATTCACTTGCAAAGAATATTTCACTTGACTTAGTGTATGAGATAAAGCTATGCAAACTTTAGCCATTCAATCATGTGCAAGCAAAAGCCAAACCTTTTCCTTTTATGTTATTAGGTATTCTTTACCCAAGAGCATCTTTTGCCACATTCAGTAGTTTAAATATCTCTCCCAAGAGGATTAATGAACAATTTGTATGTTCCTTTAGTATGCTGGACTTGTTTTTGTAATGTTGAAGATGTTTGCAGCCTTCCAAGCTGCTTCATAAGTTCTACCAGTGTAGGAAATACCCCAGCATTTATATCTATATAGCATAAACTGACACTGCAAATTGAAATTGGGACTGGTTAAGTGGTGTGAAATTTGTTAACCCCCCCCCCTGTTCTAATACATAATCCTATGCTTAATCTCAGGAAGTCAGGAAGAATTGTTCATTTAAAACAACAAACAAAGAGGTATTAAAATGGTACTATAGGTGGAACACTGGTGGTATTTATAAGATTATATTAGAAGAACAGGATGGTTCAACACATTTCACATTTTTAGATATGTACAGCAACTCTCAATTACAGCAAATAATGGGTAGTTTAGAAAATTGCAATTAGCAAAATAATGCCCCCATATTCAAAGCATGAATCCCTTACTACATTTATATATTTTTACACTGGAACACTTTTGGAAACAGAGATGAGAAAAATGATCTTGCATGTAATGGATCCCACTGAAACCTATGGTTAATTAAATAAAACTGAACAGTGGGTGTGACATAACAGGGCATGGGTATTTACAGAATGATCCTATTTACTCTGTACACCACACACAAAAACTCACAACTAAGACTAGCACTAACACTTTGTATAAGCCTACTTTAATGGTAAACATCACTAACATAGTTAGTGACAATTTTTAACTGTGGAGACAATAAACACTTTGTTTAAGTATGTAATGTACAACACACAAATAGTTCATGGCTATGTAATATACAACAAAACACATAGATTGTACTGAGTGTAGAGAAATGTATGGTATGACATATTGAATACGGTACAGAGGTATGTAAAATATGTCATAACATATAATGTGGTGGGGCCATAACAAACATAGACTTTAAGGCACAGTGTAAAGAAAGCAGTGGTGAGGAGTATGTGTATTGATTACAGGATTATATAGTGCAAAGAACATGAGCATAGAGGCCAAAAGTAGGAAATATATAGCATAATGTTTGGAGTAGAGCGGTCAGAAGAACATAGTATACAACATAATGTTTGAACTGCAGTGGTCCGGAGTATGTAACATACATACATTTACAATACAGGTAGGGAAAAGTAAAAAAGCCAGAGGGAAAGAAATGCTATATAGTTAGCTCTGGAGCTAGCAAAAAGAAGAGAACATAGGCAAAGGGCCTACATATCTGGGGGCTATTGAGAACCAGTCATAAGGGGTTTAACGTGGTGTCAGGGTGGAGTTAGATAGTAGTAAGAATGTGGGGTGATTTGAAGGGGCAGGGTTTAAAAGTAGGTCTTAAAAGCATTGTTTTAGGTGGGTGGGTATCACAATAGCTTTGGGATCTGGAGTAGTCAATATTGGTAGTCAATAGGGCAAAAAAAGACATCAGAAGTCTGTGAAAAACTAAAATGCAAGGCCATTATTTAGTTGGCTCCAACCCCTGCTGTTATAAGTGCATTACAAAAATAACAAAAAAAAGTGGGAGAAAACTGGAAAAAATAGTGTACTATACTGTATAATGTACTATTATAAACCCCTAAAGCAGATGTCCCCAACTCCTGGTCCACAGCCCCCTAGTGGCTGTCTATCAGGTGCGCCACGGCTCTGGCCGATGCACCCACCAGCAGGGTCAGGAGAAGGAGTTGTGTCTCTGCAGTGGGTGGATTCAGGCATAATGAAGTCACTCTGGGGGGAAGTTTCTCCCCCTTTAAGCGACCAGCGGCTCCCCGTGCATGCGTGGTTCAGAGTCCATGTATTTATAGGTCAGCGACATGCAAAAGGTTGGGGACCACTGCCCTAAAGGACATCTTGGTTATATAAAAAGCCCAAACAATGTACACAAAGCCTTGCACATCTTTGTCACTAAAAGGAACTTATGATCTAATGTCCCTACCTCACTTATGTGCACAGTAAGGATATCACCCATCTAGACTCACAGAACATATTTAAGGTCTAGTAGGCTTCCAGGAGTAGGGGTTTTAAAAGTGCTAGATGGAAGGGCTGTAGCCCTTTAACAGAATATCATATCCCAGTTTCACCCTTGGATGTCATTTCTCAGTCAGTTTAACATCACTTTTCTTTAATTTAACCCCCCGCCCCCCACTGCAAGGTTAGATTTTCCCATTAGCAATACAAAATGTAAATGTGTTTATTAGGAAATATTTTTTTAAAAAACCTAATTTTAATCAGTAAGCATTATAAAATTATAAAATTTGATTTATTATATTATAAAAAAAATTAGAAAAGATTTATAAAAAAAATGTTTCCATGTTACACCTGTATAAAACAACAACCTGTCTTGTATTTTATGTAATTTGCAGTAGGTCACTCTGCTGTTAGCTATTCAGAGCACAAAATCTTGACAGTGATGAATTGTTGCCCTCTGACCACTAATCACACTGCCCTGGGTAATTTTAGTCCAATCAAATTCTGTCCTCATTGTGACCAAAATTCTACAGGTGGACAACTGGAAGGAGAACATTTGTCATTCAGGTTTCCTCTTACATTCACCGCATTCCCTGAGGTGAACAGTGTTTTAATGTATTGCTGTAAACACTTTCACAAAAAATAAAAAGCCTTAAAAACATTATAACTACAATTTATCAAGTTGTTAAATTGTGTTTCCCTGTGACTTTGCACATCTAAATTTAATTGTAGTGCATTACAATACTAAACATGATAGAAAATCTTAATGTTTAATAAATTATTACTTTAATTACATAACTAACAACCTAATCAGAATGGGAAAAAATCTGCACATTAGAGAGATTGTTCATCTTAATTTCATTTCAGGCAATTATTCCGCTAAATAGATATTTTATACATGTTTTAAAGGCAAGGATCAGTAATGTACAGGTTCTAGTGCAGAGGAATAAATCTGACATGTTTGTGGAGCACATAAGTCTTTTTAAGCCAAAGGCCATCAAACAATCTCAGAAGCTAATTATTCAGCTAATAATAATAAGCTAATACACAGCTAATTATTCAAGGCTATATGTTATTAGTGGGCACTTAGCAAAACATTCAAAGGGGTACAACTGTGTCCCCAAGCCCCCTCACCCCAGACTGCAGACTGAGTGATAGTAAGGGTCGGACCTACCATGAGACAAAGTAAGTTTTCTGCCTTAGGTCCTTTGTACCTTCGAAGAGTGAAGATGGGCGAGCTGCCATTCTAAGAATCTGATTGGTTGATTTTGTTTTCAGTTTAGTGCTCGCGTTACAGTGAACAGTCTGTACATGGCCTACTCCTCTGCCATCTCTATGCCACAGAATCAGGTGTGCATGCAGTGCTCATGCCGCAGACTGAGCAGCGGCACCAAGACCATTGTAGGAGAGTCCAGGATGGGCGCTTTATGTTGACATTGAGTGCAAGTATGGGACAGGTACGTCTTCATTGTAAACAGAGAAATGAACGTTTAAATAGGGGTAATTGAGCATTACTATTATTAGTATTATTAATAAACAGTATTTTCATAGCTCCAACATATTACACAGCGCTGTACAATAATTAGGGGTTGCAAGTGATAGACAGATACAAATAATGACACAGGAGGAGGAGAGGACCCTGCCCAGAAGAGCTTACAATCTAGGAGCATTAGAAGCCTTAAAATTACTGTGAGGGTTACAAGGTTATTCATGTTAGGGTTACAGGTGGTTAACCATTCCTTGGCGCCGCTATGTTACTAATGAACACTAATTTCCTTCTGTGTGACAGTGCTTTTGCTTAGGAAAAGGAGGCTCAGCCATCCTAGCACTTTCAGGGTTGTTATTGAAAAACAAATCGGGCTCACATCATTCCAGCCTCTTACACCCAGGGCTGGACCTACCATGGGACTACATAAACCTTTAGCCTCAGCCAGCATGATCTGCAAGGCTGGGGGGAAGAGAGCAGCCACCCCCATTAAAACTAACACTATTCTCTCAGTGAATAGAGAAGGCACTCTACCAATGCATTGTGTGCGGACGGATTGATCCCCTGACTGATTGACTCTGCAGCAGTCAAAGCAGAAGGAAGTAGAGGGAAAAGCAGAATGGCATACAGGGAATTGAACTGGGAGTCTGTATTTAGGCCTGCCACTGGGAGTCTGTGCTGGGGCATTTCACGGGGGGTCAGTACTGAGGCCTGTCACTGGGGGCATGTACTGAAGTCTGAATTAGGGCTTGGGATTGATACTTTGGGGGGGAGGGGTCTGTACTGAAGTCTGTCACTTGGGGTCTGTACTGAGACCTGTAACTGGGGTTCTGTACTGAGACCTTTCTCTGGGGGTTTTCACTGCAGCCTATCACTGGGTTCTTGTAT
The DNA here is from genome assembly GCF_032062135.1 of Pyxicephalus adspersus. Taxonomy (NCBI): domain Eukaryota; kingdom Metazoa; phylum Chordata; class Amphibia; order Anura; family Pyxicephalidae; genus Pyxicephalus; species Pyxicephalus adspersus. The sequence goes on along the minus strand of NC_092863.1, from coordinate 52,671,183 downwards.
TGGGAGGTTCTGCACTGAGACCTGTCACTTTGGGTCTGCACTGCAGGGGGGTCAACACTAAGGCCTATCACTGTGGGTCTGTACTAAAGCCTGTCACTGCGTGTCTGCACTGGGTATCTCAGGTCTGTATTGAGGTCTTCCTTTTAGCCTGAACTAAGAATCTGTACTGAGGTCTGTCACTGGGGATTTGCATTAAAGATTGTTCTGAGGGACTGTGCTGGGTGTTGTTTTTACAGGGCTATGCATCTGGGGTCTGTTACTAGCTAGAACTACTTTCTCGGGGGGACTGTTTCACATTGTTTCCCTTGGGCAGCAAGAGGTCCTGCTGATAGTTTTACCTGTAAAACACTAACACACATCTCACTGCATCACATTGGATTAGTTACTTGTTCTGCTCAGGAACAAAATTGTTGCAAAGCAGAAATCTGGGGAAAAACCCCCCCAAAAATCTGCAGAAGAACACAGTGGCCTCCATATTTCTCAAATGGAAGAAGTCCAGCACAAGCAGGATTCTTCCAAGAGCTGGCCACCCAGCCAAACTAAGCAATTAAGGGAGAAGGGCTTTAGTGCAAGAGATGACCAAGATCCTGATGGTCACTCTGAGTGACCTCCAGAGATCCTGTGCAAAACATATAAATGCCTGCTTAAAGTTTGTAAAAAAGCAACTCAAGGACTCTCAGACTATAAAGAACAAGATTCTCTGATCTGATGAAACCAAGATTGAACTGTTTGGCCTCAGTTCAGTCCTAATACCATCCCAACGGTGAAGCAGGGTGGTGAAGGAAGTGTTTTTCAGCAGCACAGTCTAAGAGACTGACCAGAATTGATGGAAAGCTGAATGGAGCAAAATACAGAGATATCCGCAATGAAAACCTGTTCCACAGTCCTTAGGAACTCAGACTGGCCTCAGACATGACAATGACCCAAAGCCTACAGCAAAGACAACACAGGAGTGGCTTGTGGACAACTCTGTAAATGCCCTGCAATGGCCCAGCCAGAACCCCACATTGAACCCCATGAAACATCTTTGGGGAGACCTGAAAATGACTGTACACAGATGGACCCTATCCAACCTGACTGGGAGAATTTGCAAAGAATGGCAGAACATTTCTTAATCCAAGTGTGCAAAGTTTGTTACATCATACCCAAAAAAAATCAAAGCCATAATTGCTGCCAAATGTGCTTCAATTATATAAATGTGATATTTAGGAAATTGTTTAAAGTCCTGTTTTCACTGTGTCATTATGGGGTACTGGGTGTAGATTGGTGGTAAAAGAAAGAGTTTGTAGCATTGACATAACAAAACTGTAAAAAGTGAAAGGGGTCTGACTACTTGCATAAGCCACTGTATGTATATATATATATATACAAACACACACAAATATACCTGTAGCAGATAAGTATATTTATTCAAATACATATTTTATGCATACAGGTATACAGTATATATATATATATATATATATATATATATCACATAATAAACATGTTTATTCCTAAAATACATTATAATAAATAGGTTGAACATGTTTTCATTGTATGTGGACCACATAGTGAGAGATTCTCTTTTAACCAGAGTCTTGTAATTGACTACCATTGTTTTCCCCAGACACAAATTATATGGACAGATGGCTGGTTTAATGTTTGGATTGAGACAGTACAAATTAAATTACAATATAATTTAGGGTCTAGTTGCCTCATTGACTTTTTATAGTGTCACAGAAAGACTGCAAATCTAAAAAAAATTGAACTGTCACCATGCATCGACCTTTGCATACCCCATGGATCTTAAGGAAAAACACCTTGTTACAATCCATGAATTACAAGCTACGTAGCATCATAGTGGTCAGTTTCTTTATGTTTTAAATTTTCAGATTTACATTGGTAACAGTGTTTCATTATAACCAAAAGTATTTATGGTGGACAGGGAGGTAAATGAAACAAGAAACAGAAAATACATACTTTATACCTAAATTAACTTCTATTTTGTATGTTGCCAATACAATTCAGATGTAGTGAATGGGTAACTGATCACAGGCTTACAAAATGCTGGAAAGTTAAAGCACTATGCAAACAAGAAGTGTCATTTCTGAGTGTGTACAGCAACGGTACCCCAGGGAGGTGGGGATCTGCCTATGAAAACTCAAAGATTTGCATTATGCTTTTTTAAGGATGCTGCTACAGACAGCCATATTTTAATGCAATTCAAATAAAAGCAGATGGTTTAGCAAATATATATGTATTGCACTGTAAAAACAGTCTCATTTGAAATTGTATTTTTCTGACATTAAAAACACCCTACCTAAATCACTTCTGTAATAAATATAGCATGACTAAAATTTACAGTCAATGCCTCCCTAGTGCTAAAGAAAAAAAACTAATAATTTAGTAGATATACTACATGATCTGTAAAATCTAATTGTTCATGAGTGGTCATTAATCTAATAAGTGAAAAAGGAATTACACATTGAAAGGAGCAAGTTAACGCAAATCCAGTAATTTATTAAAAATGCCAAAACCTGTAAATCACCAGCTGATCGGCCCAAAATACACCTTAAAAATTGTGATGGAGAAATTCAGTTACTAGAAGATAAAAAAAATTAGGTAAACTATTTAATAAAAATCAGAATCAAAGTTTAGAAAAGACTAATGCATGTTTATTTATAGAATCAAATGACAAGCAATTAATACAGGGAGAGTCAAACAATAAAAACCCAGGGCATAGATTTTAACACATCTGCTGCTCTCTAGGATGAATGACTGAGATATAAATGGTTAGACAAGTGTGGAAGTTACCAATACTGTATACTTGTAGTGAGAAGATTGAGCAAGTGGGGGAAAGACATGAATTTGGAAGAACTGGAGTCTTTAAAAGTAGTGTAAACTTCTTAATGTTTTTTCAGCCATACAGTAAAAAAAAAGTAAAGCAAGTCAAGTCAAACAGTTTTTTTTAATATATGTGTTTAAGATATGAACTTGGCTTTTTGTCTACTGTTAATCTTTTAAAAAAATCTTTACTTTTATAAGTGTCTTATTTCTGGTAAACACCTAAATAATTCTCTTTAGTTTTTAATATACAGACTGTAATGTATATATGATAATTATTATGTCCAAAGACCTAACATGTAATAAGAATTTATGATTATGGGCAGAAAATGCACCATTAAACTCTGAAAAGCGAAAGAGGAGCAATAAAAGCAAGAGCTAATTCCCTTGAACCAGAAGTTTATTCCATGTCAGTGGCAATCCAGAGTATATAATTTATGGACAAAAGCACTAACCTAGTGTCCATAAATATATCATGCTAATTAGATCGTTGTCTGAAAGTAAACAGTGTTACAGTACACATTTTAATAATATTCTTACAATATTTGTTAACAAAATCCTGGTCAGGCTGAGTAAATATTACACCACATTATTGTCTCATGAAAGGGTAAAAAAGGGCAACAGTTTACTTATTCATATTTAATAAAAATAAATTTAATATTCAAATTTAAAATAATAATTTAAATTGTAATTAGGCAAGGGATAGGAGGTGTGCTGGAACACTTGTCACTACTATGCAAAAGTGCCTGGGACTATGCAGAAGTGCCCGTGTAGGATCCAAAAGGTAGGAAGGAACCAAGGATGGGAAATGTGACACAGACAACAAGGTATTGTGCATCCCTGGGGATGTGTGCTATGGAGGGAAGATTTACTTGGAAGGGGGAATTATTTTCAGGGGGTGGGATTTTTAAGAGTGGTAGAGAATGGTTTTTGCTTGGAGGTAGACATTTTTTATGTGAGTTCTGTACACATAACTGCTTCATTCTTCACTCCGTGTTATATATTTCCAATCCATTTACTCTGTGTATGCTCTGCTTTGTATAGTATAGCATTCCATGGGCTGACTGAGGGTGCTGCAGATCTTGTATAATCCTATCAATGCCTCTGTAAAGTGAAAGGTCACAGGATAGAACAGAGAAAACTGTAAAATGTGTCATATATCTTGCTAGGGGGATTGTTCTTCACTACCAGTCTTGAAGACACATCAGAAAGTGAAAGGAAATCTCCCTAAAGTAAAGAGAATTCCCATCTTAGACAGTTGTCATAACTGGAAGTTTCTTCTACCTTTAAAATTTGGGATTTCTTCCTACTTACTGTCTTAGTGGCAATGGTCACCAAAGCAAATAAAGGAACTCATTTAAGACTTGCATAATATGTTGTTGCAATATATACACTGATTATTAATTATTATTATTATTATTATTATTAATAATATTAACAATAATAATAATAATAATATGTGGTGTCTGTATTTATAATTTCTACATCATTGATTTGGAGAAAATTTGGTGCCCTTGTATCTCTTTAGATGTTCAACTCATAGTACAGTAAATCTTTGAACTTTACTTTAACAGGTTAATTTAAGTCTTGTTTTAATAAAACATGTTACTGCACTTGGACCAGCAACTGTATTCACATGTGCTTTCATACTATCAGACTGCTTGTAGCTGACCTAATATGAATAGAAGGGAGCCGATGTCAAAAACAGGTACGTGCTGATTGTTGTAAAATCTAAGTACAAATTGTAGTAAGTTGAATAGCTGGAGTGAAAGGAAAATTCATTTGTTACTTTAGCAGTCATGAAAAATCAGAAATTGATATAAATTAAGGGATTTTGTTCATTTATAATACCATTAGATTACATAATAGCTTTTGTAAATTTTTTTAATAAGACATTTTATTCTGAAAGCTGCAGTCACGCTTTAAATGACCAAGGTTCCAAATGCTATTATAGTTATCTAGAGACGTATGTGACCTCATCTTTATGTGCATCCTCCAGTTATCTTTTCTCTTCTACAATATTTTTCTCTAACATACGGTCTTAGTTACAAACAAATTTTCAGGTAATGACAGTCAGGAAGAAAACTGGTGAATTATACAGATCAAGTTAGACTAAGAGCCAGAAAAGACCTTGAAAGAAGTAACGAATGACTGCTCGGTCAGTATTTCATGTACTAGCTACATGGTAACCAGCTCTTAATCTTTTAGATAACATGGTATTGATTAGTAAACCTATCAGAAAGACCATCAGAGCAGGATACCAGAGCGTTATCTACCTAATAACCTGCCTAGGGTGACAAAGTGCACAATGAAAATTGAAAAACAATATTTTCTTGCTGTCCTGCAGCTGTCCTTTCAGCATGTGCCCACTGTGTGCCCTCTGCATTATTACAGCAGCTAGGATGCCACTATTTGTTTGGATCGAACCCCAATTGATATATAAAAGTACATCTATCTGCATTAGAGCTTTACACTTTTTACCCACAAATTATTAAATTACCTTTACAACGATTAATCAATAGTCTTAGAATAAGGAGCATGACACCATACTCTGAGCTTGGCATAACATTTTTATTTACCATTTAGAGTCCTGAGCTTTGTGTTGCTCCTTAGGCTTCATGCAGGTGGCCCTAAGAGTGTCAGGCTAAATAGTGGGAATTACCTTATTAGTATTGCAATGTTAATAATGAGCTTTAAATGTGCTGGTGAACAATTAATTTAAAAGTTCTGTAAAAAGGACACACATTTTGGTACACGTAGAAAACAAATATAAAAAAATGTTACATCATTAAATGACAAGTTAAAATGTAGGTAAATAAAAAAAAAAACTCACTCTTCTTTACTTTCGCAGGTCCGTCGAACCCTCTGGAGGTTTTCTGGATTGGGTCCCGCATCGTCCTGGAATCCTCCTTCGACCTGGCATGGAGGAAGTGCTGGGCGTCACCATCTTCTTTCCTCTTCATCCTCCAGTAGAACTTTGCCTGTGCCCTAATATCTCAAAGACTTAAATGGGTTGGGGCTTCTGCAACTTAGGTACTTTTTTTCAAGTTGGACCATAGTGTACGGGTTAAGATAAATGGGAGCTGTAACTGTTGGAAAGATTAAGTAACCTGCAGAGTGTGATAAGTTAGTGTATTGAAGGGGCTAGGCAGGGGGGGGGGCTGGTGGATTTTTTAGTAGTTCGAAGGATAGACCTTTAAATAAAGTAGAAGCTTTACTTTTTCAAAAGTTTAGCAAAATAACAAAAAATTTTTACAGCGCTAAATTGCAATATACAAATCTTGCACTGTTTTTGTCCACACACATTACATAGGCAATTCGGAGTAATGGTATTGTACCATCTGGTGATTATACATCATGTTTTTATCTTTTTAAACTGGGAGGTGTGAAGACTGCTAGCATGTTATGCCCTTTAGACACTGTACTATAAAAAACATTACATATCACAGCATACCAGGCCTCAAATAATAATTAATATACCAATAAATTACAACTCACTGGATCATGTTTGGTGCAGCTATTCAGTCGTGCATGCTTATTTCCACAGTACTTAACAGCAATTTATGAACTGTTTCTTTTTTTTAAATGATGATTCAATTATATATTTGCCCTGTTCACACATCCATGTTTAATTAAACATCTTTCAATGACATAAATGTGTTCGCTGTTAGATTGTGACAGTCGACTGCTGACCTGTTCTTTTAACGAAAGCAAGCTCCGGTATTGCATTTAAACTTGCTACTTGCTAATAATTGCATCTTGTATGAAGTATGCTACTTCATACAAGATGCAATTATTCAAAGATGAATAATAGAGAGATGTAAAGCACTGCATTTCTGTTCCCACTGTAATGGTTTGCGCTACATATATCAAGACATTTTCAAATTATCCTTGACCTCTTGTAAGCCTATTATACAGCACATCACAGATAAAACATTACTGCAGCTGACGTTCTCTCTACAAATCTCCAATAAACTCCACAATACATTTGAGTTTACTTTCCAAGTTACATTCAAGGACCCTCTGTGACATGTACATTGTAAGACGCAATACAGAAAAGCGATAAGGGGAAATAGCCTATAAAACCGAGCAGACAGATTAAAAATACAGAGGGTGACATAAAACTTCTGCAGATAGTGGATGTGATAGACATAAGTAACTTTGTATGCTCACCAAACTTAGAAATGTTTTGTGTTCTGACAATGACATATCTAACTGTAGATATAAGAATTCTATTACCTTGTAGAGGAACAAAATATGTTTTCATATAGTAGATTAAAGTGAACGTTGTATGAAAAAATATAAATGTATTGTGCAAGCCTGATTGGCAGCTATATGTAAGGTTTAGTGGAGGTTAAAGTTAGTATGTAGAAGGGCTAAAGTACTTTTTTCCAGCCCACGTTTTAACAGTGTAGTAAATAAATACATAGATTACTATGGGTGTGCTGTTAAAAGGTTCAGATAACCCAAAAATGCACCTGCTGATGTGCAGGGAAGAATAAAGTGATTTAAAAGAAATAATTTAACTAAAAAATTACCAATTTTCCTGGCAGCCATTGGCATAAATTGGGAGAACTACAACCCCTCTGAATGCATATTGCTGTGATACTCAGTGCTCTGCAATACCATTCCTGGTAAGCCTTGAATACAGAGCCAAAGGGAAACACTTTTAAGCTCCTGGTCAGCTCTAAGGTATAACATGACACAGTTCAATGGAAGAATGAGGTCTTCCTTCATTCTGCAGGGTGCTACTATATCCAAGGTCTGGAAAGTTTTCATGAAAATTTGGGGTTGTGCTGGTGGGATTTTGCTAACAGTGAATCATTTATCTGATCTCCACTTCCTAAAAATGGACCCCATAGAGTCAAAATGGATCTTTCATTGTTTGCATACAGTCACATATATGTGTATATTGCACATTTCTAACCAAAAACTGTCAAATTGTCTGTTTTCTGCAAAAATATTGCAATGATTACCTGTTTGCTGCCTTTCTATTTTAACAGTTGAATAATGTTGATTATATATTGTATACATTTACTTTTATTTTAACAGGGCCCATGCATTGTCAGAATAGTCATTTTGTTTAAGTATTTGAAGTCTTGGATGGAGGGAATTACATTACTATAGTTTAAGTCTTCTGTAAACCTGTCGCTAATATCACTTTTATTTGTATGCTTTGCCATTGTGCACTACGTGAGCAACTACCAGAACCTTACATTTTATTACTATAGTAGTATGTATTTTATTTTTTCAGCTCATATATATTTTTCATTTTTTTACTTTTATTATGCGTGCACTATTTAACTTTGAATGCTACCAACATGGGTACATAAAACACATACCCAAGGAAATTATTTACTTGTCTACAATTTTGTTCTGCATGCTTTTGGCCTTCATTTATTTCAGCACTACTTCTGAAAATTATTGTGACTTTTAGAGGATCATGTGTGTGTGTATGTGGGAGGTGTACAACAGTGTCAATTATGCTAGGTTTGCAATTCTCACTCATTGAACTGCTTAGCAAACATTGTAAATAGCTCCATATATATACACTCAATTTGTAGTGTTTGTATTTATATGATTTAGATGCACCTTATTATTGCTTCAATCTTGGTTGTGTCTACATTGGTACATAATAGTTGCAGAAATTTGCTTAAAAAACAAACAAGTCAATTTACTGTTTTATATTATTTATTTTGTGGGTGTTTAGTTAAGTATATGTCCTTTTTTGTATTTTCTCTTCTTTTTGTGAGTTTACATGTCATTTTTTGTGTTTTTATTGTATAAATTTAATTTACCTTTCAATGTTTTTTCTTTCTGTAAGAAAAGGTAAAATATGCTAACAAGGGATCATGTTTTAGCACAATAGGAGGTCAATAATCATTGAAGGGAACTTTACCAAAAAAGACACCCAACCCATTTTAAATAGGCTTTCTTCTTTACCTCCAAACCATTTAGCGAAAATAGCTACATTTTGGCAAAATCTCCAAATTATTGCACAAAGCTTTGAAAAATCAAAGTTCCTAATTGTATTTATCCTTACTTGTGTATCTAGAAACCATCAACACCAAGACCTATCTACCATATTTCTTGACCACACAGGGCTTTTGAATGTTCCCACCTATTTTTGTGTACTGCAGTTCTTCCTTACATTTTCTTCCTTAACATAAAACAAATTCAAATGTGTAGTTCTGGTTTAGAGATTTAAAGTAGACCTTTAAATTAAGTGAATATGTAAGCTGCCATTTGTGGCCTGGTTTTTTAAATTACATCTTTCCTGTATTTTGTTCTGATCCTCTGCCTTCAATACTTTCTGAATCACTGAGATGAGCATAAAGGTCAGTTATCGGCATGCTTGTTTTAGGTGTGTGACTGAAACTACTGAAACCCAAAGATCTGCTTTACATCCAGGCAATTAGCATTAGATTGAATTCAGCAATTGCAGTTTACATAATCACTCAGTAGCAGGCCTGACTTAGGGTCTGTATATGTATAGTTAAAGCTGAAAAGCAGGTTAAAATAATAATTTAAAATAGTGTTACATTTCATTTTTCAACTGAATGTTTGCATAATTGTATGTGGTATATTATTTTGCATCAAAAGAGTGCAAAGGGTTCTTTTCTTCCAAAAGAGTAATGTTGGGTTTTTCAGAGTATACATTTAGCTTTCTCCTTTGTGTCTGAAATAAAAGACCTTTTTTAATGCAAGCAGATTTGAAAAGCTGCTCCTGTCATGAGGAATATATCCCACAAAGTATCAACACTGCTATTACTAGGCATAAGCTAAGGCTGACAAATACAAATTTTATTTGTACCTTTGTTTTACAAATCAATATTGTAATGAGCCTAGTACACTCAATAAATTGGTAATAAAATGTTATACCTTTCCCCACATAAACAAAGATTTTTTAGTGGTCTAACTAAATACTGGTTACTTAGTTACTAAATGCTACTTATATAATTATAAACTGACCTGTACCTGTGGATAAACAAGTATATAGGAAACACCCTCCTAAACATTACAAGTCCTAGCATTAAAATGGAAATAAACTAAAAAAAAAAACTCACTTTAACTTCCGCAGTTACAATGATCCCTCTGGAAGCCTACTGGATAGAATATCTCGTCCTTTAATCCACGCACGGGTGCTGCCATCTTCGTACCTCTTCTTCCTTCTCATACCTACGTCACCCAATCTCGCACTGCTCAGGCGCGAGATTTGGTGATGTAACCACTGTAAATGGTTTTAAACCCCCCCCCCCCATCCAAAAAAAGGTAATTTTTACCTTACATCAAAGTGTTACCTACCCTTTTATGTAAAGTAAAAAACCTTATGCGATAGGTCCACTTTAAATGAACCAGAAAAAACTCAGATCCTGCACTTTCATTCTCTGTCCAATCCACCTGTGTGGTGAATGATGGACATGTGGATGAGATTTACAGCATTCTCCATCATTCACTAGTCTGTGTTAGCACAACTAAATTGAATAGTAATATTGAGTGTATGTAAGTGCATTTTTGAGTTTCCTGCAGAGCATTAAATGATAGGACATGTATTACACTATATAGTAATTCATGTGTACCCATTCCACCACAGGTACCAGGATAATCACTTAGTGATGATGTATATAGAATACTTAAATAAAATAGAGGTAAGCTAGGCAGAAAACGACAAAATCTTAGTATATGTGGAAAACAAAGTATGTAACTGATTTGTTAAGTATGCCAGGCAAAAAAAGTTTTTTAATTTTGGGTTTTCTATTAACATCAATAAATTCTTCCACCATTGCCAGATTTTAATGAAGCAAAAACCTAATTTTGTATGTCTCTATTGCTTACATTGCTACTGAAATGGTACAGACATATGAAATTTTTTATATGTTTGTTACCAATAAATACAATAAGTCTGTGCAAGTGCAGCAACGGAAATATTAGCTTATACAAGCATATTGTCACGGTACTGCAGGGCAGGACCCTCTGTTTCAGCAGCTCGGTTGGCACAGACGTGCACAGATCGCAGAGTCTAAGCAGCTGCCCGGTCTTCACCAGAGCCTCTAGAGGTGAGGATGTTGTGCTGCGGGCAACTGCCAGGTTGCAGCCCCCTGCACGCTGAGGCAGGTGACTGCTGACAGACAGACAGGAACAAAACGAGGTGCCAAAGGGAAATCCAAAAAAAGTAGTCAGACAAGCCAAAAAGTCAGGGCAGGCAGCAAACAAGCTTTGTCAGGAAACAAGCTGGGTCAGTACATGAAGAATCTGGAGATGGAGAGAGAAACAACAGGAACCTGGAAGCAGAGCCAAAGGAACTCCTTGTTCAGGCAACTTCCTGTTGTCAGGTCACTTCCTTAAGAAGGGAATGTCAGGTGATAGCCGTGGATCAAGTGAGCCACAGACATCAATCCAACCAGCAGAGGGAGTACTGTTGCTGAGATATTCTCAGGTGGTATTCAGATGTTTGCCAGCAGAGGGATTGCGTCTGCGGATTACCCTGGTTCTCTGAGCAAGGGAGCAGTTGACATAGAATCACCTGACTTGGAACAGGAAGTATTCAGTGTGTTGGATCCAGAGGCAGAGATGGTGCTGGCAGCAGGGGACTGCAAGGAGGGTGAGCAAGAAGGAGGCACAGATTCTCTGGACCTGTAGGGATCTGTAACACGTATCTGGGATGTTTGCCTTATAAAAGAGGTGGGGATTTGGGGACCAAAAATTCTGTGGCTCTAAACTCAAGTGGTGGTTTGAAGTAAACTTACTTTACTTACTTTACATCTTTATAATGGTCATTAGAGATGAAAGCACTTTGAGATACCTGCATAAACAGATTCATACTTGTGGAGTATTCTGTGGGCCCTAAAAAGTAGATTTATTCTCACTGATTCTTCCTGGTGAACCTCAAGTCATTAGGATCTGTAATAAGTAGAGGTCAGCAGTCACCATTTTCCAGGAACCAGGGGTCCTGGAAAATGAAGCATCAAGAAACAATGGTTTCCTAGCAGACTTCAGCAGAAGATTTCTCAGGATCAAAAAGTGTTCAAGAATGTGATCAGCAAGAAAAGTTAATATTAACGTGAAACCATGGTAAAGATATGGTCCAGGATTAATAACATTTGCTAATAGCAATTGATTTTTAAGAAATCTATTTCAGGTTTAGTGGGTCACCCAAGTTCTCCCATGATAGTCTATTTTCCCCAGTCTTATAGAGCTTTAATAAATCAGGCCGTCAATATCAAAATGATTTATTACAGTCTGCTTCCAACATCGAAAAATCTTCCACATTTTTGTTTTTACTAGAGGGATTGTTCCAAAAACAATTTGACCCCAACCCTCTATTCCTTACCTTCCCTATTTCTCACCTCTCACTTAATTTTCCTTCTCTGGTCTATACTTTTCCTTTTAATTTGTTTATCTTGCTTTTTTTCTCCTTTGGTACATCTAATCTTTAAACTATAAAACTATGCTGAGAAAGTTTAACAATATGTGGGGTATATTATAGGGGAACTCCTGAGTTCAAGTGCCACCTGGACCCCCCTCCTATCTGATTCGATAATGTCCCAATTGTTATTGATACTTTGGAAGACTATGTTGTTTGCTATTATATAGTATGTATATATGTCTTGGCTCTTTCCCTTTTTCCCTTCTTTTTCAAACAGATACAGCCTATTTATGATTCTTCAAACCCTGAACAATTTGATATATTTACTTGGATTAATATAGACTTTGTTGCTTAAAATTCTCTGTTCCGGTTTCAGTACACTGTTTATTGTTATGTTTATATAACGTTTTGAAAAATTGAAAATAAAGAATCTCAAAAAAACAAAACTACAGTATATTGAGAAATTTCAGTTTTTGATATGCTTGACCTAAAGCCTTCTCCAGCGTGTGTTAATTTACTTGTATGACGTTGTTTTCTCAACATTTGTAGGTTGTCTGTTTTTCATAATATGTAATGTAATTTGTAATAATTTGTAATATACTTAAAAAAAATTGCAATCAGGCAGGTAAGGTTTTTTTATTGCTTGTACCTTCTGGAATAAATTACCTGGCTGATCGCAATTGTTCGAAAATTATGGTTTACTTATGTTTTACCAGTGTTCCTTTACAAGTGAGCCTATATTTCAAACAATAGTATTATTTATATTTCTTAGATTGAATAACTTTATAGAAGCACATAATATTGAATTGCCCATTTTAGTTCCACTTTATGAATAAGACATATACCTGACAATTCCTGAAACATTCCTTCATGGGAATCAATTATTCCCATTGAAAGCCATGGACCTGGAAGATTCCCACAAGGGAATGTCCAATTCTATGTTTTAATAATAGAGCCCCAAATGTTTTAAAATGTATGAATGTGATCATCTGAGAAGCAACAAATTATTTTACTACTGTATACTAAGTCACATGTGTTGAGCATTGAATATTCAAGTTATTGAACTGTAACAGTTTTTTTTCTAGAACTGATTTTAAATGCTGTAAAAAAATAAATACCTCCACAATAATTGGGTGTGGTTTTATATTCCTGTATATGTGTCATTTGTAATTATGTTGTCATTCACTAAAGAAGATTGCCTGTGCCTTTTTTCTTTCAAATTCATGGAACACTTTGAAAATAGAGCAAGCAAACAGATGGCACTCAATAGGTCTGGGCTGTTCTAATTTACACCCATTTTTATTTTATTTCCATTACAAGATGGAAGGTAAACAATCAGCAAAACAGAGCAGAGATAAACAAGTTCAAACCTTGAAAGGAACAAATAAGTCACAGTTCCTAAAATTCTCTACATTAACTTTAATAGACTGCACATACCCTGTTCTAAAAAACAGAACATGTTCTACTTTGACATTTCTGCTTACATCTGTTGTTTACATTACTCTATGTCCTTATTAGTGCACTTGTCTCCTAATACCAAATAAAGCTCGAGCTATTGGAAGATCATCGCAATGTGGGCATTTTATTCTATTAACAATGTTTATTGAATACATTACCCTAGATTCCTTCTCCCTAGAGATCAGATTGCAACATTTTTGCTTTGTAACAAGTCACAAGGTGAAAGGTTGCAGCAGGGGACCGACCTGTATCAAATATTCTAAATGGAACCAAGAACTTCACAATTTCACCACAAAATCACAAAATCACCACAATTTAAAATAGAATGGCACATTTATAAAGGTCAATCATTGGTCCTGATTCATCAATGAAATCCGCGCTTGCAGGACGCGTGTACTTTCACGCTTCCAGCGAGCCGGTTTCCCGCGGTCCAGAGTCGAGTGCGCTCGTACACTCTCCCCTCACTGCGAGCCGGATTCCTGCCTTGATAATAATGAGCAATAGGAGTCGCGAATCTGCCAATTAAGGCGATTAGATTTCAGCTGCGCGATTAAAGAGGATCTGTTAAGCTCAATGGTGAGATCATAGCAATTAATTAGCGCGCACCTGCTCTCTGTTCT